>NW_026778205.1:2176314-2487216 GCF_025265405.1 Mesoplodon densirostris
GCTGAGGGATATTCCATCGTACGTAAGTACCACAATGTTTTGAACCATTTTTATATTTCCTGGGATATTTAAGGTGTACCCAAGTTGAGGTTCTTGTAGTCAGTGCAGCCCTAAATTTGGAGGTGGCTCTTTCTTATTGATTTTCAGTTTTCCCAAGGTATATTCCCTAGACTGGAAGTGGCCTTGGCTCTGTAGCTCTGTTGTTTACTTGTTTTAGGGAACACAATGCACTCCTCCAGTGAGGCAGTTGGCAGTTTACATCCCGCCCATCAGCATAACAAGGCTCCCAGTTCTCCAGGGCCTGTCTTGCCTTTCTGGTTTTTACACATATTGTGGATGTCCCTTTTGACCGGTGGGAAGTGATACTTCTTTGTAGTGCAGATTTGCATTGCCCGCTTGCTTGCTTGGCCAAAAAGGGCGTATGCGTTTTCTCCTGAATATATTCAGGAGAAAACGCATACGCCCTTTTTGGCCAAGTGCACCATTGTCCAAGTTGTGCCCCTCTTCCTGTGCTTTACAGGCGATTCCAACGTACCTCTTGAAATCTGTTTCCTGCTATTTTGCCTCACTTTCAAGTCCGCCTCTTTGACTTCCCTCAACAGATTTTTGGACGATAGTTGTCCTTTATCACTCTGCCAGTTTGTGAATAGCTGTGGCCCTGAGCTCCATTTCTCAACTCGTTTTTTGTGAGCTGAACGCAAGTCCAAAATTTTGGATCATGTCCTATACTGGTTCCCGGTGGGTGGCTGAGACTTTGGTTAATTCTTCTTCCTGCCGGGAAATTAGAGTGACATATGCCCGTCCAAATGCCTAACAGCTACTCTCTCATGGGTTCTCCCTCGTCCCTTCCATCCTCTGCCAAATTGGGAACCTGTGCAAACCAGGAGGTTAAAGGGCCTGTCTCTCCAAGTTGGGAGATTGATAGTAAGGCAGTTGGAAAGTCAAACTGGAGCACCAGGAGAGGGACTATTCGTTGAGTTTTATAAACATTTCGTATTCACAGTGTGTCCATTCTCTAGGTTTCCTGTACATGTTATAGCTGTAGTAATATTCCCTTGAACCTGGAGAGTTGGGACCCATGGAATGGGGGCCATGCATTATTGCTTGAAAGGGTCTGCATTTGCTCACCCAATCTCACCAATTCTCTCAGTCCCAAGTGTCCAGCCTTATGCCACATCCAGCTGTCATTGTAGATAGGGTCTTTCCAGGTTTCCTCAGACACCCTGAAGGAATTGTAAAGAATTTCCCTGTTTTTTGGTTTTGCTTTTGAAATTCTTTTTATAGTGGGTTTGAGCTGATTCTCGCTGCCATGTTCATGCCACTCTAGACACACTTGATTCCCTTATGGAGTCATATCAATACATAGGTTTTAAGATTCTTACTAGTCAGATATATTCCTCTGCGGGAAATATGGGGTTTTGAGCCTCTTTCACTGAGGAAGGTGTAGGTCTTGTCTATTCCAAAGTTGGTTTTTGGAACGGTCCATGTGCTTATATCAAACTCTGGTTTTATGCATCACCCCACCTCTCCATCCCCTTTATGCAGGCATAAGAGTGTTTTCTAAATGTGAGACTCTTTTCTATTTCCTAACTCAGTTCACGTGTAGCCATGTTTACAGGATCTTCATAAGTGATATCTTATGATAAGTTCCTTTTTCTGCGTGACTTATTTCACTTAGAATCATCGTACCTGAATCCACTCACTTTGCTGCTACTGGTTTTATGACATTGATTTCATGGCTGAGGGATATTCCATCGTACGTAAGTACCACAATATTTTGAACCATTTTTATATTTCCTGGGATATTTAAGGTGTACCCAAGTTGAGGTTCTTGTAGCCAGTGCAGCCCTAAATTTGGAGGTGGCTCTTTCTTACTGATTTTCAGTTTTCCCAAGGTATATTCCCTACACTGGTTGTGGCCTTGGCTCTATAGCTCTGTTGTTTACTTGTTTTAGGGAACACAATACACTCCTCCAGTGAGGCAGTTGGCAATTTACATCCCGCCCATCAGCATAACAAGGCTCCCAGTTCTCCAGGGCCTGTCTTGCCTTTCTGGTTTTTACACATTTTGTGGATGTCCCTTTTGACCGGTGGGAAGTGATACTTCTTTGTAGTGCAGATTTGCATTGCCCGCTTGCTTGCTTGGCCAAAAAGGGCGTATGCGTTTTCTCCTGAATATATTCAGGAGAAAACGCATACGCCCTTTTTGGCCAAGTGCACCATTGTCCAAGTTGTGCCCCTCTTCCTGTCCTTTACAGGCGATTCCAAGGTACCTCTTGAAATCTGTTTCCTGCTATTTTGCCTCACTTTCAAGTCCGCCTCGTTGACTTCCCTCAACAGATTTTTGGACGATAGTTGTCCTTTATCACTCTGCCAGTATGTGAATTGCTGTGCCCCTGAGCTCCATTTCTCAACTCGTTTTTTGGGAGCTGAACGCAAGTCCAAAATTTTGGATCATGTCCTATACTGGTTCCCGGTGGGTGGCTGAGACTTTGGTTAATTCTTCTTCCTGCCGGGAAATTAGAGTGACATGTGCCCGTCCAAATGCCTAACAGCTACTCTCTCATGGGTTCTCCCTCGTCCCTTCCATCCTCTGCCAAATTGGGAACCTGTGCAAACCAGGAGGTTAAAGGGCCTGTCTCTCCAAGTTGGGAGATTGATAGTAAGGCAGTTGGAAAGTCAAACTGGAGCACCAGGAGAGGGACTATTCGTTGAGTTTTAGAAACCGTTCGTATTCACAGTGTGTCCATTCTCTAGGTTTCCTGTACATGTTATAGCTGTAGTAATATTCCCTTGAACCTGGAGAGTTGGGACCCATGGAATGGGGGCCATGCATTATTGCTTGAAAGGGTCTGCATTTGCTCACCCAATCTCACCAATCCTCTCAGTTCCAAGTGTCCAGCCTTATGCCACATCCAGCTGTCATGGTAGATAGGGTCTTTCCAGGTTTCCTCAGACACCCTGAAGGAATTGTAAAGAATTTCCCTGTTTTTTGGTTTTGCTTTTGAAATTCCTTTTTATAGTGGGTTTGAGCTGATTCTCGCTGCCATGTTTATGCCACTCTAGACACACTTGATTCCCTTATGGAGACATATCAATACATAGGTTTTAAGATTCTTACTAGTCAGATATATTCCTCTGCGGGAAATATGGGGTTTTGAGTCTCTTTCACTGAGGAAGGTGTCGGTCTTGTCTATTCCAAAGTTGGTTTTTGGAACGGTCCCTGTGCTTATATCAAACTCTGGTTTTATGCATCACCCCACCTCTCCTTCCCCTTTAAGCAGGCATAAGAGTGTTTTCTAAATGTGAGACTCTGTTCTCTTTCCTAACTCAGTTCACGTGTAGCCATGTTTACAGGATCTTCATAAGTGATATCTTATGATAAGTTTCTTTTTCTGTGTGACTTATTTCACTTAGAATCATCGTACCTGAATCCACTCACTTTGCTGCTACTGGTCTTATGACATTGATTTCATGGCTGAGGGATATTCCATCGTACGTAAGTACCACAATGTTTTGAACCATTTTTATATTTCCTGGGATATTTAAGGTGTACCCAAGTTGAGGTTCTTGTAGTCAGTGCAGCCCTAAATTTGGAGGTGGCTCTTTCTTATTGATTTTCAGTTTTCCCAAGGTATATTCCCTAGACTGGAAGTGGCCTTGGCTCTGTAGCTCTGTTGTTCACTTGTTTTAGGGAACACAATGCACTCCTCCAGTGAGGCAGTTGGCGATTTACATCCCGCCCATCAGCATAACAAGGCTCCCTGTTCTCCAGGGCCTGTCTTGCCTTTCTGGTTTTTACACATTTTGTGGATGTCCCTTTTGACCGGTGGGAAGTGATACTTCTTTGTAGTGCAGATTTGCATTGCCCGCTTGCTTGCTTGGCCAAAAAGGGCGTATGCGTTTTCTCCTGAATATATTCAGGAGAAAACGCATACGCCCTTTTTGGCCAAGTGCACCATTGTCCAAGTTGTGCCCCTCTTCCTGTGCTTTACAGGCAATTCCAACGTACCTCTTGAAATCTGTTTCCTGCTATTTTGCCTCACTTTCAAGTCCGCCTCGTTGACTTCCCTCAACAGATTTTTGGACGATAGTTGTCCTTTATCACTCTGCCAGTATGTGAATTGCTGTGCCCCTGAGCTCCATTTCTCAACTCGTTTTTTGGGAGCTGAACGCAAGTCCAAAATTTTGGATCATGTCCTATACTGGTTCCCGGTGGGTGGCTGAGACTTTGGTTAATTCTTCTTCCTGCCGGGAAATTAGAGTGACATGTGCCCGTCCAAATGCCTAACAGCTACTCTCTCATGGGTTCTCCCTCGTCCCTTCCATCCTCTGCCAAATTGGGAACCTGTGCAAACCAGGAGGTTAAAGGGCCTGTCTCTCCAAGTTGGGAGATTGATAGTAAGGCAGTTGGAAAGTCAAACTGGAGCACCAGGAGAGGGACTATTCGTTGAGTTTTAGAAACCTTTCGTATTCACAGTGTGTCCATTCTCTAGGTTTCCTGTACATGTTATAGCTGTAGTAATATTCCCTTGAACCTGGACAGTTGGGACCCATGGATTGAGGGCCATGCATTATTGCTTGAAAGGGTCTGCATTTGCTCACCCAATCTCACCAATCCTCTCAGTCCCAAGTGTCCAGCCTTATGCCACATCCAGCTGTCATTGTAGATAGGGTCTTTCCAGGTTTCCTCAGACACCCTGAAGGAATTGGAAAGAATTTCCCTGTTTTTTGGTTTTGCTTTTGAAATTCCTTTTTATAGTGGGTTTGAGCTGATTCTCGCTGCCATGTTTATGCCACTCTAGACACACTTGATTCCCTTATGGAGTCATATCAATACATAGGTTTTAAGATTCTTACTAGTCAGATATATTCCTCTGTGGGAAATATGGGGTTTTGAGTCTCTTTCACTGAGGAAGGTGTAGGTCTTGTCTATTCCAAAGTTGGTTTTTGGAACGGTCCCTGTGCTTAAATCAAACTCTGGTTTTATGCATCACCCCACCTCTCCATCCCCTTTATGCAGGCATAAGAGTGTTTTCTAAATGTGAGACTCTGTTCTCTTTCCTAACTCAGTTCACGTGTAGCCATGTTTACAGGATCTTCATAAGTGATATCTTATGATACGTTCCTTTTTCTGTGTGACTTATTTCACTTAGAATCATCGTACCTGAATCCACTCACTTTGCTGCTACTGGTTTTATGACATTGATTTCATGGCTGAGGGATATTCCATCGTACGTAAGTACCACAATGTTTTGAACCATTTTTATATTTCCTGGGATATTTAAGGTGTACCCAAGTTGAGGTTCTTGTAGCCAGTGCAGCCCTAAATTTGGAGGTGGCTCTTTCTTATTGATTTTCATTTTTCCCAAGGTATATTCCCTAGACTAGAAGTGGCCTTGGCTCTGTAGCTCTGTTGTTTACTTGTTTTAGGGAACACAGTGCACTCCTCCAGTGAGGCAGTTGGCAATTTACATCCCGCCCATCAGCATAACAAGGCTCCCTGTTCTCCAGGGCCTGTCTTGCCTTTCTGGTTTTTACACATTTTGTGGATGTCCCTTTTGACCGGTGGGAAGTGATACTTCTTTGTAGTGCAGATTTGCATTGCCCGCTTGCTTGCTTGGCCAAAAAGGGCGTATGCGTTTTCTCCTGAATATATTCAGGAGAAAACGCATACGCCCTTTTTGGCCAAGTGCACCATTGTCCAAGTTGTGCCCCTCTTCCTGTGCTTTACAGGCGATTCCAACGTACCTCTTGAAATCTGTTTCCTGCTATTTTGCCTCACTTTCAAGTCCGCCTCGTTGACGTCCCTCAACAGATTTTGGGACGATAGTTGTCCTTTATCACTCTGCCAGTATGTGAATTGCTGTGCCCCTGAGCTCCATTTCTCAACTCGTTTTTTGTGAGCTGAACGCAAGTCCAAAATTTTGGATCATGTCCTATACTGGTTCCCGGTGGGTGGCTGAGACTTTGGTTAATTCTTCTTCCTGCCGGGAAATTAGATTGACATGTGCCCGTCCAAATGCCTAACAGCTACTCTCTCATGGGTTCTCCCTCGTCCCTTCCATCCTCTGCCAAATTGGGAACCTGTGCAAACCAGGAGGATAAAGGGCCTGTCTCTCCAAGTTGGGAGATTGATAGTAAGGCAGTCGGAAAGTCAAACTGGAGCACCAGGAGAGGGACTATTCGTTGAGTTTCAGAAACCTTTCGTATTCACAGTGTGTCCATTCTCTAGGTTTCCTGTACATGTTATAGCTGTAGTAATATTCCATTGAACCTGGAGAGTTGGGACCCATGGAATGGAGGCCATGCATTATTGCTTGAATGGGTCTGCATTTGCTCACCCAATCTCACCAATCCTCTCAGTCCCAAGTGTCCAGCCTTATGCCACATCCAGCTGTCATTGTAGATAGGGTCTTTCCAGGTTTCCTCAGACACCCTGAAGGAATTGTAAAGAATTTCCCTGTTTTTTGGTTTTGCTTTTGAAATTCCTTTTTATAGTGGGTTTGAGCTGATTCTCGCTGCCATGTTTATGCCACTCTAGACACACTTGATTCCCTTATGGAGACATATCAATACATAGGATTTAAGATTCTTACTAGTCAGATATATTCCTCTGTGGGAAATATGGGGTTTTGAGTCTCTTTTACTGAGGAAGGTGTCGGTCTTGTCAATTCCAAAGTTGGTTTTTGAAACGGTCCCTGTGCTTATATCAAACTCTGGTTTTATGCATCACCCCACCTCTCCTTCCCCGTTATGCAGGCATAAGCGTTTTTTCTAAATGTGAGACTCTGTTCTCTTTCCTAACTCAGTTCACGTGTAGCCATGTTTACAGGATCTTCCTAAGTGATATCTTATGATAAGTTTCTTTTTCTGTGTGACTTATTTCACTTAGAATCATCGTACCTGAATCCACTCACTTTGCTCCTACTGGTCTTATGACATTGATTTCATGGCTGAGGGATATTCCATCGTACGTAAGTACCACAATGTTTTGAACCATTTTTATATTTCCTGGGATATTTAAGGTGTACCCAAGTTGAGGTTCTTGTAGTCAGTGCAGCCATAAATTTGGAGGTGGCTCTTTCTTATTGATTTTCAGTTTTCCCAAGGTATATTCCCTAGACTGGAAGTGGCCTTGGCTCTGTAGCTCTGTTGTTTACTTGTTTTAGGGAACACAATGCACTCCTCCAGTGAGGCAGTTGGCAATTGACATCCCGCCCATCAGCATAACAAGGCTCCCAGTTCTCCAGGGCCTGTCTTGCCTTTCTGGTTTTTACACATTTTGTGGATGTCCCTTTTGACCGGTGGGAAGTGATGCTTCTTTGTAGTGCAGATTTGCATTGCCCGCTTGCTTGCTTGGCCAAAAAGGGCGTATGCGTTTTCTCCTGAATATATTCAGGAGAAAACGCATACGCCCTTTTTGGCCAAGTGCACCATTGTCCAAGTTGTGCCCCTCTTCCTGTGCTTTACAAGCGATTCCAACGTACCTCTTGAAATCTGTTTCCTGCTATTTTGCCTCACTTTCAAGTCCGCCTCGTTGACGTCCCTCAACAGATTTTTGGACGATAGTTGTCCTTTATCACTCTGCCAGTATGTGAATTGCTGTGCGCCTGAGCTCCATTTCTCAACTCGTTTTTTGTGAGCTGAACGCAAGTCCAAGATTTTGGATCATGTCCTATACTGGTTCCCGGTGGGTGGCTGAGACTTTGGTTAATTCTTCTTCCTGCCGGGAAATTAGAGTGACATGTGCCCGTCCAAATGCCTAACAGCTACTCCCTCATGGGTTCTCCCTCGTCCCTTCCATCCTCTGCCAAATTGGGAACCTGTGCAAACCAGGAGGTTAAAGGGCCTGTCTCTCCAAGTTGGGAGATTGATAGTAAGGCAGTTGGAAAGTCAAACTGGAGCACCAGGAGAGGGACTATTCGTTGAGTTTTAGAAACCTTTCGTATTCACAGTGTGTCCATTCTCTAGGTTTCCTGTACATGTTATAGCTGTAGTAATATTCCCTTGAACATGGAGAGTTGGGACCCATGGAATGGGGGCCATGCATTATTGCTTGAAAGGTTCTGCATTCGCTCACCCAATCTCACCAATCCTCTCAGTCCCAAGTGTCCAGCCTTATGCCACATCCAGCTGTCATTGTAGACAGGGTCTTTCCAGGTTTCCTCAGACACCCTGAAGGAATTGTAAAGAATTTCCCTGTTTTTTGGTTTTGCTTTTGAAATTCCTTTTTATAGTGGGTTTGAGCTGATTCTCGCTGCCATGTTTATGCCACTCTAGACACACTTGATTCCCTTATGGAGACATATCAATACATAGGTTTTAAGATTCTTACTAGTCAGATACATTCCTCTGTGGGAAATATGGGGTTTTGAGTCTCTTTCACTGAGGAAGGTTTCGGTCTTGTAAATTCCAAAGTTGGTTTTTGAAACGGTCCCTGTGCTTATATCAAACTCTGGTTTTATGCATCACCCCACCTCTCCTTACCCTTTATGCAGGCATAAGAGTGTTTTCTAAATGTGAGACTCTGTTCTCTTTCCTAACTCAGTTCACGTGTAGCCATGTTTACAGGATCTTCATAAGTGATATCTTATGATAAGTTTCTTTTTCTGTGTGACTTATTTCACTTAGAATCATCGTACCTGAATCCACTCACTTTGCTGCTACTGGTCTTATGACATTGATTTCATGGCTGAGGGATGTTCCATCGTACGTATGTACCACAATGTTTTGAACCATTTTTATATTTCCTGGGATATTTAAGGTGTACCCAAGTTGAGGTTCTTGTAGCCAGTGCAGCCCTAAATTTGGAGGTGGCTCTTTCTTATTGATTTTCAGTTTTCCCAAGTTATATTCCCTAGACTGGATGTGGCCTTGGCTCTATAGCTCTGTTGTTTACTTGTTTTAGGGAACACAATGCACTCCTCCAGTGAGGCAGTTGGCAATTTACATCCCGCCCATCAGCATAACAAGGCTCCCAGTTCTGCAGGGCCTGTGTTGCCTTTCTGGTTTTTACACATTTTGTGGATGTCCCTTTTGACCGGTGGGAAGTGATACTTCTTTGTAGTGCAGATTTGCATTGCCCGCTTGCTTGCTTGGCCAAAAAGGGCGTATGCGTTTTCTCCTGAATATATTCAGGAGAAAACGCATACGCCCTTTTTGGCGAAGCGCACCATTGTCCAAGTTGTGCCCCTCTTCCTGTGCTTTACAGGCGATTCCAGGGTACCTCTTGAAATCTGTTTCCTGCTATTTTGCCTCGCTTTCAAGTCCGCCTCGTTGACTTCCCTCAACAGATTTTTGGACGATAGCTGTCCTTTATCACTCTGCCAGTTTGTGAATTGCTGTGCCCCTGAGCTCCATTTCTCAACTCGTTTTTTGTGAGCTGAACGCAAGTCCAAAATTTTGGATCATGTCCTATACTGGTTCCCGGTGGGTGGCTGAGACTTTGGTTAATTCTTCTTCCTGCAGGGAAATTAGATTGACATGTGCCCGTCCAAATGCGTAACAGCTACTCTCTCATGGGTTCTCCCTCGTCCCTTCCATCCTCTGCCAAATTGGGAACCTGTGCAAACCAGGAGGTTAAAGGGCCTGTCTCTCCAAGTTGGGAGATTGATAGTAAGGCAGTTGGAAAGTCAAACTGGAGCACCAGGAGAGGGACTATTCGTTGAGTTTTAGAAACCTTTCGTATTCACAGTGTGTCCATTCTCTAGGTTTCTTGTACATGTTATAGCTGTCGTAATATTCCCTTGAACCTGGAGAGTTGGGACCCATGGAATGGGGGCCATGCATTATTGCTTGAAAGGGTCTGCATTTGCTCACCCAATCTCACCAATCCTCTCAGTCCCAAGTGTCCAGCCTTATGCCACATCCAGCTGTCATTGTAGATAGGGTCTTTCCAGGTTTCCTCAGACACCCTGAAGGAATTGTAAAGAATTTCCCTGTTTTTTGGTTTTGCTTTTGAAATTCCTTTTTATAGTGGGTTTGAGCTGATTCTCGCTGCCATGTTTATGCCACTCTAGACACACTTGATTCCCTTATGGAGACATATCAATACGTAGGTTTTAAGATTCTTACTAGTCAGATATATTCCTCTGTGGGAAATATGGGGTTTTGAGTCTCTTTCACTGAGGAAGGTGTCGGTCTTGTCAATTCCAAAGTTGGTTTTTGAAACGGTCCCTGTGCTTATATCAAACTCTGGTTTTATGCATCACCCCACCTCTCCTTCCCCTTTATGCAGGCATAAGAGTGTTTTCTAAATGTGAGACTCTGTTCTCTTTCCTAACTCAGTTCACGTGTAGCCATGTTTACAGGATCTTCATAAGTGATATCTTATGATAAGTTTCTTTTTCTGTGTGACTTATTTCACTTAGAATCATCGTACCTGAATCCACTCACTTTGCTGCTACTGGTCTTATGACATTGATTTCATGGCTGAGGGATATTCCATCGTACGTAAGTACCACAATGTTTTGAACCATTTTTATATTTCCTGGGATATTTAAGGTGTACCCAAGTTGAGGTTCTTGTTGTCAGTGCAGCCCTAAATTTGGAGGTGGCTCTTTCTTATTGATTTTCAGTTTTCCCCAGGTATATTCCCTAGACTGGAAGTGGCCTTGGCTCTGTAGCTCTGTTGTTTACTTGTTTTAGGGACCACAATGCACTCCTCCTGTGAGGCAGTTGGCAATTTACATCCCGCCCATCAGCATAACAAGGCTCCCTGTTCTCCAGGGCCTGTCTTGCCTTTCTGGTTTTTACACATTTTGTGGATGTCCCTTTTGACCGGTGGGAAGTGATACTTCTTTGTAGTGCAGATTTGCATTGCCCGCTTGCTTGCTTGGCCAAAAAGGGCGTATGCGTTTTCTCCTGAATATATTCAGGAGAAAACGCATACGCCCTTTTTGGCCAAGTGCACCATTGTCCAAGTTGTGCCCCTCTTCCTGTGCTTTACATGCGATTCCAGGGTACCTCTTGAAATCTGTTTCCTGCTATTTTGCCTCGCTTTCAAGTCCGCCTCGTTGACTTCCCTCAACAGATTTTTGGACGATAGCTGTCCTTTATCACTCTGCCAGTTTGTGAATTGCTGTGCCCCTGAGCTCCATTTCTCAACTCGTTTTTTGTGAGCTGAACGCAAGTCCAAAATTTTGGATCATGTCCTATACTGGTTCCCGGTGGGTGGCTGAGACTTTGGTTAATTCTTCTTCCTGCAGGGAAATTAGATTGACATGTGCCCGTCCAAATGCCTAACAGCTACTCTCTCATGGGTTCTCCCTCGTCCCTTCCATCCTCTGCCAAATTGGGAACCTGTGCAAACCAGGAGGTTAAAGGGCCTGTCTCTCCAAGGTGGGAGATTGATAGTAAGGCAGATGGAAAGTCAAACTGGAGCACCAGGAGAGGGACTATTCGTTGAGTTTTAGAAACCTTTCGTATTCACAGTGTGTCCATTCTCTAGGTTTCTTGTACATGTTATAGATGTCGTAATATTCCCTTGAACCTGGAGAGTTGGGACCCATGGAATGGGGGCCATGCATTATTGCTTGAAAGGGTCTGCATTTGCTCAACCAATCTCACCAATCCTCTCAGTCCCAAGTGTCCAGCCTTATGCCACATCCAGCTGTCATTGTAGATAGGGTCTTTCCAGGTTTCCTCAGACACCCTGAAGGAATTGTAAAGAATTTCCCTGTTTTTTGGTTTTGCTTTTGAAATTCCTTTTTATAGTGGGTTTGAGCTGATTCTCGCTGCCATGTTTATGCCACTCTAGACACACTTGATTCCCTTATGGAGACATATCAATACATAGGTTTTAAGATTCTTACTAGTCAGATATATTCCTCTGTGGGAAATATGGGGTTTTGAGTCTCTTTCACTGAGGAAGGTGTCGGTCTTGTCAATTCCAAAGTTGGTTTTTGAAACGGTCCCTGTGCTTATATCAAACTCTGGTTTTATGCATCACCCCACCTCTCCTTCCCCTTTATGCAGGCATAAGCGTGTTTTCTAAATGTGAGACTCTGTTCTCTTTCCTAACTCAGTTCACGTGTAGCCATGTTTACAGGATCTTCATAAGTGATATCTTATGATAAGTTTATTTTTCTGTGTGACTTATTTCACTTAGAATCATCGTACCTGAATCCACTCACTTTGCTGCTACTGGTCTTATGACATTGATTTCATGGCTGAGGGATATTTCATCGTACGTAAGTACCACAATGTTTTGAACCATTTTTATATTTCCTGGGATATTTAAGGTGTACCCAAGTTGAGGTTCTTGTAGTCAGTGCAGCCCTAAATTTGGAGGTGGCTCTTTCTTATTGATTTTCAGTTTTCCCAAGGTATATTCCCTAGACTGGATGTGGCCTTGGCTCTGTAGCTCTGTTGTTTACTTGTTTTAGGGAACACAATGCACTCCTCCAGTGAGGCAGTTGGCAATTTACATCCCGCCCATCAGCATAACAAGGCTCCCAGTTCTCCAGGGCCTGTCTTGCCTTTCTGGTTTTTACACATTTTGTGGATGTCCCTTTTGACCGGTGGGAAGTGATACTTCTTTGTAGTGCAGATTTGCATTGCCCGCTTGCTTGCTTGGCCAAAAAGGGCGTATGCGTTTTCTCCTGAATATATTCAGGAGAAAACGCATACGCCCTTTTTGGCCAAGTGCACCATTGTCCAAGTTGTGCCCCTCTTCCTGTGCTTTACAGGCGATTCCAACGTACCTCTTGAAATCTGTTTCCTGCTATTTTGCCTCGCTTTCAAGTCTGCCTCGTTGACTTCCCTCAACAGATTTTTGGAGGATAGTTGTCCTTTATCACTCTGCCTGTTTGTGAATTGCTGTGCCCCTGAGCTCCATTTCTCAACTCGTTTTTTGGGAGCTGAACGCAAGTCCAAAATTTTGGATTATGTCCTATACTGGTTCCCGGTGGGTGGCTGAGACTTTGGTTAATTCTTCTTCCTGCCGGGAAATTAGAGTGACATGTGCCCGTCCAAATGCCTAACAGCTACTCTCTCATGGGTTCTCCCTCGTCCCTTCCATCCTCTGCCAAATTGGGAACCTGTGCAAACCAGGAGGTTAAAGGGCCTGTCTCTCCAAGTTGGGAGATTGATAGTAAGGCAGTTGGAAAGTCAAACTGGAGCACCAGGAGAGGGACTATTCGTTGAGTTTTAGAAACCTTTCGTATTCACAGTGTGTCCATTCTCTAGGTTTCCTGTACATGTTATAGCTGTAGTAATATTCCCTTGAACCTGGAGAGTTGGGACCCATGGAATGGGGGCCATGCATTATTGCTTGAAAGGGTCTGCATTTGCTCACCCAATCTCACCAATCCTCTCAGTCCCAAGTGTCCAGCCTTATGCCACATCCAGCTGTCATTGTAGATAGGGTCTTTCCAAGTTTCCTCAGACACCCTGAAGGAATTGTAAAGAATTTCCCTGTTTTTTGGTTTTGCTTTTGAAATTCCTTTTTATAGTGGGTTTGAGCTGATTCTCGCTGCCATGTTTATGCCACTCTAGACACACTTGACTCCCTTATGGAGACATATCAATACATAGGTTTTAAGATTCTTACTAGTCAGATATATTCCTCTGTGGGAAATATGGGGTTTTGAGTCTCTTTCACTGAGGAAGGTGTCGGTCTTGTCAATTCCAAAGTTGGTTTTTGAAACGGTCCCTGTGCTTATATCAAACTCTGGTTTTATGCATCACCCCACCTCTCCTTCCCCTTTATGCAGGCATAAGAGTGTTTTCTAAATGTGAGACTCTGTTCTCTTTCCTAACTCAGTTCACGTGTAGCCATGTTTACAGGATCTTCATAAGTGATATCTTATGATAAGTTTCTTTTTCTGTGTGACTTATTTCACTTAGAATCATCGTACCTGAATCCACTCACTTTGCTGCTACTGGTCTTATGACATTGATTTCATGGCTGAGGGATATTCCATCGTACGTAAGTACCACAATGTTTTGAACCATTTTTATATTTCCTGGGATATTTAAGGTGTACCCAAGTTGAGGTTCTTGTAGCCAGTGCAGCCCTAAATTTGGAGGTGGCTCTTTCTTATTGATTTTCAGTTTTCCCCAGGTATATTCCCTAGACTGGAAGTGGCCTTGGCTCTGTAGCTCTGTTGTTTACTTGTTTTAGGGAACACAATGCACTCCTCCAGTGAGGCAGTTGGCAATTTACATCCCGCCCATCAGCATAACAAGGCTCCCTGTTCTCCAGGGCCTGTCTTGCCTTTCTGGTTTTTACACATTTTGTGGATGTCCCTTTTGACCGGTGGGAAGTGATACTTCTTTGTAGTGCAGATTTGCATTGCCCGCTTGCTTGCTTGGCCAAAAAGGGCGTATGCGTTTTCTCCTGAATATATTCAGGAGAAAACGCATACGCCCTTTTTGGCCAAGTGCACCATTGTCCAAGTTGTGCCCCTCTTCCTGTGCTTTACAGGCGATTCCAAGGTACCTCTTGAAATCTGTTTCCTGCTATTTTGCCTCGCTTTCAAGTCCGCCTCGTTGACTTCCCTCAACAGATTTTTGGACGATAGTTGTCCTTTATCACTCTGCCAGTTTGTGAATTGCTGTGCCCCTGAGCTCCATTTCTCAACTCGTTTTTTGGGAGCTGAACGCAAGTCCAAAATTTTGGATCATGTCCTATACTGGTTCCCGGTGGGTGGCTGAGACTTTGGTTAATTCTTCTTCCTGCCGGGAAATTAGAGTGACATGTGCCCGTCCAAATGCCTAACAGCTACTCTCTCATGGGTTCTCCCTCGTCCCTTCCATCCTCTGCCAAATTGGGAACCTGTGCAAACCAGGAGGTTAAAGGGCCTGTCTCTCCAAGTTGGGAGATTGATAGTAAGGCAGTTGGAAAGTCAAACTGGAGCACCAGGAGAGGGACTATTCGTTGAGTTTTAGAAACCTTTCGTATTCACAGTGTGTCCATTCTCTAGGTTTCCTGTACATGTTATAGCTGTAGTAATATACCCTTGAACATGGAGAGTTGGGACCCATGGAATGGGGGCCATGCATTATTGCTTGAAAGGGTCTGCATTTGCTCACCCAATCTCACCAATCCTCTCAGTCCCAAGTGTCCAGGATTATGCCACATCCAGCTGTCATTGTAGATATGGTCTTTCCAGGTTTCCTCAGACACCCTGAAGGAATTGTAAAGAATTTCCCTGTTTTTTGGTTTTGCTTTTGAAATTCCTTTTTATAGTGGGTTTGAGCTGATTCTCGCTGCCATGTTTATGCCACTCTAGACACACTTGATTCCCTTATGGAGACATATCAATACATAGGTTTTAAGATTCTTACTAGTCAGATATATTCCTCTGTGGGAAATATGGGGTTTTGAGTCTCTTTCACTGAGGAAGGTGTCGGTCTTGTCAATTCCAAAGTTGGTTTTTGAAACGGTCCCTGTGCTTATATCAAACTCTGGTTTTATGCATCACCCCACCTCTCCTTCCCCTTTATGCGGGCATAAGAGTGTTTTCTAAATGTGAGACTCTGTTCTCTTTCCTAACTCAGTTCACGTGTAGCCATGTTTACAGGATCTTCATAAGTGATATCTTATGATAAGTTTCTTTTTCTGTGTGACTTATTTCACTTAGAATCATCGTACCTGAATCCACTCACTTTGCTGCTACTGGTCTTATGACATTGATTTCATGGCTGAGGGATATTCCATCGTACGTAAGTACCACAATGTTTTGAACCATTTCTATATTTCCTGGGATATTTAAGGTGTACCCAAGTTGAGGTTCTTGTAGTCAGTGCAGCCCTAAATTTGGAGGTGGCTCTTTCTTATTGATTTTCAGTTTTCCAAAGGTATATTCCCTAGACTGGATGTGGCCTTGGCTCTGTAGCTCTGTTGTTTACTTGTTTTAGGGCACACAATGCACTCCTCCAGTGAGGTAGTTGGCAATTTACATCCCGCCCATCAGCATAACAAGGCTCCCAGTTCTCCAGGGCCTGTCTTGCCTTTCTGGTTTTTACACATTTTGTGGATGTCCCTTTTGACCGGTGGGAAGTGATACTTCTTTGTAGTGCAGATTTGCATTGCCCGCTTGCTTGCTTGGCCAAAAAGGGCGTATGCATTTTCTCCTGAATATATTCAGGAGAAAACGCATACGCCCTTTTTGGCCAAGTGCACCATTGTCCAAGTTGTGCCCCTCTTCCTGTGCTTTACAGGCGATTCCAAGGTACCTCTTGAAATCTGTTTCCTGCTATTTTGCCTCACTTTCAAGTCCGCCTCGTTGACTTCCCTCAACAGATTTTTGGACGATAGTTGTCCTTTATCACTCTGCCAGTTTGTGAATTGCTGTGCCCCTGAGCTCCATTTCTCAACTCGTTTTTTGGGAGCTGAACGCAAGTCCAAAATTTTGGATCATGTCCTATACTGGTTCCCGGTGGGTGGCTGAGACTTTGGTTAATTCTTCTTCCTGCCGGGAAATTAGAGTGACATGTGCCCGTCCAAATGCCTAACAGCTACTCTCTCATGGGTTCTCCCTCGTCCCTTCCATCCTCTGCCAAATTGGGAACCTGTGCAAACCAGGAGGTTAAAGGGCCTGTCTCTCCAAGTTGGGAGATTGATAGTAAGGCAGTTGGAAAGTCAAACTGGAGCACCAGGAGAGGGACTATTCGTTGAGTTTTAGAAACCTTTCGTATTCACAGTGTGTCCATTCTCTAGGTTTCCTGTACATGTTATAGCTGTAGTAATATTCCCTTGAACCTGGAGAGTTGGGACCCATGGAATGGGGGCCATGCATTATTGCTTGAAAGGGTCTGCATTTGCTCACCCAATCTCACCAATCCTCTCAGTCCCAAGTGTCCAGCCTTATGCCACATCCAGCTGTCATTGTAGATAGGGTCTTTCCAGGTTTCCTCAGACACCCTGAAGGAATTGTAAAGAATTTCCCTGTTTTTTGGTTTTGCTTTTGAAATTCCTTTTTATAGTGGGTTTGAGCTGATTCTCGCTGCTATGTTTATGCCACTCTAGACAAACTTGATTCCCTTATGGATTCATATCAATACATAGGTTTTAAGATTCTTACTAGTCAGATATATTCCTCTGCGGGAAATATGGGGTTTTGAGTCTCTTTCACTGAGGAAGTTGTAGGTCTTGTCTATTCCATAGTAGGTTTTTTTTAATGGTACCTGTGCTTATATCGAACTCTGGTTTTATGCATCACCCCACCTCTCCTTCCCCCTGAAGCAGGCATAAGTGTGTTTTCTAAATTTGAGACTCTGTTCTCTTTCCTAACTCAGCTCATGTGTAGCCATGTTTACAGGATCTTCATAAGTGACATCTTATGATAAGTTTCTTTTTCTGTGTGACATATTTCACTTAGAATCATCGTACCTGAATCTACTCATTTTGGTGCTCCTGGTCTTATGACATTGATTTCATGGCTCAGGGATATTCCATCGTACGTAAGTACCACAATGTTTTGAACCATTTTTATATTTCGTGGGATATTTAAGGTGTAACCCAGTTGAGGTTCCTGTAAGCAGTGCAGCCCTAAATTTTGGTGTGGCTCTGTCTTATTGATATTCCGTTTTCCCAAGGTATATTCCCTAGACTGGAAGCACACTTGGCTCAGTAGCTCTGTTGTTTACTTGTTATAGGGAGCAAAATGCAATCCTCCTGAGAGGCAGTTGGCAATTTACATACGGCCCATCAGCATAACAAGTCTCCGTATATTCTCCAGGGCCTGTCTTGCCTTTCTGGTTTTTATACATTTTGTGGATGTCCCTTTTGACCGGTGGGAAGTGATACTTCTTTGTCGTGCAGATTTGCATTGCCCGATTGCTTGCTTGGCCAAAAAGGGCCTATGCATGTTCTCCTGAATGTAATCAGGAGAAAACGCATAGACCCTTTTTGGCCAAGTGCATCAGTGTCAAAGTTGTGCCCCTCTTCCTATTCTCTCAAGGCGATTCCTACGTACCTCTTGAAATCGATTTTCCTGCTATTCTGCCTCGCTTTCAAGTCCGCCTCGTTGCCTTCCCTCAACAGATTTTTGGACGATAGTTGTCCTTTATTACTCTGCCAGTTTGTGAATTGCTGTGCCCCTGAGCTCCATTTTTCAACTCGTTATTTGTGAGCTGAACACAAGTCCCAAATTTTAGTTCAGGCCCTATACTGATTCCCGGTGGGTGGCTGAGACTTTGATTAATTATTCTTCCTGCCGGGAATTTAAAATGGCATGTGCCCGTCCAAATGCCTAATAGCTACTCTCTCATTGGTTCTCCCTCTTCCCTTTCATCCTCTGCCAAATTGGCAACCTGTGCGAACCAGGAGGTTAAAGGGGCTGTCTCTCCAAGTTGGGAGATTGATAGTAAAGCAGTTTGAAAGTCAAACCGGATATCCAGGAGAGGGACTATTCGTTGAGTTTTAGAAACCATTCGTATTCACAGTGTGTCCATTCTCTAGGTTTCCCGTACATGTTATAGCTGTCGTAATATTCCCTGCAAGCTGGAGAGTTGGGAGCAATGGAACGGGTGCCATGAAATATTGCTTGAAAGGGTCTGCATTTGCTCAACCAATCTCTCCAATCTGCTCAGTCCCAAGTGTCCAGCCTTATGCCACATCCAGCTGTCATTGTAGATAGGCTTATTCCAGGTTTCATCAGAGACCTTGAAGGAATTGTAAAGAAATTCCCTGTTTTTTTGTTTTGTTTTTGAAATTCCCTTTTACAGTGGGTTTGAGCTGATTCTAGCTGCCATGTTTATGCCCGTCTAGACACACTTGATTCCCTTATGGAGACATATCAATACATAGGTTTTAAGATTGTTACTAGTGAGATATATACCCCTGCGGGAAATATAGGGATTTGAGTCCCTTTCACTGATGAAGGTGTAGGTCTTGTCTATTCCATAGTTGGTTTTTGGAACGTTACCTGTGCTTATATCAAACTCTGGTTTTATGCATCACCCCACCTCTCCTTCCCCTTTATGCAGGCATAAGAGTGTTTTCTAAATGTGAGACTCTGTTCTCTTTCCCAACTCAGTTCACGTGTAGCCATGTTTACAGGATCTTCCTAAGTGATATCTTATGATAAGTTTCTTTTTCTGTGTGACTTATTTCACTTAGAACCATCGTACCTGAATCCACTCACTTTGCTGCTACTGGTCTTATGACATTGATTTCATGGCTGAGGGATATTCCATCGTACGTAAGTACCACAATGTTTTGAACCATTTTTATATTTCCTGGGATATTTAAGGTGTACCCAAGTTGAGGTTCTTGTAGTCAGTGCAGCCCTAAATTTGGAGGTGGCTCTTTCTTATTGATTTTCAGTTTTCCCAAGGTATATTCCCTAGACTGGAAGTGGCCTTGGCTCTGTAGCTCTGTTGTTTACTTGTTTTAGGGAACACAATGCACTCCTCCAGTGAGGCAGTTGGCAATTTACATCCCGCCCATCAGCATAACAAGGCTCCCAGTTCTCCAGGGCCTGTCTTGCCTTTCTGGTTTTTACACATTTTGTGGATGTCCCTTTTGACCGGTGGGAAGTGATACTTCTTTGTAGTGCAGATTTGCATTGCCCGCTTGCTTTCTTGGCCAAAAAGGGCGTATGCGTTTTCTCCTGAATATATTCAGGAGAAAACGCATACGCCCTTTTTGGCCAAGTGCACCATTGTCCAAGTTGTGCCCCTCTTCCTGTGCTTTACAGGCGATTCCAAGGTACCTCTTGAAATCTGTTTCCTGCTATTTTGCCTCACTTTCAAGTCCGCCTCGTTGACTTCCCTCAACAGATTTTTGGACGATAGTTGTCCTTTATCACTCTGCCAGTTTGTGAATTGCTGTGCCCCTGAGCTCCATTTCTCAACTCGTTTTTTGTGAGCTGAACGCAAGTCCAAAATTTTGGATCCTGTCCTATACTGGTTCCCGGTGGGTGGCTGAGACTTTGGTTAATTCTTCTTCCTGCCGGGAAATTAGAGTGACATGTGCCCATCCAAATGCCTAACAGCTACTCTCTCATGGGTTCTCCCTCGTCCCTTCCATCCTCTGCCAAATTGGGAACCTGTGCAAACCAGGAGGTTAAAGGGCCTGTTTCTCCAAGTTGGGAGATTGATAGTAAGGCAGTTGGAAAGTCAAACTGGAGCACCAGGAGAGGGACTATTCGTTGAGTTTTAGAAACCTTTCGTATTCACAGTGTGTCCATTCTCTAGGTTTCCTGTACATGTTATAGCTGTAGTAATATTCCCTTGAACCTGGAGAGTTGGGACCCATGGAATGGGGGCCATGCATTATTGCTTGAAAGGGTCTGCATTTGCTCACCCAATCTCACCAATCCTCTCAGTCCCAAGTGTCCAGCCTTATGCCACATCCAGCTGTCATTGTAGATAGGGTCTTTCCAGGTTTCCTCAGACACCCTGAAGGAATTGTAAAGAATTTCCCTGTTTTTTGGTTTTGCTTTTGAAATTCCTTTTTATAGTGGGTTTGAGCTGATTCTCGCTGCCATGTTTATGCCACTCTAGACACACTTGATTCCCTTATGGAGACATATCAATACATAGGTTTTAAGATTCTTACTAGTCAGATATATTCCTCTGTGGGAAATATAGGGTTTTGAGTCTCTTTCACTGAGGAAGGTGTCGGTCTTGTCAATTCCAAAGTTGGTTTTTGAAACGTTCCCTTTGCTTATATCAAACTCTGGTTTTATGCATCACCCCACCTCTCCTTCCCCTTTATGCAGGCATAAGAGTGTTTTCTAAATGTGAGACTCTGTTCTCTTTCCTAACTCAGTTCACGTGTAGCCATGTTTACAGGATCTTCATAAGTGATATCTTATGATAAGTTTCTTTTTCTGTGTGACTTATTTCACTTAGAATCATCGTACCTGAATCCACTCACTTTGCTGCTACTGGTCTTATGACATTGATTTCATGACTGAGGGATATTCCATCGTACGTAAGTACCACAATGTTTTGAACCATTTTTATATTTCCTGGGATATTTAAGGTGTACCCAAGTTGAGGTTCTTGTAGCCAGTGCAGCCCTAAATTTGGAGGTGGCTCTTTCTTATTGATTTTCAGTTTTCCCCAGGTATATTCCCTAGACTGGAAGTGGCCTTGGCTCTGTAGCTCTGTTGTTTACTTGTTTTAGGGAACACAATGCACTCCTCCAGTGAGGCAGTTGGCAATTTACATCCCGCCCATCAGCATAACAAGGCTCCCTGTTCTCCAGGGCCTGTCTTGCCTTTCTGGTTTTTACACATTTTGTGGATGTCCCTTTTGACCGGTGGGAAGTGATACTTCTTTGTAGTGCAGATTTGCATTGCCCGCTTGCTTGCTTGGCCAAAAAGGGCATATGCATTTTCTCCTGAATATATTCAGGAGAAAACGCATACGCCCTTTTTGGCCAAGTGCACCATTGTCCAAGTTGTGCCCCTCTTCCTGTGCTTTACAGGCGATTCCAAGGTACCTCTTGAAATCTGTTTCCTGCTATTTTGCCAACTTTCAATTCCGCCTCGTTGACTTCCCTCAACAGATTTTTGGATGATAGTTGTCCTTTATCACTCTGCCTGTTTGTGAATTGCTGTGCCCCTGAGCTCCATTTCTCAACTCGTTTTTTGGGAGCTGAACGCAAGTCCAAAATTTTGGATTATGTCCTATACTGGTTCCCGGTGGGTGGCTGAGACTTTGGTTAATTCTTCTTCCTGCCGGGAAATTAGAGTGACATGTGCCCGTCCAAATGCCTAACAGCTACTCTCTCATGGGTTCTCCCTCGTCCCTTCCATCCTCTGCCAAATTGGGAACCTGTGCAAACCAGGAGGTTAAAGGGCCTGTCTTTCCAAGTTGGGAGATTGATAGTAAGGCAGTTGGAAAGTCAAACTGGAGCACCAGGAGAGGGACTATTCGTTGAGTTTTAGAAACCTTTCGTATTCACAGTGTGTCCATTCTCTAGGTTTCCTGTACATGTTATAGCTGTAGTAATATTCCCTTGAACCTGGAGAGTTGGGACCCATGGAATGGGGGCCATGCATTATTGCTTGAAAGGGTCTGCATTTGCTCACCCAATCTCACCAATCCTCTCAGTCCCAAGTGTCCAGCCTTATGCCACATCCAGCTGTCATTGTAGATAGGGTCTTTCCAAGTTTCCTCAGAAACCCTGAAGGAATTGTAAAGAATTTCCCTGTTTTTTGGTTTTGCTTTTGAAATTCCTTTTTATAGTGGGTTTGAGCTAATTCTCGCTGCCATGTTTATGCCACTCTAGACACACTTGATTCCCTTATGGAGACATATCAATACATAGGTTTTAAGATTCTTACTAGTCAGATATATTCCTCTGTGGGAAATATGGGGTTTTGAGTCTCTTTCACTGAGGAAGGTGTCGGTCTTGTCAATTCCAAAGTTGGTTTTTGAAACGGTCCCTGTGCTTATATCAAACTCTGGTTTTATGCATCACCCCACCTCTCCTTCCCCTTTATGCAGGCATAAGAGTGTTTTCTAAATGTGAGACTCTGTTCTCTTTCCTAACTCAGTTCACGTGTAGCCATGTTTACAGGATCTTCATAAGTGATATCTTATGATAAGTTTCTTTTTCTGTGTGACTTATTTCACTTAGAATCATCGTACCTGAATCCACTCACTTTGCTGCTACTGGTCTTATGACATTGATTTCATGGCTGAGGGATATTCCATCGTACGTAAGTACCACAATGTTTTGAACCATTTTGATATTTCCTGGGATATTTAAGGTGTACCCAAGTTGAGGTTCTTGTAGCCAGTGCAGCCCTAAATTTGGAGGTGGCTCTTTCTTATTGATTTTCAGTTTTCCCCACGTATATTCCCTAGACTGGAAGTGGCCTTGGCTCTGTAGCTCTGTTGTTTACTTGTTTTAGGGAACACAATGGACTCCTCCAGTGAGGCAGTTGGCAATTTACATCCCGCCCATCAGCATAACAAGGCTCCCTGTTCTCCAGGGCCTGTCTTGCCTTTCTGGTTTTTACACATTTTGTGGATGTCCCTTTTGACCGGTGGGAAGTGATACTTCTTTGTAGTGCAGATTTGCATTGCCCGCTTGCTTGCTTGGCCAAAAAGGGCGTATGCGTTTTCTCCTGAATATATTCAGGAGAAAACGCGTACGCCCTTTTTGGCCAAGTGCACCATTGTCCAAGTTGTGCCCCTCTTCCTGTGCTTTACAGGCGATTCCAACGTACCTCTTGAAATCTGTTTCCTGCTATTTTGCCTCACTTTCAAGTCCGCCTCGTTGACTTCCCTCAACAGATTTTTGGACGATAGTTGTCCTTTATCACTCTGCCAGTTTGTGAATTGCTGTGCCCCTGAGCTCCATTTCTCAACTCGTTTTTTGTGAGCTGAACGCAAGTCCAAAATTTTGGATTATGTCCTATACTGGTTCCCGGTGGGTGGCTGAGACTTTGGTTAATTCTTCTTCCTGCCGGGAAATTAGAGTGACATGTGCCCGTCCAAATGCCTAACAGCTACTCTCTCATGGGTTCTCCCTCGTCCCTTCCATCCTCTGCCAAATTGGGAACCTGTGCAAACCAGGAGGTTAAAGGGCCTGTCTGTCCAAGTTGGGAGATTGATAGTAAGGCAGTTGGAAAGTCAAACTGGAGCACCAGGAGAGGGACTATTCGTTGAGTTTTAGAAACCTTTCGTATTCACAGTGTGTCCATTCTCTAGGTTTCCTGTACATGTTATAGCTGTAGTAATATTCCCTTGAACCTGGAGAGTTGGGACCCATGGAATGGGGGCCATGCATTATTGCTTGAAAGGGTCTGCATTTGCTCACCCAATCTCACCAATCCTCTCAGTCCCAAGTGTCCAGCCTTATGCCACATCCAGCTGTCATTGTAGATAGGGTCTTTCCAGGTTTCCTCAGACACCCTGAAGGAATTGTAAAGAATTTCCCTGTTTTTTGGTTTTGCTTTTGAAATTCCTTTTTATAGTGGGTTTGAGCTGATTCTCGCTGCCATGTTTATGCCACTCTAGACACACTTGATTCCCTTATGGAGACATATCAATACATAGGTTTTAAGATTCTTACTAGTCAGATATATTCCTCTGTGGGAAATATGGGGTTTTGAGTCTCTTTCACTGAGGAAGGTGTCGGTCTTGTCAATTCCAAAGTTGGTTTTTGAAACGGTCCCTGTGTTTTTATCAAACTCTGGTTTTATGCGTCACCCCACCTCTCCTTCCCCTTTATGCAGGCATAAGAGTGTTTTCTAAATGTGAGACTCTGTTCTCTTTCCTAACTCAGTTCACGTGTAGCCATGTTTACAGGATCTTCCTAAGTGATATCTTATGATAAGTTTCTTTTTCTGTGTGACTTATTTCACTTAGAATCATCGTACCTGAATCCACTCACTTTGCTGCTCCTGGTCTTATGACATTGATTTCATGGCTGAGGGATATTCCATCGTACGTAAGTACCACAATGTTTTGAACCATTTTTATATTTCCTGGGATATTTAAGGTGTACCCAAGTTGAGGTTCTTGTAGTCAGTGCAGCCCTAAATTTAGAGGTGGCTCTTTCTTATTGATTTTCAGTTTTCCCAAGGTATATTCCCTAGACTGGAAGTGGCCTTGGCTCTGTAGCTCTGTTGTTTACTTGTTTTAGGGAACACTATGGACTCCTCCAGTGAGGCAGTTGGCAATTTACATCCCGCCCATCAGCATAACAAGGCTCCCAGTTCTCCAGGGCCTGTCTTGCCTTTCTGGTTTTTACACATTTTGTGGATGTCCCTTTTGACTGGTGGGAAGTGATACTTCTTTGTAGTGCAGATTTGCATTGCCCGCTTGCTTGCTTGGCCAAAAAGGGCGTATGCGTTTTCTCCTGAATATATTCAGGAGAAAACGCATACGCCCTTTTTGGCCAAGTGCACCATTGTCCAAGTTGTGCCCCTCTTCCTGTGTTTTACAGGTGATTCCAAGGTACCTCTTGAAATCTGTTTCCTGCTATTTTGCCTCGCTTTCAAGTCTGCCTCGTTGACTTCCCTCAACAGATTTTTGGACGATAGTTGTCCTTTATCACTCTGCCAGTTTGTGAATTGCTGTGCCCCTGAGCTCCATTTCTCAACTCGTTTTTTGTGAGCTGAACGCAAGTCCAAAATTTTGGATCATGTCCTATACTGGTTCCCGGTGGGTGGCTGAGACTTTGGTTAATTCTTCTTCCTGCCGGGAAATTAGAGTGACATGTGCCCGTCCAAATGCCTAACAGCTACTCTCTCATGGGTTCTCCCTCGTCCCTTCCATCCTCTGCCAAATTGGGAACCTGTGCAAACCAGGAGGTTAAAGGGCCTGTCTCTCCAAGTTGGGAGATTGATAGTAAGGCAGTTGGAAAGTCAAACTGGAGCACCAGGAGAGGGACTATTCGTTGAGTTTTAGAAACCTTTCGTATTCACAGTGTGTCCATTCTCTAGGTTTCCTGTACATGTTATAGCTGTAGTAATATTCCCTTGAACCTGGAGAGTTGGGACCCATGGAATGGGGGCCATGCATTATTGCTTGAAAGGGTCTGCATTTGCTCACCCAATCTCACCAATCCTCTCAGTCCCAAGTGTCCAGCCTTATGCCACATCCAGCTGTCATTGTAGATAGGGTCTTTCCAAGTTTCCTCAGACACCCTGAAGGAATTGTAAAGAATTTCCCTGTTTTTTGGTTTTGCTTTTGAAATTCCTTTTTATAGTGGGTTTGAGCTGATTCTCGCTGCCATGTTTATGCCACTCTAGACACACTTGATTCCCTTATGGAGACATATCAATACATAGGTTTTAAGATTCTTACTAGTCAGATATATTCCTCTGTGGGAAATATGGGGTTTTGAGTCTCTTTCACTGAGGAAGGTGTCGGTCTTGTCATTTCCAAAGTTGGTTTTTGAAACGGTCCCTGTGCTTATATCAAACTCTGGTTTTATGCATCACCCCACCTCTCCTTCCCCTTTATGCAGGCATAAGAGTGTTTTCTAAATGTGAGACTCTTTTCTCTTTCCTAACTCAGTTCACGTGTAGCCATGTTTACAGGATCTTCATAAGTGATATCTTATGATAAGTTTCTTTTTCTGTGTGACTTATTTCACTTAGAATCATCGTACCTGAATCCACTCACTTTGCTGCTACTGGTCTTATGACATTGATTTCATGGCTGAGGGATATTCCATCGTACGTAAGTACCACAATGTTTTGAACCATTTTTATATTTCCTGGGATATTTAAGGTGTACCCAAGTTGAGGTTCTTGTAGCCAGTGCAGCCCTAAATTTGGAGGTGGCTCTTTCTTATTGATTTTCAGTTTTCCCCAGGTATATTCCCTAGACTGGAAGTGGCCTTGGCTCTGTAGCTCTGTTGTTTACTTGTTTTAGGGAACACAATGCACTCCTCCAGTGAGGCAGTTGGCAATTTACATCCCGCCCATCAGCATAACAAGGCTCCCTGTTCTCCAGGGCCTGTCTTGCCTTTCTGGTTTTTACACATTTTGTGGATGTCCCTTTTGACCGGTGGGAAGTGATACTTCTTTGTAGTGCAGATTTGCATTGCCCGCTTGCTTGCTTGGCCAAAAAGGGCGTATGCGTTTTCTCCTGAATATATTCAGGAGAAAACGCATACGCCCTTTTTGGCCAAGTGCACCATTGTCCAAGTTGTGCCCCTCTTCCTGTGCTTTACAGGCGATTCCAAGGTACCTCTTGAAATCTGTTTCCTGCTATTTTGCCTCACTTTCAAGTCCGCCTCGTTGACTTCCCTCAACAGATTTTTGGACGATAGTTGTCCTTTATCACTCTGCCTGTTTGTGAATTGCTGTGCCCCTGAGCTCCATTTCTCAACTCGTTTTTTGTGAGCTGAACGCAAGTCCAAAATTTTGGATCATGTCCTATACTGGTTCCCGGTGGGTGGCTGAGACTTTGGTTAATTCTTCTTCCTGCCGGGAAATTAGAGTGACATGTGCCCGTCCAAATGCCTAACAGCTACTCTCTCATGGGTTCTCCCTCGTCCCTTCCATCCTCTGCCAAATTGGGAACCTGTGCAAACCAGGAGGTTAAAGGGCCTGTCTGTCCAAGTTGGGAGATTGATAGTAAGGCAGTTGGAAAGTCAAACTGGAGCACCAGGAGAGGGACTTTTCGTTGAGTTTTAGAAACCTTTCGTATTCACAGTGTGTCCATTCTCTAGGTTTCCTGTACATGTTATAGCTGTAGTAATATTCCCTTGAACCTGGAGAGTTGGGACCCATGGAATGGGGGCCATGCATTATTGCTTGAAAGGGTCTGCATTTGCTCACCCAATCTCACCAATCCTCTCAGTCCCAAGTGTCCAGCCTTATGCCACATCCAGCTGTCATTGTAGATAGGGTCTTTCCAGGTTTCCTCAGACACCCTGAAGGAATTGTAAAAAATTTCCCTGTTTTTTGGTTTTGCTTTTGAAATTCCTTTTTATAGTGGGTTTGAGCTGATTCTCGCTGCCATGTTTATGCCACTCTAGACACACTTGATTCCCTTATGGAGTCATATCAATACATAGGTTTTAAGATTCTTACTAGTCAGATATATTCCTCTGTGGGAAATATGGGGTTTTGAGTCTCTTTCACTGAGGAAGGTGTCGGTCTTGTCAATTCCAAAGTTGGTTTTTGAAACGGTCCCTGTGCTTATATCAAACTCTGGTTTTATGCATCACCCCACCTCTCCTTCCCCTTTATGCAGGCATAAGAGTGTTTTCTAAATGTGAGACACTGTTCTCTTTCCTAACTCAGTTCACGTGTAGCCATGTTTACAGGATCTTCCTAAGTGATATCTTATGATAAGTTTCTTTTTCTGTGTGACTTATTTCACTTAGAATCATCGTACCTGAATCCACTCACTTTGCTGCTACTGGTCTTATGACATTGATTTCATGGCTGAGGGATATTCCATCGTACGTAAGTACCACAATGTTTTGAACCATTTTTATATTTCCTGGGATATTTAAGGTGTACCCAAGTTGAGGTTCTTGTAGCCAGTGCAGCCCTAAATTTGGAGGTGGCTCTTTCTTATTGATTTTCAGTTTTCCCCAGGTATATTCCCTAGACTGGAAGTGGCCTTGGCTCTGTAGCTCTGTTGTTTACTTGTTTTAGGGAACACAATGCACTCCTCCAGTGAGGCAGTTGGCAATTTACATCCCGCCCATCAGCATAACAAGGCTCCCTGTTCTCCAGGGCCTGTCTTGCCTTTCTGGTTTTTACACATTTTGTGGATGTCCCTTTTGACCGGTGGGAAGTGATACTTCTTTGTAGTGCAGATTTGCATTGCCCGCTTGCTTGCTTGGCCAAAAAGGGCGTATGCGTTTTCTCCTGAATATATTCAGGAGAAAACGCATACGCCCTTTTTGGCCAAGTGCACCATTGTCCAAGTTGTGCCCCTCTTCCTGTGCTTTACAGGCGATTCCAACGTACCTCTTGAAATCTGTTTCCTGCTATTTTGCCTCACTTTCAAGTCCGCCTCGTTGACTTCCCTCAACAGATTTTTGGACGATAGTTGTCCTTTATCACTCTGCCAGTTTGTGAATTGCTGTGCCCCTGAGCTCCATTTCTCAACTCGTTTTTTGTGAGCTGAACGCAAGTCCAAAATTTTGGATTATGTCCTATACTGGTTCCCGGTGGGTGGCTGAGACTTTGGTTAATTCTTCTTCCTGCCGGGAAATTAGAGTGACATGTGCCCGTCCAAAAGCCTAACAGCTACTCTCTCATGGGTTCTCCCTCGTCCCTTCCATCCTCTGCCAAATTGGGAACCTGTGCAAACCAGGAGGTTAAAGGGCCTGTCTGTCCAAGTTGGGAGATTGATAGTAAGGCAGTTGGAAAGTCAAACTGGAGCACCAGGAGAGGGACTATTCGTTGAGTTTTAGAAACCTTTCGTATTCACAGTGTGTCCATTCTCTAGGTTTCCTGTACATGTTATAGCTGTAGTAATATTCCCTTGAACCTGGAGAGTTGGGACCCATGGAATGGGGGCCATGCATTATTGCTTGAAAGGGTCTGCATTTGCTCACCCAATCTCACCAATCCTCTCAGTCCCAAGTGTCCAGCCTTATGCCACATCCAGCTGTCATTGTAGATAGGGTCTTTCCAGGTTTCCTCAGACACCCTGAAGGAATTGTAAAGAATTTCCCTGTTTTTTGGTTTTGCTTTTGAAATTCCTTTTTATAGTGGGTTTGAGCTGATTCTCGCTGCCATGTTTATGCCACTCTAGACACACTTGATTCCCTTATGGAGACATATCAATACATAGGTTTTAAGATTCTTACTAGTCAGATATATTCCTCTGTGGGAAATATGGGGTTTTGAGTCTCTTTCACTGAGGAAGGTGTCGGTCTTGTCAATTCCAAAGTTGGTTTTTGAAACGGTCCCTGTGCTTATATCAAACTCTGGTTTTATGCGTCACCCCACCTCTCCTTCCCCTTTATGCAGGCATAAGAGTGTTTTCTAAATGTGAGACTCTGTTCTCTTTCCTAACTCAGTTCACGTGTAGCCATGTTTACAGGATCTTCCTAAGTGATATCTTATGATAAGTTTCTTTTTCTGTGTGACTTATTTCACTTAGAATCATCGTACCTGAATCCACTCACTTTGCTGCTACTGGTCTTATGACATTGATTTCATGGCTGAGGGATATTCCATCGTACGTAAGTACCACAATGTTTTGAACCATTTTTATATTTCCTGGGATATTTAAGGTGTACCCAAGTTGAGGTTCTTGTAGTCAGTGCAGCCCTAAATTTAGAGGTGGCTCTTTCTTATTGATTTTCAGTTTTCCCAAGGTATATTCCCTAGACTGGAAGTGGCCTTGGCTCTGTAGCTCTGTTGTTTACTTGTTTTAGGGAACACAATGGACTCCTCCAGTGAGGCAGTTGGCAATTTACATCCCACCCATCAGCATAACAAGGCTCCCAGTTCTCCAGGGCCTGTCTTGCCTTTCTGGTTTTTACACATTTTGTGGATGTCCCTTTTGATCGGTGGGAAGTGATACTTCTTTGTAGTGCAGATTTGCATTGCCCGCTTGCTTGCTTGGCCAAAAAGGGCGTATGCGTTTTCTCCTGAATATATTCAGGAGAAAACGCATACGCCCTTTTTGGCCAAGTGCACCATTGTCCAAGTTGTGCCCCTCTTCCTGTGCTTTACAGGCGATTCCAACGTACCTCTTGAAATCTGTTTCCTGCTATTTTGCCTCACTTTCAAGTCCGCCTCGTTGACTTCCCTCAACAGATTTTTGGACGATAGTTGTCCTTTATCACTCTGCCAGTTTGTGAATTGCTGTGCCCCTGAGCTCCATTTCTCAACTCGTTTTTTGTGAGCTGAACGCAAGTCCAAAATTTTGCATTATGTCCTATACTGGTTCCCGGTGGGTGGCTGAGACTTTGGTTAATTCTTCTTCCTGCCGGGAAATTAGAGTGACATGTGCCCGTCCAAAAGCCTAACAGCTACTCTCTCATGGGTTCTCCCTCGTCCCTTCCATCCTCTGCCAAATTGGGAACCTGTGCAAACCAGGAGGTTAAAGGGCCTGTCTGTCCAAGTTGGGAGATTGATAGTAAGGCAGTTGGAAAGTCAAACTGGAGCACCAGGAGAGGGACTATTCGTTGAGTTTTAGAAACCTTTCGTATTCACAGTGTGTCCATTCTCTAGGTTTCCTGTACATGTTATAGCTGTAGTAATATTCCCTTGAACCTGGAGAGTTGGGACCCATGGAATGGGGGCCATGCATTATTGCTTGAAAGGGTCTGCATTTGCTCACCCAATCTCACCAATCCTCTCAGTCCCAAGTGTCCAGCCTTATGCCACATCCAGCTGTCATTGTAGATAGGGTCTTTCCAGGTTTCCTCAGACACCCTGAAGGAATTGTAAAGAATTTCCCTGTTTTTTGGTTTTGCTTTTGAAATTCCTTTTTATAGTGGGTTTGAGCTGATTCTCGCTGCCATGTTTATGCCACTCTAGACACACTTGATTCCCTTATGGAGACATATCAATACATAGGTTTTAAGATTCTTACTACTCAGATATATTCCTCTGTGGGAAATATGGGGTTTTGAGTCTCTTTCACTGAGGAAGGTGTCGGTCTTGTCAATTCCAAAGTTGGTTTTTGAAACGGTCCCTGTGCTTATATCAAACTCTGGTTTTATGCGTCACCCCACCTCTCCTTCCCCTTTATGCAGGCATAAGAGTTTTTTCTAAATGTGAGACTCTGTTCTCTTTCCTAACTCAGTTCACGTGTAGCCATGTTTACAGGATCTTCCTAAGTGATATCTTATGATAAGTTTCTTTTTCTGTGTGACTTATTTCACTTAGAATCATCGTACCTGAATCCACTCACTTTGCGGCTACTGGTCTTATGACATTGATTTCATGGCTGAGGGATATTCCATCGTACGTAAGTACCACAATGTTTTGAACCATTTTTATATTTCCTGGGATATTTAAGGTGTACCCAAGTTGAGGTTCTTGTAGTCAGTGCAGCCCTAAATTTAGAGGTGGCTCTTTCTTATTGATTTTCAGTTTTCCCAAGGTATATTCCCTAGACTGGAAGTGGCCTTGGCTCTGTAGCTCTGCTGTTTACTTGTTTTAGGGAACACAATGGACTCCTCCAGTGAGGCAGTTGGCAATTTACATCCCGCCCATCAGCATAACAAGGCTCCCAGTTCTCCAGGGCCTGTCTTGCCTTTCTGGTTTTTACACATTTTGTGGATGTCCCTTTTGATCGGTGGGAAGTGATACTTCTTTGTAGTGCAGATTTGCATTGCCCGCTTGCTTGCTTGGCCAAAAAGGGCGTATGCGTTTTCTCCTGAATATATTCAGGAGAAAACGCATACGCCCTTTTTGGCCAAGTGCACCATTGTCCAAGTTGTGCCCCTCTTCCTGTGCTTTACAGGCGATTCCAACGTACCTCTTGAAATCTGTTTCCTGCTATTTTGCCTCACTTTCAAGTCCGCCTCGTTGACTTCCCTCAACAGATTTTTGGACGATAGTTGTCCTTTATCACTCTGCCAGTTTGTGAATTGCTGTGCCCCTGAGCTCCATTTCTCAACTCGTTTTTTGGGAGCTGAACGCAAGTCCAAAATTTTGGATTATGTCCTATACTGGTTCCCAGTGGGTGGCTGAGACTTTGGTTAATTCTTCTTCCTGCCGGGAAATTAGAGTGACATGTGCCCGTCCAAAAGCCTAACAGCTACTCTCTCATGGGTTCTCCCTCGTCCCTTCCATCCTCTGCCAAATTGGGAACCTGTGCAAACCAGGAGGTTAAAGGGCCTGTCTGTCCAAGTTGGGAGATTGATAGTAAGGCAGTTGGAAAGTCAAACTGGAGCACCAGGAGAGGGACTATTCGTTGAGTTTTAGAAACCTTTCGTATTCACAGTGTGTCCATTCTCTAGGTTTCCTGTACATGTTATAGCTGTAGTAATATTCCCTTGAACCTGGAGAGTTGGGACCCATGGAATGGGGGCCATGCATTATTGCTTGAAAGGGTCTGCATTTGCTCACCCAATCTCACCAATCCTCTCAGTCCCAAGTGTCCAGCCTTATGCCACATCCAGCTGTCATTGTAGATAGGGTCTTTCCAGGTTTCCTCAGACACCCTGAAGGAATTGTAAAGAATTTCCCTGTTTTTTGGTTTTGCTTTTGAAATTCCTTTTTATAGTGGGTTTGAGCTGATTCTCGCTGCCATGTTTATGCCACTCTAGACACACTTGATTCCCTTATGGAGACATATCAATACATAGGTTTTAAGATTCTTACTAGTCAGATATATTCCTCTGTGGGAAATATGGGGTTTTGAGTCTCTTTCACTGAGGAAGGTGTCGGTCTTGTCAATTCCAAAGTTGGTTTTTGAAACGGTCCCTGTGCTTATATCAAACTCTGGTTTTATGCGTCACCCCACCTCTCCTTCCCCTTTATGCAGGCATAAGAGTGTTTTCTAAATGTGAGACTCTGTTCTCTTTCCTAACTCAGTTCACGTGTAGCCATGTTTACAGGATCTTCCTAAGTGATATCTTATGATAAGTTTCTTTTTCTGTGTGACTTATTTCACTTAGAATCATCGTACCTGAATCCACTCACTTTGCTGCTACTGGTCTTATGACATTGATTTCATGGCTGAGGGATATTCCATCGTACGTAAGTACCACAATGTTTTGAACCATTTTTATATTTCCTGGGATATTTAAGGTGTACCCAAGTTGAGGTTCTTGTAGTCAGTGCAGCCCTAAATTTAGAGGTGGCTCTTTCTTATTGATTTTCAGTTTTCCCAAGGTATATTCCCTAGACTGGAAGTGGCCTTGGCTCTGTAGCTCTGTTGTTTACTTGTTTTACGGAACACAATGGACTCCTCCAGTGAGGCAGTTGGCAATTTACATCCCGCCCATCAGCATAACAAGGCTCCCAGTTCTCCAGGGCCTGTCTTGCCTTTCTGGTTTTTACACATTTTGTGGATGTCCCTTTTGATCGGTGGGAAGTGATACTTCTTTGTAGTGCAGATTTGCATTGCCCGCTTGCTTGCTTGGCCAAAAAGGGCGTATGCGTTTTCTCCTGAATATATTCAGGAGAAAACGCATACGCCCTTTTTGGCCAAGTGCACCATTGTCCAAGTTGTGCCCCTCTTCCTGTGCTTTACAGGCGATTCCAACGTACCTCTTGAAATCTGTTTCCTGCTATTTTGCCTCGCTTTCAAGTCTGCCTCGTTGACTTCCCTCAACAGATTTTTGGACGATAGTTGTCCTTTATCACTCTGCCAGTTTGTGAATTGCTGTGCCCCTGAGCTCCATTTCTCAACTCGTTTTTTGTGAGCTGAACGCAAGTCCAAAATTTTGGATCATGTCCTATACTGGTTCCCGGTGGGTGGCTGAGACTTTGGTTAATTCTTCTTCCTGCCGGGAAATTAGAGTGACATGTGCCCGTCCAAATGCCTAACAGCTACTCTCTCATGGGTTCTCCCTCGTCCCTTCCATCCTCTGCCAAATTGGGAACCTGTGCAAACCAGGAGGTTAAAGGGCCTGTCTTTCCAAGTTGGGAGATTGATAGTAAGGCAGTTGGAAAGTCAAACTGGAGCACCAGGAGAGGGACTATTCGTTGAGTTTTAGAAACCTTTCGTATTCACAGTGTGTCCATTCTCTAGGTTTCCTGTACATGTTATAGCTGTAGTAATATTCCCTTGAACCTGGAGAGTTGGGACCCATGGAATGGGGGCCATGCATTATTGCTTGAAAGGGTCTGCATTTGCTCACCCAATCTCACCAATCCTCTCAGTCCCAAGTGTCCAGCCTTATGCCACATCCAGCTGTCATTGTAGATAGGGTCTTTCCAGGTTTCCTCAGACACCCTGAAGGAATTGTAAAGAATTTCCCTGTTTTTTGGTTTTGCTTTTGAAATTCCTTTTTATAGTGGGTTTGAGCTGATTCTCGCTGCCATGTTTATGCCACTCTAGACACACTTGATTCCCTTATGGAGACATATCAATACATAGGTTTTAAGATTCTTACTAGTCAGATATATTCCTCTGTGGGAAATATGGGGTTTTGAGTCTCTTTCACTGAGGAAGGTGTCGGTCTTGTCAATTCCAAAGTTGGTTTTTGAAACGGTCCCTGTGCTTATATCAAACTCTGGTTTTATGCATCACCCCACCTCTCCTTCCCCTTTATGCAGGCATAAGAGTGTTTTCTAAATGTGAGACTCTGTTCTCTTTCCTAACTCAGTATACGTGAAGCCATGTTTACAGGATGTTCCTAAGTGATATCTTATGATAAGTTTCTTTTTCTGTGTGACTTATTTCACTTAGAATCATCGTACCTGAATCCACTCACTTTGCTGCTACTGGTCTTATGACATTGATTTCATGGCTGAGGGATATTCCATCGTATGTAAGTACCACAATGTTTTGAACCATTTTTATATTTCCTGGGATATTTAAGGTGTACCCAAGTTGAGGTTCTTGTAGTCAGTGCAGCCCTAAATTTGGAGGTGGCTCTTTCTTATTGATTTTCAGTTTTCCCAAGGTATATTCCCTAGACTGGAAGTGGCCTTGGCTCTGTAGCTCTGTTGTTTACTTGTTTTAGGGAACACAATGCACTCCTCCAGTGAGGCAGTTGGCAATTTACATCCCGCCCATCAGCATAACAAGGCTCCCAGTTCTCCAGGGCCTGTCTTGCCTTTCTGGTTTTTACACATTTTGTGGATGTCCCTTTTGACCAGTGGGAAGTGGTACTTCTTTGTAGTGCAGATTTGCATTGCCCGCTTGCTTGCTTGGCCAAAAAGGGCGTATGCGTTTTCTCCTGAATATATTCAGGAGAAAACGCATACGCCCTTTTTGGCCAAGTGCACCATTGTCCAAGTTGTGCCCCTCTTCCTGTGATTTACAGGCGATTCCAAGGTACCTCTTGAAATCTGTTTCCTGCTATTTTGCCTCGCTTTCAAGTCCGCCTCGTTGACTTCCCTCAACAGATTTTTGGACGATAGTTGTCCTTTATCACTCTGCCAGTTTGTGAATTGCTGTGCCCCTGAGCTCCATTTCTCAACTCGTTTTTTGTGAGCTGAACGCAAGTCCAAAATTTTGGATCATGTCCTATACTGGTTCCCGGTGGGTGGCTGAGACTTTGGTTAATTCTTCTTCCTGCCGGGAAATTAGAGTGACATGTGCCCGTCCAAATGCCTAACAGCTACTCTCTCATGGGTTCTCCCTCGTCCCTTCCATCCTCTGCCAAATTGGGAACCTGTGCAAACCAGGAGGTTAAAGGGCCTGTCTCTCCAAGTTGGGAGATTGATAGTAAGGCAGTTGGAAAGTCAAACTGGAGCACCAGGAGAGGGACTATTCGTTGAGTTTTAGAAACCTTTCGTATTCACAGTGTGTCCATTCTCTAGGTTTCCTGTACATGTTATAGCTGTAGTAATATTCCCTTGAACCTGGAGAGTTGGGACCCATGGAATGGGGGCCATGCATTATTGCTTGAAAGGGTCTGCATTTGCTCACCCAATCTCACCAATCCTCTCAGTCCCAAGTGTCCAGCCTTATGCCACATCCAGCTGTCATTGTAGATAGGGTCTTTCCAGGTTTCCTCAGACACCCTGAAGGAATTGTAAAGAATTTCCCTGTTTTTTGGTTTTGCTTTTGAAATTCCTTTTTATAGTGGGTTTGAGCTGATTCTCGCTGCCATGTTTATGCCACTCTAGACACACTTGATTCCCTTATGGAGTCATATCAATACATAGGTTTTAAGATTCTTACTAGTCAGATATATTCCTCTGCGGGAAATATGGGGTTTTGAGTCTCTTTCACTGAGGAAGGTGTAGGTCTTGTCTATTCCAAAGTTGGTTTTTGGAACGGTCCCTGTGCTTATATCAAACTCTGGTTTTATGCATCACCCCACCTCTCCATCCCCTTTATGCAGGCATAAGAGTGTTTTCTAAATGTGAGACTCTGTTCTCTTTCCTAACTCAGTTCACGTGTAGCCATGTTTACAGGATCTTCATAAGTGATATCTTATGATAAGTTCCTTTTTCTGTGTGACTTATTTCACTTACAATCATCGTACCTGAATCCACTCACTTTGCTGCTACTGGTTTTATGACATTGATTTCATCGCTAAGGGATATTCCATCGTATGTAAGTACCACAATGTTTTGAACCATTTTTATATTTCCTGGGATATTTAAGGTGTACCCAAGTTGAGGTTCTTGTAGCCAGTGCAGCCCTAAATTTGGAGGTGGCTCTTTCTTATTGATTTTCAGTTTTCCCAAGGTATATTCCCTAGACTGGAAGTGGCCTTGGCTCTGTAGCTCTGTTGTTTACTTGTTTTAGGGAACACAATGCACTCCTCCAGTGAGGCAGTTGGCAATTTACATCCCGCCCATCAGCATAACAAGGCTCCCAGTTCTCCAGGGCCTGTCTTGCCTTTCTGGTTTTTACACATTTTGTGGATGTCCCTTTTGACCGGTGGGAAGTGATACTTCTTTGTAGTGCAGATTTGCATTGCCCTCTTGCTTGCTTGGCCAAAAAGGGCGTATGCGTTTTCTCCTGAATATATTCAGGAGAAAACGCATACGCCCTTTTTGGCCAAGTGCACCATTGTCCAAGTTGTGCCCCTCTTCCTGTGCTTTACAGGCGATTCCAAGGTACCTCTTGAAATCTGTTTCCTGCTATTTTGCCTCGCTTTCAAGTCCGCCTCGTTGACTTCCCTCAACAGATTTTTGGACGATAGTTGTCCTTTATCACTCTGCCAGTTTGTGAATTGCTGTGCCCCTGAGCTCCATTTCTCAACTCGTTTTTTGTGAGCAGAACGCAAGTCCAAAATTTTGGATCATGTCCTATACTGGTTCCCGGTGGGTGCCTGAGACTTTGGTTAATTCTTCTTCCTGCCGGGAAATTAGAGTGACATGTGCCCATCCAAATGCCTAACAGCTACTCTCTCATGGGTTCTCCCTCGTCCCTTCCATCCTCTGCCAAATTGGGACCCTGTGCAAACCAGGTGGTTAAAGGGCCTGTCTCTCCAAGTTGGGAGATTGATAGTAAGGCAGTTGGAAAGTCAAACTGGAGCACCAGGAGAGGGACTATTCGTTGAGTTTTAGAAACCTTTTGTATTCACAGTGTGTCCATTCTCTAGGTTTCCTGTACATGTTATAGCTGTAGTAATATTCCCTTGAACCTGGAGAGTTGGGACCCATGGAATGGGGGCCATGCATTATTGCTTGAAAGGGTCTGCATTTGCTCACCCAATCTCACCAATCCTCTCAGTCCCAAGTGTCCTGCCTTATGCCACATCCAGCTGTCATTGTAGATAGGGTCTTTCCAGGTTTCCTCAGACACCCTTAAGGAATTGTAAAGAATTTCCCTGTTTTTTCGTTTTGCTTTTGAAATTCCTTTTTATAGTGGGTTTGAGCTGATTCTCGCTGCCATGTTTATGCCACTCTAGACACACTTGATTCCCTTATGGAGTCATATCAATACATAGGTTTTAAGATTCTTACTAGTCAGATATATTCCTCTGCGGGAAATATGGGGTTTTGAGTCTCTTTCACTGAGGAAGGTGTAGGTCTTGTCTATTCCATAGTAGGTTTTTTTTAATGGTACCTGTGCTTATATCGAACTCTGGTTTTATGCATCACCCCACCTCTCCTTCCCCCTGAAGCAGGCATAAGTGTGTTTTCTAAATGTGAGACTCTGTTCTCTTTCCTAACTCAGCTCATGTGTAGCCATGTTTACAGGATCTTCATAAGTGACATCTTATGATAAGTTTCTTTTTCTGTGTGACATATTTCACTTAGAATCATCGGACCTGAATCCACTCATTTTGGTGCTCCTGGTCTTATGACATTGATTTCATGGCTCAGGGATATTCCATCGTACGTAAGTACCACAATGTTTTGAACCATTTTTATATTTCGTGGGATATTTAAGGTGTAACCCAGTTGAGGTTCCTGTAAGCAGTGCAGCCCTAAATTTTGGTGTGGCTCTGTCTTATTGATATTCCGTTTTCCCAAGGTATATTCCCTAGACTGGAAGCACACTTGGCTCAGTAGCTCTGTTGTTTACTTGTTATAGGGAGCAAAATGCAATCCTCCTGAGAGGCAGTTGGCAATTTACATACGGCCCATCAGCATAACAAGGCTCCGTATATTCTCCAGGGCCTGTCTTGCCTTTCTGGTTTTTATACATTTTGTGGATGTCCCTTTTGACCGGTGGGAAGTGATACTTCTTTGTCGTGCAGATTTGCATTGCCCGCTTGCTTGCTTGGCCAAAAAGGGCCTATGCATGTTCTCCTGAATGTAATCAGGAGAAAACGCATAGACCCCTTTTGGCCAAGTACATCAGTGTCAAAGTTGTGCCCTCTTCCTATTCTCTCAAGGCGATTCCTACGTACCTCTTGAAATCGATTTTCCTGCTATTCTGCCTCGCTTTCAAGTCCGCCTCGTTGCCTTCCCTCAACAGATTTTTGGACGATAGTTGTCCTTTATTACTCTGCCAGTTTGTGAATTGCTGTGCCCCTGAGCTCCATTTTTCAACTCGTTATTTGTGAGCTGAACACAAGTCCCAAATTTTAGTTCAGGCCCTATACTGATTCCCGGTGGGTGGCTGAGACTTTGATTAATTATTCTTCCTGCCGGGAATTTAAAATGGCATGTGCCCGTCCAAATGCCTAATAGCTACTCTCTCATTGGTTCTCCCTCTTCCCTTTCATCCTCTGCCAAATTGGCAACCTGTGCGAACCAGGAGGTTAAAGGGGCTGTCTCTCCAAGTTGGGAGATTGATAGTAAAGCAGTTGGAAAGTCAAACCGGATATCCAGGAGAGGGACTATTCGTTGAGTTTTAGAAACCATTCGTATTCACAGTGTGTCCATTCTCTAGGTTTCCCGTACATGTTATAGCTGTCGTAATATTCCCTTCAAGCTGGAGAGTTGGGAGCAATGGAACGGGTGCCATGAAATATTGCTTGAAACGGTCTGCATTTGCTCAACCAATCTCTCCAATCTGCTCAGTCCCAAGTGTCCAGCCTTATGCCACATCCAGCTGTCATTGTAGATAGGCTTATTCCAGGTTTCATCAGAGACCTTGAAGGAATTGTAAAGAAATTCCCTGTTTTTTTTTTGTTTTGTTTTTGAAATTCCTTTTTATAGTGGGTTTGAGCTGATTCTAGCTGCCATGTTTATGCCCGTCTAGACACACTTGATTCCCTTATGCAGACATATCAATACATAGGTTTTAAGATTGTTACTAGTGAGATATATACCTCTGTGGGAAATATAGGGATTTGAGTCCCTTTCACTGATGAAGGTGTAGGTCTTGTCTATTCCATAGTTGGTTTTTGGAACGTTACCTGTGCTTATATCAAACTCTGGTTTTATGCATCACCCCACCTCTCCTTCCCCTTTATGCAGGCATAAGAGTGTTTTCTAAATGTGAGACTCTGTTCTCTTTCCCAACTCAGTTCACGTGTAGCCATGTTTACAGGATCTTCCTAAGTGATATCTTATGATAAGTTTCTTTTTCTGTGTGACTTATTTCACTTAGAACCATCGTACCTGAATCCACTCACTTTGCTGCTACTGGTCTTATGACATGATTTCATGGCTGAGGGATATTCCATCGTACGTAAGTACCACAATGTTTTGAACCATTTTTATATTTCCTGGGATATTTAAGGTGTACCCAAGTTGAGGTTCTTGTAGCCAGTGCAGCCCTAAATTTGGAGGTGGCTCTTTCTTATTGATTTTCAGTTTTCCCAAGGTATATTCCCTAGACTGGAAGTGGCCTTGGCTCTGTAGCTCTGTTGTTTACTTGTTTTAGGGAACACAATGCACTCCTCCAGTGAGGCAGTTGGCAATTTACATCCCGCCCATCAGCATAACAAGGCTCCCAGTTCTCCAGGGCCTGTCTTGCCTTTCTGGTTTTTACACATTTTGTGGATGTCCCTTTTGACCGGTGGGAAGTGATACTTCTTTGTAGTGCAGATTTGCATTGCCCGCTTGCTTGCTTGGCCAAAAAGGGCGTATGCGTTTTCTCCTGAATATATTCAGGAGAAAACGCATACGCCCTTTTTGGCCAAGTGCACCATTGTCCAAGTTGTGCCCCTCTTCCTGTGCTTTACAGGCGATTCCAACGTACCTCTTGAAATCTGTTTCCTGCTATTTTGCCTCGTTTTCAAGTCCGCCTCGTTGACTTCCCTCAACAGATTTTTGGACGATAGTTGTCCTTTATCACTCTGCCAGTTTGTGAATTGCTGTGCCCCTGAGCTCCATTTCTCAACTCGTTTTTTGTGAGCTGAACACAAGTCCAAAATTTTGGATCATGTCCTATACTGGTTCCCGGTGGGTGGCTGAGACTTTGGTTAATTCTTCTTCCTGCCGGGAAATTAGAGTGACATGTGCCCGTCCAAATGCCTAACAGCTACTCTCTCATGGGTTCTCCCTCGTCCCTTCCATCCTCTGGCAAATTGGGAACCTGTGCAAACCAGGAGGTTAAAGGGCCTGTCTCTCCAAGTTGGGAGATTGATAGTAAGGCAGTTGGAAAGTCAAACTGGAGCACCAGGATGAGGGACTATTCGTTGAGTTTTAGAAACCTTTCGTATTCACAGTGTGTCCATTCTCTAGGTTTCCTGTACATGTTATAGCTGTAGTAATATTCCCTTGAACCTGGAGAGTTGGGACCCATGGAATGGGGGCCATGCATTATTGCTTGAAAGGGTCTGCATTTGCTCACCCAATCTCACCAATCCTCTCAGTCCCAAGTGTCCAGCCTTATGCCACATCCAGCTGTCATTGTAGATAGGGTCTTTCCAGGTTTCCTCAGACACCCTGAAGGAATTGTAAAGAATTTCCCTGTTTTTTGGTTTTGCTTTTGAAATTCCTTTTTATAGTGGGTTTGAGCTGATTCTCGCTGCCATGTTTATGCCACTCTAGACACACTTGGTTCCCTTATGGAGTCATATCAATACATAGGTTTTAAGATTCTTACTAGTCAGATATATTCCTCTGTGGGAAATATGGGGTTTTGAGTCTCTTTCACTGAGGAAGGTGTCGGTCTTGTCAATTCCAAAGTTGGTTTTTGAAACGGTCCCTGTGCTTATATCAAACTCTGGTTTTATGCATCACCCCACCACTCCTTCCCCTTTATGCAGGCATAAGAGTGTTTTCTAAATGTGAGACTCTGTTCTCTTTCCTAACTCAGTTCACGTGTAGCCATGTTTACAGGATCTTCCTTAGTGATATCTTATGATAAGTTTCTTTTTCTGTGTGACTTATTTCACTTAGAATCATCGTACCTGAATCCACTCACTTTGCTGCTACTGGTCTTATGACATTGATTTCATGGCTGAGGGATATTCCATCGTACGTAAGTACCACAATGTTTTGAACCATTTTTATATTTCCTGGGATATTTAAGGTGTACCCAAGTTGAGGTTCTTGTAGTCAGTGCAGCCCTAAATTTAGAGGTGGCTCTTTCTTATTGATTTTCAGTTTTCCCCAGGTATATTCCCTAGACTGGAAGTGGCCTTGGCTCTGTAGCTCTGTTGTTTACTTGTTTTAGGGAACACAATGGACTCCTCCAGTGAGGCAGTTGGCAATTTACATCCCGCCCATCAGCATAACAAGGCTCCCAGTTCTCCAGGGCCTGTCTTGCCTTTCTGGTTTTTACACATTTTGTGGATGTCCTTTTTGATCGGTGGGAAGTGATACTTCTTTGTAGTGCAGATTTGCATTGCCCGCTTGCTTGCTTGGCCAAAAAGGGCGTATGCGTTTTCTCCTGAATATATTCAGGAGAAAACGCATACGCCCTTTTTGGCCAAGTGCACCATTGTCCAAGTTGTGCCCCTCTTCCTGTGCTTTACAGGCGATTCCAACGTACCTCTTGAAATCTGTTTCCTGCTATTTTGCCTCACTTTCAAGTCCGCCTCGTTGACTTCCCTCAACAGATTTTTGGACGATAGTTGTCCTTTATCACTCTGCCAGTTTGTGAATTGCTGTGCCCCTGAGCTCCATTTCTCAACTCGTTTTTTGGGAGCTGAACGCAAGTCCAAAATTTTGGATTATGTCCTATACTGGTTCCCGGTGGGTGGCTGAGACTTTGGTTAATTCTTCTTCCTGCCGGGAAATTAGAGTGACATGTGCCCGTCCAAAAGCCTAACAGCTACTCTCTCATGGGTTCTCCCTCGTCCCTTCCATCCTCTGCCAAATTGGGAACCTGTGCAAACCAGGAGGTTAAAGGGCCTGTCTGTCCAAGTTGGGAGATTGATAGTAAGGCAGTTGGAAAGTCAAACTGGAGCACCAGGAGAGGGACTATTCGTTGAGTTTTAGAAACCTTTTGTATTCACAGTGTGTCCATTCTCTAGGTTTCCTGTACATGTTATAGCTGTAGTAATATTCCCTTGAACCTGGAGAGTTGGGACCCATGGAATGGGGGCCATGCATTATTGCTTGAAAGGGTCTGCATTTGCTCACCCAATCTCACCAATCCTCTCAGTCCCAAGTGTCCAGCCTTATGCCACATCCAGCTGTCATTGTAGATAGGGTCTTTCCAGGTTTCCTCAGACACCCTGAAGGAATTGTAAAGAATTTCCCTGTTTTTTGGTTTTGCTTTTGAAATTCCTTTTTATAGTGGGTTTGAGCTGATTCTCGCTGCCATGTTTATGCCACTCTAGACACACTTGATTCCCTTATGGAGACATATCAATACATAGGTTTTAAGATTCTTACTAGTCAGATATATTCCTCTGTGGGAAATATGGGGTTTTGAGTCTCTTTCACTGAGGAAGGTGTCGGTCTTGTCAATTCCAAAGTTGGTTTTTGAAACGGTCCCTGTGCTTATATCAAACTCTGGTTTTATGCGTCACCCCACCTCTCCTTCCCCTTTATGCAGGCATAAGAGTGTTTTCTAAATGTGAGACTCTGTTCTCTTTCCTAACTCAGTTCACGTGTAGCCATGTTTACAGGATCTTCCTTAGTGATATCTTATGATAAGTTTCTTTTTCTGTGTGACTTATTTCACTTAGAATCATCGTACCTGAATCCACTCACTTTGCTGCTACTGGTCTTATGACATTGATTTCATGGCTGAGGGATATTCCATCGTACGTAAGTACCACAATGTTTTGAACCATTTTTATATTTCCTGGGATATTTAAGGTGTACCCAAGTTGAGGTTCTTGTAGTCAGTGCAGCCCTAAATTTAGAGGTGGCTCATTCTTATTGATTTTCAGTTTTCCCAAGGTATATTCCCTAGACTGGAAGTGGCCTTGGCTCTGTAGCTCTGTTGTTTACTTGTTTTAGGGAACACAATGGACTCCTCCAGTGAGGCAGTTGGCAATTTACATCCCGCCCATCAGCATAACAAGGCTCCCAGTTCTCCAGGGCCTGTCTTGCCTTTCTGGTTTTTACACATTTTGTGGATGTCCCTTTTGATCGGTGGGAAGTGATACTTCTTTGTAGTGCAGATTTGCATTGCCCGCTTGCTTGCTTGGCCAAAAAGGGCGTATGCGTTTTCTCCTGAATATATTCAGGAGAAAACGCATACGCCCTTTTTGGCCAAGTGCACCATTGTCCAAGTTGTGCCCCTCTTCCTGTGCTTTACAGGCGATTCCAAGGTACCTCTTGAAATCTGTTTCCTGCTATTTTGCCTCGCTTTCAAGTCTGCCTCGTTGACTTCCCTCAACAGATTTTTGGACGATAGTTGTCCTTTATCACTCTGCCAGTTTGTGAATTGCTGTGCCCCTGAGCTCCATTTCTCAACTCGTTTTTTGTGAGCTGAACGCAAGTCCAAAATTTTGGATCCTGTCCTATACTGGTTCCCGGTGGGTGGCTGAGACTTTGGTTAATTCTTCTTCCTGCCGGGAAATTAGAGTGACATGTGCCCGTCCAAATGCCTAACAGCTACTCTCTCATGGGTTCTCCCTCGTCCCTTCCATCCTCTGCCAAATTGGGAACCTGTGCAAACCAGGAGGTTAAAGGGCCTGTCTTTCCAAGTTGGGAGATTGATAGTAAGGCAGTTGGAAAGTCAAACTGGAGCACCAGGAGAGGGACTATTCGTTGAGTTTTAGAAACCTTTCATATTCACAGTGTGTCCATTCTCTAGGTTTCCTGTACATGTTATAGCTGTAGTAATATTCCCTTGAACCTGGAGAGTTGGGACCCATGGAATGGGGGCCATTCATTATTGCTTGAAATGGTCTGCATTTGCTCACCCAATCTCACCAATCCTCTCAGTCCCAACTGTCCAGCCTTATGCCACATCCAGCTGTCATTGTAGATAGGGTCTTTCCAGGTTTCCTCAGACACCCTGAAGGAATTGTAAAGAATTTCCCTGTTTTTTGGTTTTGCTTTTGAAATTCCTTTTTATAGTGGGTTTGAGCTGATTCTCGCTGCCATGTTTATGCCACTCTAGACACACTTGATTCCCTTATGGAGACATATCAATACATAGGTTTTAAGATTCTTACTAGTCAGATATATTCCTCTGTGGGAAATATGGGGTTTTGAGTCTCTTTCACTGAGGAAGGTGTCGGTCTTGTCAATTCCAAAGTTGGTTTTTGAAACGGTCCCTGTGCTTATATCAAACTCTGGTTTTATGCATCACCCCACCTCTCCTTCCCCTTTATGCAGGCATAAGAGTGTTTTCTAAATGTGAGACTCTGTTCTCTTTCCTAACTTAGTATACGTGAAGCCATGTTTACAGGATGTTCCTAAGTGATATCTTATGATAAGTTTCTTTTTCTGTGTGACTTATTTCACTTAGAATCATCGTACCTGAATCCACTCACTTTGCTGCTACTGGTCTTATGACATTGATTTCATGGCTGAGGGATATTCCATCGTATGTAAGTACCACAATGTTTTGAACCATTTTTATATTTCCTGGGATATTTAAGGTGTACCCAAGTTGAGGTTCTTGTAGTCAGTGCAGCCCTAAATTTGGAGGTGGCTCTTTCTTATTGATTTTCAGGTTTCCCAAGGTATATTCCCTAGACTGGAAGTGGCCTTGGCTCTGTAGCTCTGTTGTTTACTTGTTTTAGGGAACACAATGCACTCCTCCAGTGAGGCAGTTGGCAATTTACATCCCACCCATCAGCATAACAAGGCTCCCAGTTCTCCAGGGCCTGTCTTGCCTTTCTGGTTTTTACACATTTTGTGGATGTCCCTTTTGACCAGTGGGAAGTGATACTTCTTTGTAGTGCAGATTTGCATTGCCCGCTTCCTTGCTTGGCCAAAAAGGGCGTATGCGTTTTCTCCTGAATATATTCAGGAGAAAACGCATACGCCCTTTTTGGCCAAGTGCACCATTGTCCAAGTTGTGCCCCTCTTCCTGTGCTTTACAGGCGATTCCAAGGTACCTCTTGAAATCTGTTTCCTGCTATTTTGCCTCGCTTTCAAGTCCGCCTCGTTGACTTCCCTCAACAGATTTTTGGACGATAGTTGTCCTTTATCACTCTGCCAGTTTGTGAATTGCTGTGCCCCTGAGCTCCATTTCTCAACTCGTTTTTTGTGAGCAGAACGCAAGTCCAAAATTTTGGATCATGTCCTATACTGGTTCCCGGTGGGTGCCTGAGACTTTGGTTAATTCTTCTTCCTGCCGGGAAATTAGAGTGACATGTGCCCATCCAAATGCCTAACAGCTACTCTCTCATGGGTTCTCCCTCGTCCCTTCCATCCTCTGCCAAATTGGGAACCTGTGCAAACCAGGAGGTTAAAGGGCCTGTCTCTCCAAGTTGGGAGATTGATAGTAAGGCAGTTGGAAAGTCAAACTGGAGCACCAGGAGAGGGACTATTCGTTGAGTTTTAGAAACCTTTTGTATTCACAGTGTGTCCATTCTCTAGGTTTCCTGTACATGTTATAGCTGTAGTAATATTCCCTTGAACCTGGAGAGTTGGGACCCATGGAATGGGGGCCATGCATTATTGCTTGAAAGGGTCTGCATTTGCTCACCCAATCTCACCAATCCTCTCAGTCCCAAGTGTCCTGCCTTATGCCACATCCAGCTGTCATTGTAGATAGGGTCTTTCCAGGTTTCCTCAGACACCCTGAAGGAATTGTAAAGAATTTCCCTGTTTTTTCGTTTTGCTTTTGAAATTCCTTTTTATAGTGGGTTTGAGCTGATTCTCGCTGCCATGTTTATGCCACTCTAGACACACTTGATTCCCTTATGGAGTCATATCAATACATAGGTTTTAAGATTCTTACTAGTCAGATATATTCCTCTGCGGGAAATATGGGGTTTTGAGTCTCTTTCACTGAGGAAGGTGTAGGTCTTGTCTATTCCATAGTAGGTTTTTTTTAATGGTACCTGTGCTTATATCGAACTCTGGTTTTATGCATCACCCCACCTCTCCTTCCCCCTGAAGCAGGCATAAGTGTGTTTTCTAAATGTGAGACTCTGTTCTCTTTCCTAACTCAGCTCATGTGTAGCCATGTTTACAGGATCTTCATAAGTGACATCTTATGATAAGTTTCTTTTTCTGTGTGACATATTTCACTTAGAATCATCGGACCTGAATCCACTCATTTTGGTGCTCCTGGTCTTATGACATTGATTTCATGGCTCAGGGATATTCCATCGTACGTAAGTACCACAATGTTTTGAACCATTTTTATATTTCGTGGGATATTTAAGGTGTAACCCAGTTGAGGTTCCTGTAAGCAGTGCAGCCCTAAATTTTGGTGTGGCTCTGTCTTATTGATATTCCGTTTTCCCAAGGTATATTCCCTAGACTGGAAGCACACTTGGCTCAGTAGCTCTGTTGTTTACTTGTTATAGGGAGCAAAATGCAATCCTCCTGAGAGGCAGTTGGCAATTTACATACGGCCCATCAGCATAACAAGGCTCCGTATATTCTCCAGGGCCTGTCTTGCCTTTCTGGTTTTTATACATTTTGTGGATGTCCCTTTTGACCGGTGGGAAGTGATACTTCTTTGTCGTGCAGATTTGCATTGCCCGCTTGCTTGCTTGGCCAAAAAGGGCCTATGCATGTTCTCCTGAATGTAATCAGGAGAAAACGCATAGACCCTTTGTGGCCAAGTACATCAGTGTCAAAGTTGTGCCCTCTTCCTATTCTCTCAAGGCGATTCCTACGTACCTCTTGAAATCGATTTTCCTGCTATTCTGCCTCGCTTTCAAGTCCGCCTCGTTGCCTTCCCTCAACAGATTTTTGGACGATAGTTGTCCTTTATTACTCTGCCAGTTTGTGAATTGCTGTGCCCCTGAGCTCCATTTTTCAACTCGTTATTTGTGAGCTGAACACAAGTCCCAAATTTTAGTTCAGGCCCTATACTGATTCCCGGTGGGTGGCTGAGACTTTGATTAATTATTCTTCCTGCCGGGAATTTAAAATGGCATGTGCCCGTCCAAATGCCTAATAGCTACTCTCTCATTGGTTCTCCCTCTTCCCTTTCATCCTCTGCCAAATTGGCAACCTGTGCGAACCAGGAGGTTAAAGGGGCTGTCACTCCAAGTTGGGAGATTGATAGTAAAGCAGTTGGAAAGTCAAACCGGATATCCAGGAGAGGGACTATTCGTTGAGTTTTAGAAACCATTCGTATTCACAGTGTGTCCATTCTCTAGGTTTCCCGTACATGTTATAGCTGTCGTAATATTCCCTTCAAGCTGGAGAGTTGGGAGCAATGGAACGGGTGCCATGAAATATTGCTTGAAAGGGTCTGCATTTGCTCAACCAATCTCTCCAATCTGCTCAGTCCCAAGTGTCCAGCCTTATGCCACATCCAGCTGTCATTGTAGATAGGCTTATTCCAGGTTTCATCAGAGACCTTGAAGGAATTGTAAAGAAATTCCCTGTTTTTTTTTGTTTTGTTTTTGAAATTCCTTTTTATAGTGGGTTTGAGCTGATTCTAGCTGCCATGTTTATGCCCGTCTAGACACACTTGATTCCCTTATGCAGACATATCAATACATAGGTTTTAAGATTGTTACTAGTGAGATATATACCTCTGTGGGAAATATAGGGATTTGAGTCCCTTTCACTGATGAAGGTGTAGGTCTTGTCTATTCCATAGTTGGTTTTTGGAACGTTACCTGTGCTTATATCAAACTCTGGTTTTATGCATCACCCCACCTCTCCTTCCCCTTTATGCAGGCATAAGAGTGTTTTCTAAATGTGAGACTCTGTTCTCTTTCCCAACTCAGTTCACGTGTAGCCATGTTTACAGGATCTTCCTAAGTGATATCTTATGATAAGTTTCTTTTTCTGTGTGACTTATTTCACTTAGAACCATCGTACCTGAATCCACTCACTTTGCTGCTACTGGTCTTATGACATGATTTCATGGCTGAGGGATATTCCATCGTACGTAAGTACCACAATGTTTTGAACCATTTTTATATTTCCTGGGATATTTAAGGTGTACCCAAGTTGAGGTTCTTGTAGCCAGTGCAGCCCTAAATTTGGAGGTGGCTCTTTCTTATTGATTTTCAGTTTTCCCAAGGTATATTCCCTAGACTGGAAGTGGCCTTGGCTCTGTAGCTCTGTTGTTTACTTGTTTTAGGGAACACAATGCACTCCTCCAGTGAGGCAGTTGGCAATTTACATCCCGCCCATCAGCATAACAAGGCTCCCTGTTCTCCAGGGCCTGTCTTGCCTTTCTGGTTTTTACACATTTTGTGGATGTCCCTTTTGACCGGTGGGAAGTGATACTTCTTTGTAGTGCAGATTTGCATTGCCCGCTTGCTTGCTTGGCCAAAAAGGGCGTATGCGTTTTCTCCTGAATATATTCAGGAGAAAACGCATACGCCCTTTTTGGCCAAGTGCACCATTGTCCAAGTTGTGCCCCTCTTCCTGTGCTTTACAGGCGATTCCAACGTACCTCTTGAAATCTGTTTCCTGCTATTTTGCCTCGTTTTCAAGTCCGCCTCGTTGACTTCCCTCAACAGATTTTTGGACGATAGTTGTCCTTTATCACTCTGCCAGTTTGTGAATTGCTGTGCCCCTGAGCTCCATTTCTCAACTCGTTTTTTGTGAGCTGAACACAAGTCCAAAATTTTGGATCATGTCCTATACTGGTTCCCGGTGGGTGGCTGAGACTTTGGTTAATTCTTCTTCCTGCCGGGAAATTAGAGTGACATGTGCCCGTCCAAATGCCTAACAGCTACTCTCTCATGGGTTCTCCCTCGTCCCTTCCATCCTCTGGCAAATTGGGAACCTGTGCAAACCAGGAGGTTAAAGGGCCTGTCTCTCCAAGTTGGGAGATTGATATTAAGGCAGTTGGAAAGTCAAACTGGAGCACCAGGAGAGGGACTATTCGTTGAGTTTTAGAAACCTTTCGTATTCACAGTGTGTCCATTCTCTAGGTTTCCTGTACATGTTATAGCTGTAGTAATATTCCCTTGAACCTGGAGAGTTGGGACCCATGGAATGGGGGCCATGCATTATTGCTTGAAAGGGTCTGCATTTGCTCACCCAATCTCACCAATCCTCTCAGTCCCAAGTGTCCAGCCTTATGCCACATCCAGCTGTCATTGTAGATAGGGTCTTTCCAGGTTTCCTCAGACACCCTGAAGGAATTGTAAAGAATTTCCCTGTTTTTTGGTTTTGCTTTTGAAATTCCTTTTTATAGTGGGTTTGAGCTGATTCTCGCTGCCATGTTTATGCCACTCTAGACACACTTGATTCCCTTATGGAGTCATATCAATACATAGGTTTTAAGATTCTTACTAGTCAGATATATTCCTTTGTGGGAAATATGGGGTTTTGAGTCTCTTTCACTGAGGAAGGTGTCGGTCTTGTCAATTCCAAAGTTGGTTTTTGAAACGGTCCCTGTGCTTATATCAAACTCTGGTTTTATGCATCACCCCACCTCTCCTTCCCCTTTATGCAGGCATAAGAGTGTTTTCTAAATGTGAGACTCTGTTCTCTTTCCTAACTCAGTTCACGTGTAGCCATGTTTACAGGATCTTCATAAGTGATATCTTATGATAAGTTTCTTTTTCTGTGTGACTTATTTCACTTAGAATCATCGTACCTGAATCCACTCACTTTGCTGCTACTGGTCTTATGACATTGATTTCATGGCTGAGGGATATTCCATCGTACGTAAGTACCACAATGTTTTGAACCATTTTTATATTTCCTGGGATATTTAAGGTGTACCCAAGTTGAGGTTCTTGTAGCCAGTGCAGCCCTAAATTTGGAGGTGGCTCTTTCTTATTGATTTTCAGTTTTCCCCAGGTATATTCCCTAGACTGGAAGTGGCCTTGGCTCTGTAGCTCTGTTGTTTACTTGTTTTAGGGAACAAAATGCACTCCTCTAGTGAGGCAGTTGGCAATTTACATCCCGCCCATCAGCATAACAAGGCTCCCAGTTCTCCAGGGCCTGTCTTGCCTTTCTGGTTTTTACACATTTTGTGGATGTCCCTTTTGACCGGTGGGAAGTGATACTTCTTTGTAGTGCAGATTTGCATTGCCCGCTTGCTTGCTTGGCCAAAAAGGGCGTATGCGTTTTCTCCTGAATATATTCAGGAGAAAACGCATACGCCCTTTTTGGCCAAGTGCACCATTGTCCAAGTTGTGCCCCTCTTCCTGTGCTTTACAGGCGATTCCAAGGTACCTCTTGAAATCTGTTTCCTGCTATTTTGCCTCGCTTTCAAGTCCGCCTCGTTGACTTCCCTCAACAGATTTTTGGACGATAGTTGTCCTTTATCACTCTGCCAGTTTGTGAATTGCTGTGCCCCTGAGCTCCATTTCTCAACTCGTTTTTTGTGAGCTGAACACAAGTCCAAAATTTTGGATCATGTCCTATACTGGTTCCCAGTGGGTGGCTGAGACTTTGGTTAATTCTTCTTCCTGCCGGGAAATTAGAGTGACATGTGCCCGTCCAAATGCCTAACAGCTACTCTCTCATGGGTTCTCCCTCGTCCCTTCCATCCTCTGGCAAATTGGGAACCTGTGCAAACCAGGAGGTTAAAGGGCCTGTCTCTCCAAGTTGGGAGATTGATAGTAAGGCAGTTGGAAAGTCAAACTGGAGCACCAGGAGAGGGACTATTCGTTGAGTTTTAGAAACCTTTCGTATTCACAGTGTGTCCATTCTCTAGGTTTCCTGTACATGTTATAGCTGTAGTAATATTCCCTTGAACATGGAGAGTTGGGACCCATGGAATGGGGGCCATGCATTATTGCTTGAAAGGGTCTGCATTTGCTCACCCAATCTCACCAATCCTCTCAGTCCCAAGTGTCCAGCCTTATGCCACATCCAGCTGTCATTGTAGATAGGGTCTTTCCAGGTTTCTTCAGACACCCTGAAGGAATTGTAAAGAATTTCCCTGTTAATTGGTTTTGCTTTTGAAATTCCTTTTTATAGTGGGTTTGAGCTGATTCTCGCTGCCATGTTTATGCCACTCTAGACACACTTGATTCCCTCATGGAGACATATCAATACATAAGTTTTAAGATTCTTACTAGTCAGATATATTCCTCTGTGGTAAATATGGGGTTTTGAGTCTCTTTCACTGAGGAAGGTGTCGGTTTTGTCAATTCCAAAGTTGGTTTTTGAAACGGTCCCTGTGCTTATATCAAACTCTGGTTTTATGCATCACCCCACCTCTCCTTCCCCTTTATGCAGGCATAAGAGTGTTTTCTAAATGTGAGACTCTGTTCTCTTTCCTAACTCAGTTCACGTGTAGCCATGTTTACAGGATCTTCATAAGTGATATCTTATGATAAGTTTCTTTTTCTGTGTGACTTATTTTACTTAGAATCATCGTACCTGAATCCACTCACTTTGCTGCTACTGGTCGTATGACATTGATTTCATGGCTGAGGGATATTCCATCGTACGTAAGTACCACAATGTTTTGAACCATTTTTATATTTCCTGGGATATTTAAGGTGTACCCAAGTTGAGGTTCTTGTAGCCAGTGCAGCCCTAAATTTGGAGGTGGCTCTTTCTTATTGATTTTCAGTTTTCCCCAGGTATATTCCCTAGACTGGAAGTGGCCTTGGCTCTGTAGCTCTGTTGTTTACTTGTTTTAGGGAACACAATGCACACCTCCATTGAGGCAGTTGGCAATTTACATCCCGCCCATCAGCATAACAAGGCTCCCTGTTCTCCAGGGCCTGTCTTGCCTTTCTGGTTTTTACACATTTTGTGGATGTCCCTTTTGACCGGTGGGAAGTGATACTTCTTTGTAGTGCAGATTTGCATTGCCCGCTTGCTTGCTTGGCCAAAAAGGGCGTATGCGTTTTCTCCTGAATATATTCAGGAGAAAACGCATACGCCCTTTTTGGCCAAGTGCACCATTGTCCAAGTTGTGCCCCTCTTCCTGTGCTTTACAGGCGATTCCAACGTACCTCTTGAAATCTGTTTCCTGCTATTTTGCCTCACTTTCAAGTCCGCCTCGTTGACTTCCCTCAACAGATTTTTGGACGATAGTTGTCCTTTATCACTCTGCCAGTTTGTGAATTGCTGTGCCCCTGAGATCCATTTCTCAACTCGTTTTTTGTGAGCTGAACGCAAGTCCAAAATTTTGGATCATGTCCTATACTGGTTCCCGGTGGGTGGCTGAGACTTTGGTTAATTCTTCTTCCTGCCGGGAAATTAGAGTGACATGTGCCCGTCCAAATGCCTAACAGCTACTCTCTCATGGGTTCTCCCTCGTCCCTTCCATCCTCTGCCAAATTGGGAACCTGTGCAAACCAGGAGGTTAAAGGGCCTGTCTCTCCAAGTTGGGAGATTGATAGTAAGGCAGTTGGAAAGTCAAACTGGAGCACCACGAGAGGGACTATTCGTTGAGTTTTAGAAACCTTTCGTATTCACAGTGTGCCCATTCTCTAGGTTTCCTGTACATGTTATAGCTGTAGTAATATTCCCTTGAACCTGGAGAGTTGGGACCCATGGAATGGGGGCCATGCATTATTGCTTGAAAGGGTCTGCATTTGCTCACCCAATCTCACCAATACTCTCAGTCCCAAGTGTCCAGCCTTATGCCACATCCAGCTGTCATTGTAGATAGGGTCTTTCCAGGTTTCCTCAGACAACCTGAAGGAATTGTAAAGAATTTCCCTGTTTTTTGGTTTTGCTTTTGAAATTCCTTTTTATAGTGGGTTTGAGCTGATTCTCGCTGCCATGTTTATGCCACTCTAGACACACTTGATTCCCTTATGGAGTCATATCAATACATAGGTTTTAAGATTCTTACTAGTCAGATATATTCCTCTGCGGGAAATATGGGGTTTTGAGTCTCTTTCACTGAGGAAGGTGTAGGTCTTGTCTATTCCAAAGTTGGTTTTTGGAACGGTCCCTGTGCTTATATCAAACTCTGGTTTTATGCATCACCCCACCTCTCCTTCCCCTTTATGCAGGCATAAGAGTGTTTTCTAAATGTGAGACTCTGTTCTCTTTCCTAACTCAGTTCACGTGTAGCCATGTTTACAGGATCTTCCTAAGTGATATCTTATGATAAGTTTCTTTTTCTGTGTGACTTATTTCACTTAGAATCATCGTACCTGAATCTACTCACTTTGCTGCTACTGGTCTTATGACATTGATTTCATGGCTGAGGGATATTCCATCGTACGTAAGTACCACAATGTTTTGAACCATTTTTATATTTCCTGGGATATTTAAGGTGTACCCAAGTTGAGGTTCTTGTAGTCAGTGCAGCCCTAAATTTGGAGGTGGCTCTTTCTTATTGATTTTCAGTTTTCCCAAGGTATATTCCCTAGACTGGAAGTGGCCTTGGCTCTGTAGCTCTGTTGTTTACTTGTTTTAGGGAACACAATGCACTCCTCCAGTGAGGCAGTTGGCAATTTACATCCCGCCCATCAGCATAACAAGGCTCCCTGTTCTCCAGGGCCTGTCTTGCCTTTCTGGTTTTTACACATTTTGTGGATGTCCCTTTTGACCGGTGGGAAGTGATACTTCTTTGTAGTGCAGATTTGCATTGCCCGCTTGCTTGCTTGGCCAAAAAGGGCGTATGCGTTTTCTCCTGAATATATTCAGGAGAAAACGCATACGCCCTTTTTGGCCAAGTGCACCATTGTCCAAGTTGTGCCCCTCTTCCTGTGCTTTACAGGCGATTCCAAGGTACCTCTTGAAATCTGTTTCCTGCTATTTTGCCTCGCTTTCAAGTCCGCCTCATTGACTTCCCTCAACAGATTTTTGGACGATAGTTGTCCTTTATCACTCTGCCAGTTTGTGAATTGCTGTGCCCCTGAGCTCCATTTCTCAACTCGTTTTTTGTGAGCTGAACGCAAGTCCAAAATTTTGGATCATGTCCTATACTGGTTCCCGGTGGGTGGCTGAGTCTTTGGTTAATTCTTCTTCCTGCCGGGAAATTAGAGTGACATGTGCCCGTCCAAATGCCTAACAGCTACTCTCTCATGGGTTCTCCCTCGTCCCTTCCATCCTCTGCCAAATTGGGAACCTGTGCAAACCAGGAGGTTAAAGGGCCTGTCTCTCCAAGTTGGGAGATTGATAGTAAGGCAGTTGGAAAGTCAAACTGGAGCACCAGGAGAGGGACTATTCGTTGAGTTTTAGAAACCTTTCGTATTCACAGTGTGTCCATTCTCTAGGTTTCCTGTACATGTTATAGCTGTAGTAATATTCCCTTGAACCTGGAGAGTTGGGACCCATGGAATGGGGGCCATGCATTATTGCTTGAAAGGGTCTGCATTTGCTCACCCAATCTCACCAATCCTCTCAGTCCCAAGTGTCCAGCCTTATGCCACATCCAGCTGTCATTGTAGATAGGGTCTTTCCAGGTTTCCTCAGACACCCTGAAGGAATTGTAAAGAATTTCCCTGTTTTTTGGTTTTGCTTTTGAAATTCCTTTTTATAGTGGGTTTGAGCTGATTCTCGCTGCCATGTTTATGCCACTCTAGACACACTTGATTCCCTTATGGAGACATATCAATACATAGGTTTTAAGATTCTTACTAGTCAGATATATTCCTCTGTGGGAAATATGGGGTTTTGAGTCTCTTTCACTGAGGAAGGTGTCGGTCTTGTCAATTCCAAAGTTGGTTTTTGAAACGGTCCCTGTGCTTATATCAAACTCTGGTTTTATGCATCACCCCACCTCTCCTTCCCCTTTATGCAGGCATAAGAGTGTTTTCTAAATGTGAGACTCTGTTCTCTTTCCTAACTCAGTTCACGTGTAGCTATGTTTACAGGATCTTCCTAAGTGATATCTTATGATAAGTTTCTTTTTCTGTGTGACTTATTTCACTTAGAATCATCGTACCTGAATCCACTCACTTTGCTGCTACTGGTCTTATGACATTGATTTCATGGCTGAGGGATATTCCATCGTACGTAAGTACCACAATGTTTTGAACCATTTTTATATTTCCTGGGATATTTAAGGTGTACCCAAGTTGAGGTTCTTGTAGCCAGTGCAGCCCTAAATTTGGAGGTGGCTCTTTCTTATTGATTTTCAGTTTTCCCCAGGTATATTCCCTAGACTGGAAGTGGCCTTGGCTCTGTAGCTCTGTTGTTTACTTGTTTTAGGGAACACAATGCACTCCTCCAGTGAGGCAGTTGGCAATTTACATCCCGCCCATCAGCATAACAAGGCTCCCTGTTCTCCAGGGCCTGTCTTGCCTTTCTGGTTTTTACACATTTTGTGGATGTCCCTTTTGACCAGTGGGAAGTGATACTTCTTTGTAGTGCAGATTTGCATTGCCCGCTTGCTTGCTTGGCCAAAAAGGGCGTATGCGTTTTCTCCTGAATATATTCAGGAGAAAACGCATACGCCCTTTTTGGCCAAGTGCACCATTGTCCAAGTTGTGCCCCTCTTCCTGTGCTTTACAGGCGATTCCAACGTACCTCTTGAAATCTGTTTCGTGCTATTTTGCCTCACCTTCAAGTCCGCCTCGGTGACTTCCCTCAACAGATTTTTGGACGATAGTTGTCCTTTATCACTCTGCCAGTCACTCTGCCAGTGTGTGAATTGCTGTGCCCCTGAGCTCCATTTCTCAACTCGTTTTTTGTGAGCTGAACGCAAGTCCAAAATTTTGGATCATGTCCTATACTGGTTCCCGGTGGGTGGCTGAGACTTTGGTTAATTCTTCTTCCTGTTGGGAAATTAGAGTGACATGTGCCCGTCCAAATGCCTAACAGCTACTCTCTCATGGGTTCTCCCTCGTCCCTTCCATCCTCTGCCAAATTGGGAACCTGTGCAAACCAGGAGGTTAAAGGGCCTGTCTCTCCAAGTTGGGAGATTGATAGTAAGGCAGTTGGAAAGTCAAACTGGAGCACCAGGAGAGGGACTATTCGTTGAGTTTTAGAAACCTTTCGTATTCACAGTGTGTCCATTCTCTAGGTTTCCTGTACATGTTATAGCTGTAGTAATATTCCCTTGAACCTGGAGAGTTGGGACCCATGGAATGGGGGCCATGCATTATTGCTTGAAAGGGTCTGCATTTGCTCACCCAATCTCACCAATTCTCTCAGTCCCAAGTGTCCAGCCTTATGCCACATCCAGCTGTCATTGTAGATAGGGTCTTTCCAGGTTTCCTCAGACACCCTGAAGGAATTGTAAAGAATTTCCCTGTTTTATGGTTTTGCTTTTGAAATTCCTTTTTATAGTGGGTTTGAGCTGATTCTCGCTGCCATGTTTATGCCACTCTAGACACACTTGATTCCCTTATGGAGACATATCAATACATAGGTTTTAAGATTCTTACTAGTCAGATATATTCCTCTGTGGGAAATATGGGGTTTTGAGTCTCTTTCACTGAGGAAGGTGTCGGTCTTGTCAATTCCAAAGTTGGTTTTTGAAACGGTCCCTGTGCTTATATCAAACTCTGGTTTTATGCATCACCCCACCTCTCCTTCCCCTTTATGCAGGCATAAGTGTGTTTTCTAAATGTGAGACTCTGTTCTCTATCCTAACTCAGTTCACGTGTAGCCATGTTTACAGGATCTTCATAAGTGATATCTTATGATAAGTTTCTTTTTCTGTGTGACTTATTTCACTTAGAATCATCGTACCTGAATCCACTCACTTTGCTGCTACTGGTCTTATGACATTGATTTCATGGCTGAGGGATATTCCATCGTACGTAAGTACCACAATGTTTTGAACCATTTTTATATTTCCTGGGATATTTAAGGTGTACCCAAGTTGAGGTTCTTGTAGCCAGTGCAGCCCTAAATTTGGAGGTGGCTCTTTCTTATTGATTTTCAGTTTTCCCCAGGTATATTCCCTAGACTGGAAGTGGCCTTGGCTCTGTAGCTCTGTTGTTTACTTGTTTTAGGGAACAAAATGCACTCCTCTAGTGAGGCAGTTGGCAATTTACATCCCGCCCATCAGCATAACAAGGCTCCCAGTTCTCCAGGGCCTGTCTTGCCTTTCTGGTTTTTACACATTTTGTGGATGTCCCTTTTGACCGGTGGGAAGTGATACTTCTTTGTAGTGCAGATTTGCATTGCCCGCTTGCTTGCTTGGCCAAAAAGGGCGTATGCGTTTTCTCCTGAATATATTCAGGAGAAAACGCATACGCCCTTTTTGGCCAAGTGCACCATTGTCCAAGTTGTGCCCCTCTTCCTGTGCTTTACAGGCGATTCCAAGGTACCTCTTGAAATCTGTTTCCTGCTATTTTGCCTCGCTTTCAAGTCCGCCTCGTTGACTTCCCTCAACAGATTTTTGGACGATAGTTGTCCTTTATCACTCTGCCAGTTTGTGAATTGCTGTGCCCCTGAGCTCCATTTCTCAACTCGTTTTTTGTGAGCTGAACACAAGTCCAAAATTTTGGAACATGTCCTATACTGGTTCCCAGTGGGTGGCTGAGACTTTGGTTAATTCTTCTTCCTGCCGGGAAATTAGAGTGACATGTGCCCGTCCAAATGCCTAACAGCTACTCTCTCATGGGTTCTCCCTCGTCCCTTCCATCCTCTGGCAAATTGGGAACCTGTGCAAACCAGGAGGTTAAAGGGCCTGTCTCTCCAAGTTGGGAGATTGATAGTAAGGCAGTTGGAAAGTCAAACTGGAGCACCAGGAGAGGGACTATTCGTTGAGTTTTAGAAACCTTTCGTATTCACAGTGTGTCCATTCTCTAGGTTTCCTGTACATGTTATAGCTGTAGTAATATTCCCTTGAACATGGAGAGTTGGGACCCATGGAATGGGGGCCATGCATTATTGCTTGAAAGGGTCTGCATTTGCTCACCCAATCTCACCAATCCTCTCAGTCCCAAGTGTCCAGCCTTATGCCACATCCAGCTGTCATTGTAGATAGGGTCTTTCCAGGTTTCTTCAGACACCCTGAAGGAATTGTAAAGAATTTCCCTGTTAATTGGTTTTGCTTTTGAAATTCCTTTTTATAGTGGGTTTGAGCTGATTCTCGCTGCCATGTTTATGCCACTCTAGACACACTTGATTCCCTCATGGAGACATATCAATACATAAGTTTTAAGATTCTTACTAGTCAGATATATTCCTCTGTGGTAAATATGGGGTTTTGAGTCTCTTTCACTGAGGAAGGTGTCGGTTTTGTCAATTCCAAAGTTGGTTTTTGAAACGGTCCCTGTGCTTATATCAAACTCTGGTTTTATGCATCACCCCACCTCTCCTTCCCCTTTATGCAGGCATAAGAGTGTTTTCTAAATGTGAGACTCTGTTCTCTTTCCTAACTCAGTTCACGTGTAGCCATGTTTACAGGATCTTCATAAGTGATATCTTATGATAAGTTTCTTTTTCTGTGTGACTTATTTCACTTAGAATCATCGTACCTGAATCCACTCACTTTGCTGCTACTGGTCGTATGACATTGATTTCATGGCTGAGGGATATTCCATCGTACGTAAGTACCACAATGTTTTGAACCATTTTTATATTTCCTGGGATATTTAAGGTGTACCCAAGTTGAGGTTCTTGTAGCCAGTGCAGCCCTAAATTTGGAGGTGGCTCTTTCTTATTGATTTTCAGTTTTCCCCAGGTATATTCCCTAGACTGGAAGTGGCCTTGGCTCTGTAGCTCTGTTGTTTACTTGTTTTAGGGAACACAATGCACACCTCCATTGAGGCAGTTGGCAATTTACATCCCGCCCATCAGCATAACAAGGCTCCCTGTTCTCCAGGGCCTGTCTTGCCTTTCTGGTTTTTACACATTTTGTGGATGTCCCTTTTGACCGGTGGGAAGTGATACTTCTTTGTAGTGCAGATTTGCATTGCCCGCTTGCTTGCTTGGCCAAAAAGGGCGTATGCGTTTTCTCCTGAATATATTCAGGAGAAAACGCATACGCCCTTTTTGGCCAAGTGCACCATTGTCCAAGTTGTGCCCCTCTTCCTGTGCTTTACAGGCGATTCCAACGTACCTCTTGAAATCTGTTTCCTGCTATTTTGCCTCACTTTCAAGTCCGCCTCGTTGACTTCCCTCAACAGATTTTTGGACGATAGTTGTCCTTTATCACTCTGCCAGTTTGTGAATTGCTGTGCCCCTGAGATCCATTTCTCAACTCGTTTTTTGTGAGCTGAACGCAAGTCCAAAATTTTGGATCATGTCCTATACTGGTTCCCGGTGGGTGGCTGAGACTTTGGTTAATTCTTCTTCCTGCCGGGAAATTAGAGTGACATGTGCCCGTCCAAATGCCTAACAGCTACTCTCTCATGGGTTCTCCCTCGTCCCTTCCATCCTCTGCCAAATTGGGAACCTGTGCAAACCAGGAGGTTAAAGGGCCTGTTTCTCCAAGTTGGGAGATTGATAGTAAGGCAGTTGGAAAGTCAAACTGGAGCACCAGGAGAGGGACTATTCGTTGAGTTTTAGAAACCTTTCGTATTCACAGTGTGCCCATTCTCTAGGTTTCCTGTACATGTTATAGCTGTAGTAATATTCCCTTGAACCTGGAGAGTTGGGACCCATGGAATGGGGGCCATGCATTATTGCTTGAAAGGGTCTGCATTTGCTCACCCAATCTCACCAATACTCTCAGTCCCAAGTGTCCAGCCTTATGCCACATCCAGCTGTCATTGTAGATAGGGTCTTTCCAGGTTTCCTCAGACAACCTGAAGGAATTGTAAAGAATTTCCCTGTTTTTTGGTTTTGCTTTTGAAATTCCTTTTTATAGTGGGTTTGAGCTGATTCTCGCTGCCATGTTTATGCCACTCTAGACACACTTGATTCCCTTATGGAGTCATATCAATACATAGGTTTTAAGATTCTTACTAGTCAGATATATTCCTCTGCGGGAAATATGGGGTTTTGAGTCTCTTTCACTGAGGAAGGTGTAGGTCTTGTCTATTCCAAAGTTGGTTTTTGGAACGGTCCCTGTGCTTATATCAAACTCTGGTTTTATGCATCACCCCACCTCTCCTTCCCCTTTATGCAGGCATAAGAGTGTTTTCTAAATGTGAGACTCTGTTCTCTTTCCTAACTCAGTTCACGTGTAGCCATGTTTACAGGATCTTCCTAAGTGATATCTTATGATAAGTTTCTTTTTCTGTGTGACTTATTTCACTTAGAATCATCGTACCTGAATCCACTCACTTTGCTGCTACTGGTCTTATGACATTGATTTCATGGCTGAGGGATATTCCATCGTACGTAAGTACCACAATGTTTTGAACCATTTTTATATTTCCTGGGATATTTAAGGTGTACCCAAGTTGAGGTTCTTGTAGTCAGTGCAGCCCTAAATTTGGAGGTGGCTCTTTCTTATTGATTTTCAGTTTTCCCCAGGTATATTCCCTAGACTGGAAGTGGCCTTGGCTCTGTAGCTCTGTTGTTTACTTGTTTTAGGGAACACAATGCACTCCTCCAGTGAGGCAGTTGGCAATTTACATCCCGCCCATCAGCATAACAAGGCTCCCTGTTCTCCAGGGCCTGTCTTGCCTTTCTGGTTTTTACACATTTTGTGGATGTCCCTTTTGACCGGTGGGAAGTGATACTTCTTTGTAGTGCAGATTTGCATTGCCCGCTTGCTTGCTTGGCCAAAAAGGGCGTATGCGTTTTCTCCTGAATATATTCAGGAGAAAGCGCATACGCCCTTTTTGGCCAAGTGCACCATTGTCCAAGTTGTGCCCCTCTTCCTGTGCTTTACAGGCGATTCCAAGGTACCTCTTGAAATCTGTTTCCTGCTATTTTGCCTCGCTTTCAAGAACGCCTCGTTGACTTCCCTCAACAGATTTTTGGACGATAGTTGTCCTTTATCACTCTGCCAGTTTGTGAATTGCTGTGCCCCTGAGCTCCATTTCTCAACTCGTTTTTTGTGAGCTGAATGCAAGTCCAAAATTTTGGATCATGTCCTATACTGGTTCCCGGTGGGTGGCTGAGACTTTGGTTAATTCTTCTTCCTGCCGGGAAATTAGAGTGACATGTGCCCGTCCAAATGCCTAACAGCTACTCTCTCATGGGTTCTCCCTCGTCCCTTCCATCCTCTGCCAAATTGGGAACCTGTGCAAACCAGGAGGTTAAAGGGCCTGTCTCTCCAAGTTGGGAGGTTGATAGTAAGGCAGTTGGAAAGTCAAACTGGAGCACCAGGAGAGGGACTATTCGTTGAGTTTTAGAAACCTTTCGTATTCACAGTGTGTCCATTCTCTAGGTTTCCTGTACATGTTATAGCTGTAGTAATATTCCCTTGAACCTGTTGAGTTGGGACCCATGGAATGGGGGCCATGCATTATTGCTTGAAAGGGTCTGCATTTGCTCACCCAATCTCACCAATCCTCTCTGTCCCAAGTGTCCAGCCTTATGCCACATCCAGCTGTCATTGTAGATAGGGTCTTTCCAGGTTTCCTCAGACACCCTGAAGGAATTGTAAAGAATTTCCCTGTTTTTTGGTTTTGCTTTTGAAATTCCTTTTTATAGTGGGTTTGAGCTGATTCTCGCTGCCATGTTTATGCCATTCTAGACACACTTGATTCCCTTATGGAGACATATCAATACATAGGTTTTAAGATTCTTACTAGTCAGATATATTCCTCTGTGGGAAATATGGGGTTTTGAGTCTCTTTCACTGAGGAAGGTGTCGGTCTTGTCAATTCCAAAGTTGGTTTTTGAAACGGTCCCTGTGCTTATATCAAACTCTGGTTTTATGCATCACCCCACCTCTCCTTCCCCTTTATGCAGGCATAAGAGTGTTTTCTAAATGTGAGACTCTGTTCTCTTTCCTAACTCAGTTCACGTGTAGCCATGTTTACAGGATCTTCCTAAGTGATATCTTATGATAAGTTTCTTTTTCTGTGTGACTTATTTCACTTAGAATCATCGTACCTGAATCCACTCACTTTGCTGCTACTGGTCTTATGACATTGATTTCATGGCTGAGGGATATTCCATCGTACGTAAGTACCAAAATGTTTTGAACCATTTTTATATTTCCTGGGATATTTAAGGTGTACCCAAGTTGAGGTTATTGTAGCCAGTGCAGCCCTAAATTTGGAGGTGGCTCTTTCTTATTGATTTTCAGTTTTCCCCAGGTATATTCCCTAGACTGGAAGTGGCCTTGGCTCTGTAGCTCTGTTGTTTACTTGTTTTAGGGAACACAATGCACTCCTCCAGTGAGGCAGTTGGCAATTTACATCCCGCCCATCAGCATAACAAGGCTCCCAGTTCTCCAGGGCCTGTCTTGCCTTTCTGGTTTTTACACATTTTGTGGATGTCCCTTTTGACCGGTGGGAAGTGATACTTCTTTGTAGTGCAGATTTGCATTGCCCGCTTGCTTGCTTGGCCAAAAAGGGCGTATGCGTTTTCTCCTGAATATATTCAGGAGAAAACGCATACGCCCTTTTTGGCCAAGTGCACCATTGTCCAAGTTGTGCCCCTCTTCCTGTGCTTTACAGGCGATTCCAAGGTACCTCTTGAAATCTGTTTCCTGCTATTTTGCCTCGCTTTCAAGTCCGCCTCATTGACTTCCCTCAACAGATTTTTGGACGATAGTTGTCCTTTATCACTCTGCCAGTTTGTGAATTGCTGTGCCCCTGAGCTCCATTTCTCAACTCGTTTTTTGTGAGCTGAACGCAAGTCCAAAATTTTGGATCATGTCCTATACTGGTTCCCGGTGGGTGGCTGAGACTTTGGTTAATTCTTCTTCCTGCCGGGAAATTAGAGTGACATGTGCCCGTCCAAATGCCTAACAGCTACTCTCTCATGGGTTCTCCCTCGTCCCTTGCATCCTCTGCCAAATTGGGAACCTGTGCAAACCAGGAGGTTAAAGGGCCTGTCTCTCCAAGTTGGGAGATTGATAGTAAGGCAGTTGGAAAGTCAAACTGGAGCACCAGGAGAGGGACTATTCGTTGAGTTTTAGAAACCTTTCGTATTCACAGTGTGTCCATTCTCTAGGTTTCCTGTACATGTTATAGCTGTAGTAATATTCCCTTGAACCTGGAGAGTTGGGACCCATGGAATGGGGGCCATGCATTATTGCTTGAAAGGGTCTGCATTTGCTCAGCCAATCTCACCAATCCTCTCAGTCCCAAGTGTCCGGCCTTATGCCACATCCAGCTGTCATTGTAGATAGGGTCTTTCCAGGTTTCCTCAGACACCCTGAAGGAATTGTAAAGAATTTCCCTGTTTTTTGGTTTTGCTTTTGAAATTCCTTTTTATAGTGGGTTTGAGCTGATTCTCGCTGCCATGTTTATGCCACTCTAGACACACTTGATTCCCTTATGGAGACATATCAATACATAGGTTTTAAGATTCTTACTAGTCAGATAAATTCCTCTGTGGGAAATATGGGGTTTTGAGTCTCTTTCACTGAGGAAGGTGTCGGTCTTGTCAATTCCAAAGTTGGTTTTTGAAACGGTCCCTGTGCTTATATCAAACTCTGGTTTTATGCATCACCCCACCTCTCCTTCCCCTTTATGCAGGCATAAGAGTGTTTTCTAAATGTGAGACTCTGTTCTCTTTCCTAACTCAGTTCACGTGTAGCCATGTTTACAGGATCTTCCTAAGTGATATCTTATGATAAGTTTCTTTTTCTGTGTGACTTATTTCACTTAGAATCATCGTACCTGAATCCACTCACTTTGCTGCTACTGGTCTTATGACATTGATTTCATGGCTGAGGGATATTCCATCGTACGTAAGTACCACAATGTTTTGAACCATTTTTATATTTCCTGGGATATTTAAGGTGTACCCAAGTTGAGGTTCTTGTAGCCAGTGCAGCCCTAAATTTGGAGGTGGCTCTTTCTTATTGATTTTCAGTTTTCCCCAGGTATATTCCCTAGACTGGAAGTGGCCTTGGCTCTGTAGCTCTGTTGTTTACTTGTTTTAGGGAACACAATGCACTCCTCCAGTGAGGCAGTTGGCAATTTACATCCCGCCCATCAGCATAACAAGGCTCCCAGTTCTCCAGGGCCTGTCTTGCCTTTCTGGTTTTTACACATTTTGTGGATGTCCCTTTTGACCGGTGGGAAGTGATACTTCTTTGTAGTGCAGATTTGCATTGCCCGCTTGCTTGCTTGGCCAAAAAGGGCGTATGCGTTTTCTCCTGAATATATTCAGGAGAAAACGCATACGCCCTTTTTGGCCAAGTGCACCATTGTCCAAGTTGTGCCCCTCTTCCTGTGCTTTACAGGCGATTCCAAGGTACCTCTTGAAATCTGTTTCCTGCTATTTTGCCTCGCTTTCAAGTCCGCCTCATTGACTTCCCTCAACAGATTTTTGGACGATAGTTGTCCTTTATCACTCTGCCAGTTTGTGAATTGCTGTGCCCCTGAGCTCCATTTCTCAACTCGTTTTTTGTGAGCTGAACGCAAGTCCAAAATTTTGGATCCTGTCCTATACTGGTTCCCGGTGGGTGGCTGAGACTTTGGTTAATTCTTCTTCCTGCCGGGAAATTAGAGTGACATGTGCCCGTCCAAATGCCTAACAGCTACTCTCTCATGGGTTCTCCCTCGTCCCTTCCATCCTCTGCCAAATTGGGAACCTGTGCAAACCAGGAGGTTAAAGGGCCTGTCTCTCCAAGTTGGGAGATTGATAGTAAGGCAGTTGGAAAGTCAAACTGGAGCACCAGGAGAGGGACTATTCGTTGAGTTTTAGAAACCTTTCGTATTCACAGTGTGTCCATTCTCTAGGTTTCCTGTACATGTTATAGCTGTAGTAATATTCCCTTGAACCTGGAGAGTTGGGACCCATGGAATGGGGGCCATGCATTATTGCTTGAAAGGGTCTGCATTTGCTCACCCAATCTCACCAATCCTCTCAGTCCCAAGTGTCCAGCCTTATGCCACATCCAGCTGTCATTGTAGATAGGGTCTTTCCAGGTTTCCTCAGACACCCTGAAGGAATTGTAAAGAATTTCCCTGTTTTTTGGTTTTGCTTTTGAAATTCCTTTTTATAGTGGGTTTGAGCTGATTCTCGCTGCCATGTTTATGCCACTCTAGACACACTTGATTCCCTTATGGAGACATATCAATACATAGGTTTTAAGATTCTTACTAGTCAGATATATTCCTCTGTGGGAAATATGGGGTTTTGAGTCTCTTTCACCGAGGAAGGTGTCGGTCTTGTCAATTCCAAAGTTGGTTTTTGAAACGGTCCCTGTGCTTATATCAAACTCTGGTTTTATGCATCACCCCACCTCTCCTTCCCCTTTATGCAGGCATAAGATTGTTTTCTAAATGTGAGACTCTGTTCTCTTTCCTAACTCAGTTCACGTGTAGCTATGTTTACAGGATCTTCCTAAGTGATATCTTATGATAAGTTTCTTTTTCTGTGTGACTTATTTCACTTAGAATCATCGTACCTGAATCCACTCACTTTGCTGCTACTGGTCTTATGACATTGATTTCATGGCTGAGGGATATTCCATCGTACGTAAGTACCACAATGTTTTGAACCATTTTTATATTTCCTGGGATATTTAAGGTGTACCCAAGTTGAGGTTCTTGTAGCCAGTGCAGCCCTAAATTTGGAGGTGGCTCTTTCTTATTGATTTTCAGTTTTCCCCAGGTATATTCCCTAGACTGGAAGTGGCCTTGGCTCTGTAGCTCTGTTGTTTACTTGTTTTAGGGAACACAATGCACTCCTCCAGTGAGGCAGTTGGCAATTTACATCCCGCCCATCAGCATAACAAGGCTCCCTGTTCTCCAGGGCCTGTCTTGCCTTTCTGGTTTTTACACATTTTGTGGATGTCCCTTTTGACCGGTGGGAAGTGATACTTCTTTGTAGTGCAGATTTGCATTGCCCGCTTGCTTGCTTGGCCAAAAAGGGCGTATGCGTTTTCTCCTGAATATATTCAGGAGAAAACGCATACGCCCTTTTTGGCCAAGTGCACCATTGTCCAAGTTGTGCCCCTCTTCCTGTGCTTTACAGGCGATTCCAACGTACCTCTTGAAATCTGTTTCGTGCTATTTTGCCTCACCTTCAAGTCCGCCTCGGTGACTTCCCTCAACAGATTTTTGGACGATAGTTGTCCTTTATCACTCTGCCAGTCACTCTGCCAGTGTGTGAATTGCTGTGCCCCTGAGCTCCATTTCTCAACTCGTTTTTTGTGAGCTGAACGCAAGTCCAAAATTTTGGATCCTGTCCTATACTGGTTCCCGGTGGGTGGCTGAGACTTTGGTTAATTCTTCTTCCTGCCGGGAAATTAGAGTGACATGTGCCCGTCCAAATGCCTAACAGCTACTCTCTCATGGGTTCTCCCTCGTCCCTTCCATCCTCTGCCAAATTGGGAACCTGTGCAAACCAGGAGGTTAAAGGGCCTGTCTGTCCAAGTTGGGAGATTGATAGTAAGGCAGTTGGAAAGTCAAACTGGAGCACAAGGAGAGGGACTATTCGTTGAGTTTTAGAAACCTTTCGTATTCACAGTGTGTCCATTCTCTAGGTTTCCTGTACATGTTATAGCTGTAGTAATATTCCCTTGAACATGGAGAGTTGGGACCCATGGAATGGGGGCCATGCATTATTGCTTGAAAGGGTCTGCATTTGCTCACCCAATCTCACCAATCCTCTCTGTCCCAAGTGTCCAGCCTTATGCCACATCCAGCTGTCATTGTAGATAGGGTCTTTCCAGGTTTCCTCAGACACCCTGAAGGAATTGTAAAGAATTTCCCTGTTTTTTGGTTTTGCTTTTGAAATTCCTTTTTATAGTGGGTTTGAGCTGATTCTCGCTGCCATGTTTATGCCACTCTAGACACACTTGATTCCCTTATGGAGTCATATCAATACATAGGTTTTAAGATTCTTACTAGTCAGATATATTCCTCTGTGGGAAATATGGGGTTTTGAGTCTCTTTCACTGAGGAAGGTGTCGGTCTTGTCAATTCCAAAGTTGGTTTTTGAAACGGTCCCTCTGCTTATATCAAACTCTGGTTTTATGCATCACCCCACCTCTCCTTCCCCTTTATGCAGGCATAAGAGTGTTTTCTAAATGTGAGACTCTGTTCTCTTTCCTAACTCAGTTCACGTGTAGCCATGTTTACAGGATCTTCCTAAGTGATATCTTATGATAAGTTTCTTTTTCTGTGTGACTTATTTCACTTAGAATCATCGTACCTGAATCCACTCACTTTGCTGCTACTGGTCTTATGACATTGATTTCATGGCTGAGGGATATTCCATCGTACGTAAGTACCACAATGTTTTGAACCATTTTTATATTTCCTGGGATATTTAAGGTGTACCCAAGTTGAGGTTCTTGTAGCCAGTGCAGCCCTAAATTTGGAGGTGGCTCTTTCTTATTGATTTTCAGTTTTCCCCAGGTATATTCCCTAGACTGGAAGTGGCCTTGGCTCTGTAGCTCTGTTGTTTACTTGTTTTAGGGAACACAATGCACTCCTCCAGTGAGGCAGTTGGCAATTTACATCCCGCCCATCAGCATAACAAGGCTCCCTGTTCTCCAGGGCCTGTCTTGCCTTTCTGGTTTTTACACATTTTGTGGATGTCCCTTTTGACCGGTGGGAAGTGATACTTCTTTGTAGTGCAGATTTGCATTGCCCGCTTGCTTGCTTGGCCAAAAAGGGCGTATGCGTTTTCTCCTGAATATATTCAGGAGAAAACGCATACGCCCTTTTTGGCCAAGTGCACCATTGTCCAAGTTGTGCCCCTCTTCCTGTGCTTTACAGGCGATTCCAACGTACCTCTTGAAATCTGTTTCGTGCTATTTTGCCTCACCTTCAAGTCCGCCTCGGTGACTTCCCTCAACAGATTTTTGGACGATATTTGTCCTTTATCACTCTGCCAGTCACTCTGCCAGTGTGTGAATTGCTGTGCCCCTGAGCTCCATTTCTCAACTCGTTTTTTGTGAGCTGAACGCAAGTCCAAAATTTTGGATCATGTCCTATACTGGTTCCCTGTGGGTGGCTGAGACTTTGGTTAATTCTTCTTCCTGTTGGGAAATTAGAGTGACATGTGCCCGTCCAAATGCCTAACAGCTACTCTCTCATGGGGTCTCCCTCGTCCCTTCCATCCTCTGCCAAATTGGGAACCTGTGCAAACCAGGAGGTTAAAGGGCCTGTCTCTCCAAGTTGGGAGATTGATAGTAAGGCAGTTGGAAAGTCAAACTGGAGCACCAGGAGAGGGACTATTCGTTGAGTTTTAGAAACCTTTCGTATTCACAGTGTGTCCATTCTCTAGGTTTCCTGTACATGTTATAGCTGTAGTAATATTCCCTTGAACATGGAGAGTTGGGACCCATGGAATGGGGGCCATGCATTATTGCTTGAAAGGGTCTGCATTTGCTCACCCAATCTCACCAATTCTCTCAGTCCCAAGTGTCCAGCCTTATGCCACATCCAGCTGTCATTGTAGATAGGGTCTTTCAAGGTTTCCTCAGACACCCTGAAGGAATTGTAAAGAATTTCCCTGTTTTTTGGTTTTGCTTTTGAAATTCCTTTTTATAGTGGGTTTGAGCTGATTCTCGCTGCCATGTTTATGCCACTCTAGACACACTTGATTCCCTTATGGAGACATATCAATACATAGGTTTTAAGATTCTTACTAGTCAGATATATTCCTCTGTGGGAAATATGGGGTTTTGAGTCTCTTTCACTGAGGAAGGTGTCGGTCTTGTCAATTCCAAAGTTGGTTTTTGAAACGGTCCCTGTGCTTATATCAAACTCTGGTTTTATGCATCACCCCACCTCTCCTTCCCCTTTATGCAGGCATAAGTGTGTTTTCTAAATGTGAGACTCTGTTCTCTATCCTAACTCAGTTCACGTGTAGCCATGTTTACAGGATCTTCCTAAGTGATATCTTATGATAAGTTTATTTTTCTGTGTGACTTATTTCACTTAGAATCATCGTACCTGAATCCACTCACTTTGCTGCTACTGGTCTTATGACATTGATTTCATGGCTGAGGGATATTCCATCGTACGTAAGTACCACAATGTTTTGAACCATTTTTATATTTCCTGGGATATTTAAGGTGTACCCAAGTTGAGGTTCTTGTAGCCAGTGCAGCCCTAAATTTGGAGGTGGCTCTTTCTTATTGATTTTCAGTTTTCCCCAGGTATATTCCCTAGACTGGAAGTGGCCTTGGCTCTGTAGCTCTGTTGTTTACTTGTTTTAGGGAACACAATGCACTCCTCCAGTGAGGCAGTTGGCAATTTACATCCCGCCCATCAGCATAACAAGGCTCCCTGTTCTCCAGGGCCTGTCTTGCCTTTCTGGTTTTTACACATTTTGTGGATGTCCCTTTTGACCGGTGGGAAGTGATACTTCTTTGTAGTGCAGATTTGCATTGCCCGCTTGCTTGCTTGGCCAAAAAGGGCGTATGCGTTTTCTCCTGAATATATTCAGGAGAAAACGCATACGCCCTTTTTGGCCAAGTGCACCATTGTCCAAGTTGTGCCCCTCTTCCTGTGCTTTACAGGCGATTCCAACGTACCTCTTGAAATCTGTTTCGTGCTATTTTGCCTCACTTTCAAGTCCGCCTCGTTGACTTCCCTCAACAGATTTTTGGACGATAGTTGTCCTTTATCACTCTGCCAGTTTGTGAATTGCTGTGCCCCTGAGCTCCATTTCTCAACTCGTTTTTTGTGAGCTGAACGCAAGTCCAAAATTTTGGATCCTGTCCTATACTGGTTCCCGGTGGGTGGCTGAGACTTTGGTTAATTCTTCTTCCTGCCGGGAAATTAGAGTGACATGTGCCCGTCCAAATGCCTAACAGCTACTCTCTCATGGGTTCTCCCTCGTCCCTTCCATCCTCTGCCAAATTGGGAACCTGTGCAAACCAGGAGGTTAAAGGGCCTGTCTGTCCAAGTTGGGAGATTGATAGTAAGGCAGTTGGAAAGTCAAACTGGAGCACAAGGAGAGGGACTATTCGTTGAGTTTTAGAAACCTTTCGTATTCACAGTGTGTCCATTCTCTAGGTTTCCTGTACATGTTATAGCTGTAGTAATATTCCCTTGAACATGGAGAGTTGGGACCCATGGAATGGGGGCCATGCATTATTGCTTGAAAGGGTCTGCATTTGCTCACCCAATCTCACCAATCCTCTCTGTCCCAAGTGTCCAGCCTTATGCCACATCCAGCTGTCATTGTAGATAGGGTCTTTCCAGGTTTCCTCAGACACCCTGAAGGAATTGTAAAGAATTTCCCTGTTTTTTGGTTTTGCTTTTGAAATTCCTTTTTATAGTGGGTTTGAGCTGATTCTCGCTGCCATGTTTATGCCACTCTAGACACACTTGATTCCCTTATGGAGTCATATCAATACATAGGTTTTAAGATTCTTACTAGTCAGATATATTCCTCTGTGGGAAATATGGGGTTTTGAGTCTCTTTCACTGAGGAAGGTGTCGGTCTTGTCAATTCCAAAGTTGGTTTTTGAAACGGTCCCTGTGCTTATATCAAACTCTGGTTTTATGCATCACCCCACCTCTCCTTCCCCTTTATGCAGGCATAAGAGTGTTTTCTAAATGTGAGACTCTGTTCTCTTTCCTAACTCAGTTCACGTGTAGCCATGTTTACAGGATCTTCCTAAGTGATATCTTATGATAAGTTTCTTTTTCTGTGTGACTTATTTCACTTAGAATCATCGTACCTGAATCCACTCACTTTGCTGCTACTGGTCTTATGACATTGATTTCATGGCTGAGGGATATTCCATCGTACGTAAGTACCACAATGTTTTGAACCATTTTTATATTTCCTGGGATATTTAAGGTGTACCCAAGTTAAGGTTCTTGTAGCCAGTGCAGCCCTAAATTTGGAGGTGGCTCTTTCTTATTGATTTTCAGTTTTCCCCAGGTATATTCCCTAGACTGGAAGTGGCCTTGGCTCTGTAGCTCTGTTGTTTACTTGTTTTAGGGAACACAATGCACTCCTCCAGTGAGGCAGTTGGCAATTTACATCCCGCCCATCAGCATAACAAGGCTCCCTGTTCTCCAGGGCCTGTCTTGCCTTTCTGGTTTTTACACATTTTGTGGATGTCCCTTTTGACCGGTGGGAAGTGATACTTCTTTGTAGTGCAGATTTGCATTGCCCGCTTGCTTGCTTGGCCAAAAAGGGCGTATGCGTTTTCTCCTGAATATATTCAGGAGAAAACGCATACGCCCTTTTTGGCCAAGTGCACCATTGTCCAAGTTGTGCCCCTCTTCCTGTGCTTTACAGGCGATTCCAACGTACCTCTTGAAATCTGTTTCGTGCTATTTTGCCTCACTTTCAAGTCCGCCTCGTTGACTTCCCTCAACAGATTTTTGGACGATAGTTGTCCTTTATCACTCTGCCAGTTTGTGAATTGCTGTGCCCCTGAGCTCCATTTCTCAACTCGTTTTTTGTGAGCTGAACGCAAGTCCAAAATTTTGGATCCTGTCCTATACTGGTTCCCGGTGGGTGGCTGAGACTTTGGTTAATTCTTCTTCCTGCCGGGAAATTAGAGTGACATGTGCCCGTCCAAATGCCTAACAGCTACTCTCTCATGGGTTCTCCCTCGTCCCTTCCATCCTCTGCCAAATTGGGAACCTGTGCAAACCAGGAGGTTAAAGGGCCTGTCTGTCCAAGTTGGGAGATTGATAGTAAGGCAGTTGGAAAGTCAAACTGGAGCACAAGGAGAGGGACTATTCGTTGAGTTTTAGAAACCTTTCGTATTCACAGTGTGTCCATTCTCTAGGTTTCCTGTACATGTTATAGCTGTAGTAATATTCCCTTGAACATGGAGAGTTGGGACCCATGGAATGGGGGCCATGCATTATTGCTTGAAAGGGTCTGCATTTGCTCACCCAATCTCACCAATCCTCTCTGTCCCAAGTGTCCAGCCTTATGCCACATCCAGCTGTCATTGTAGATAGGGTCTTTCCAGGTTTCCTCAGACACCCTGAAGGAATTGTAAAGAATTTCCCTGTTTTTTGGTTTTGCTTTTGAAATTCCTTTTTATAGTGGGTTTGAGCTGATTCTCGCTGCCATGTTTATGCCACTCTAGACACACTTGATTCCCTTATGGAGTCATATCAATACATAGGTTTTAAGATTCTTACTAGTCAGATATATTCCTCTGTGGGAAATATGGGGTTTTGAGTCTCTTTCACTGAGGAAGGTGTCGGTCTTGTCAATTCCAAAGTTGGTTTTTGAAACGGTCCCTGTGCTTATATCAAACTCTGGTTTTATGCATCACCCCACCTCTCCTTCCCCTTTATGCAGGCATAAGAGTGTTTTCTAAATGTGAGACTCTGTTCTCTTTCCTAACTCAGTTCACGTGTAGCCATGTTTACAGGATCTTCCTAAGTGATATCTTATGATAAGTTTCTTTTTCTGTGTGACTTATTTCACTTAGAATCATCGTACCTGAATCCACTCACTTTGCTGCTACTGGTCTTATGACATTGATTTCATGGCTGAGGGATATTCCATCGTACGTAAGTACCACAATGTTTTGAACCATTTTTATATTTCCTGGGATATTTAAGGTGTACCCAAGTTAAGGTTCTTGTAGCCAGTGCAGCCCTAAATTTGGAGGTGGCTCTTTCTTATTGATTTTCAGTTTTCCCCAGGTATATTCCCTAGACTGGAAGTGGCCTTGGCTCTGTAGCTCTGTTGTTTACTTGTTTTAGGGAACACAATGCACTCCTCCAGTGAGGCAGTTGGCAATTTACATCCCGCCCATCAGCATAACAAGGCTCCCTGTTCTCCAGGGCCTGTCTTGCCTTTCTGGTTTTTACACATTTTGTGGATGTCCCTTTTGACCGGTGGGAAGTGATACTTCTTTGTAGTGCAGATTTGCATTGCCCGCTTGCTTGCTTGGCCAAAAAGGGCGTATGCGTTTTCTCCTGAATATATTCAGGAGAAAACGCATACGCCCTTTTTGGCCAAGTGCACCATTGTCCAAGTTGTGCCCCTCTTCCTGTGCTTTACAGGCGATTCCAACGTACCTCTTGAAATCTGTTTCGTGCTATTTTGCCTCACTTTCAAGTCCGCCTCGTTGACTTCCCTCAACAGATTTTTGGACGATAGTTGTCCTTTATCACTCTGCCAGTTTGTGAATTGCTGTGCCCCTGAGCTCCATTTCTCAACTCGTTTTTTGTGAGCTGAACGCAAGTCCAAAATTTTGGATCCTGTCCTATACTGGTTCCCGGTGGGTGGCTGAGACTTTGGTTAATTCTTCTTCCTGCCGGGAAATTAGAGTGACATGTGCCCGTCCAAATGCCTAACAGCTACTCTCTCATGGGTTCTCCCTCGTCCCTTCCATCCTCTGCCAAATTGGGAACCTGTGCAAACCAGGAGGTTAAAGGGCCTGTCTCTCCAAGTTGGGAGATTGATAGTAAGGCAGTTGGAAAGTCAAACTGGAGCACCAGGAGAGGGACTATTCGTTGAGTTTTAGAAACCTTTCGTATTCACAGTGTGTCCATTCTCTAGGTTTCCTGTACATGTTATAGCTGTAGTAATATTCCCTTGAACATGGAGAGTTGGGACCCATGGAATGGGGGCCATGCATTATTGCTTGAAAGGGTCTGCATTTGCTCACCCAATCTCACCAATCCTCTCTGTCCCAAGTGTCCAGCCTTATGCCACATCCAGCTGTCATTGTAGATAGGGTCTTTCCAGGTTTCCTCAGACACCCTGAAGGAATTGTAAAGAATTTCCCTGTTTTTTGGTTTTGCTTTTGAAATTCCTTTTTATAGTGGGTTTGAGCTGATTCTCGCTGCCATGTTTATGCCACTCTAGACACACTTGATTCCCTTATGGAGTCATATCAATACATAGGTTTTAAGATTCTTACTAGTCAGATATATTCCTCTGTGGGAAATATGGGGTTTTGAGTCTCTTTCACTGAGGAAGGTGTCGGTCTTGTCAATTCCAAAGTTGGTTTTTGAAACGGTCCCTGTGCTTATATCAAACTCTGGTTTTATGCATCACCCCACCTCTCCTTCCCCTTTATGCAGGCATAAGAGTGTTTTCTAAATGTGAGACTCTGTTCTCTTTCCTAACTCAGTTCACGTGTAGCCATGTTTACAGGATCTTCCTAAGTGATATCTTATGATAAGTTTCTTTTTCTGTGTGACTTATTTCACTTAGAATCATCGTACCTGAATCCACTCACTTTGCTGCTACTGGTCTTATGACATTGATTTCATGGCTGAGGGATATTCCATCGTACGTAAGTACCACAATGTTTTGAACCATTTTTATATTTCCTGGGATATTTAAGGTGTACCCAAGTTAAGGTTCTTGTAGCCAGTGCAGCCCTAAATTTGGAGGTGGCTCTTTCTTATTGATTTTCAGTTTTCCCCAGGTATATTCCCTAGACTGGAAGTGGCCTTGGCTCTGTAGCTCTGTTGTTTACTTGTTTTAGGGAACACAATGCACTCCTCCAGTGAGGCAGTTGGCAATTTACATCCCGCCCATCAGCATAACAAGGCTCCCTGTTCTCCAGGGCCTGTCTTGCCTTTCTGGTTTTTACACATTTTGTGGATGTCCCTTTTGACCGGTGGGAAGTGATACTTCTTTGTAGTGCAGATTTGCATTGCCCGCTTGCTTGCTTGGCCAAAAAGGGCGTATGCGTTTTCTCCTGAATATATTCAGGAGAAAACGCATACGCCCTTTTTGGCCAAGTGCACCATTGTCCAAGTTGTGCCCCTCTTCCTGTGCTTTACAGGCGATTCCAACGTACCTCTTGAAATCTGTTTCGTGCTATTTTGCCTCACTTTCAAGTCCGCCTCGTTGACTTCCCTCAACAGATTTTTGGACGATAGTTGTCCTTTATCACTCTGCCAGTTTGTGAATTGCTGTGCCCCTGAGCTCCATTTCTCAACTCGTTTTTTGTGAGCTGAACGCAAGTCCAAAATTTTGGATCCTGTCCTATACTGGTTCCCGGTGGGTGGCTGAGACTTTGGTTAATTCTTCTTCCTGCCGGGAAATTAGAGTGACATGTGCCCGTCCAAATGCCTAACAGCTACTCTCTCATGGGTTCTCCCTCGTCCCTTCCATCCTCTGCCAAATTGGGAACCTGTGCAAACCAGGAGGTTAAAGGGCCTGTCTGTCCAAGTTGGGAGATTGATAGTAAGGCAGTTGGAAAGTCAAACTGGAGCACAAGGAGAGGGACTATTCGTTGAGTTTTAGAAACCTTTCGTATTCACAGTGTGTCCATTCTCTAGGTTTCCTGTACATGTTATAGCTGTAGTAATATTCCCTTGAACATGGAGAGTTGGGACCCATGGAATGGGGGCCATGCATTATTGCTTGAAAGGGTCTGCATTTGCTCACCCAATCTCACCAATCCTCTCTGTCCCAAGTGTCCAGCCTTATGCCACATCCAGCTGTCATTGTAGATAGGGTCTTTCCAGGTTTCCTCAGACACCCTGAAGGAATTGTAAAGAATTTCCCTGTTTTTTGGTTTTGCTTTTGAAATTCCTTTTTATAGTGGGTTTGAGCTGATTCTCGCTGCCATGTTTATGCCACTCTAGACACACTTGATTCCCTTATGGAGTCATATCAATACATAGGTTTTAAGATTCTTACTAGTCAGATATATTCCTCTGTGGGAAATATGGGGTTTTGAGTCTCTTTCACTGAGGAAGGTGTCGGTCTTGTCAATTCCAAAGTTGGTTTTTGAAACGGTCCCTGTGCTTATATCAAACTCTGGTTTTATGCATCACCCCACCTCTCCTTCCCCTTTATGCAGGCATAAGAGTGTTTTCTAAATGTGAGACTCTGTTCTCTTTCCTAACTCAGTTCACGTGTAGCCATGTTTACAGGATCTTCCTAAGTGATATCTTATGATAAGTTTCTTTTTCTGTGTGACTTATTTCACTTAGAATCATCGTACCTGAATCCACTCACTTTGCTGCTACTGGTCTTATGACATTGATTTCATGGCTGAGGGATATTCCATCGTACGTAAGTACCACAATGTTTTGAACCATTTTTATATTTCCTGGGATATTTAAGGTGTACCCAAGTTAAGGTTCTTGTAGCCAGTGCAGCCCTAAATTTGGAGGTGGCTCTTTCTTATTGATTTTCAGTTTTCCCCAGGTATATTCCCTAGACTGGAAGTGGCCTTGGCTCTGTAGCTCTGTTGTTTACTTGTTTTAGGGAACACAATGCACTCCTCCAGTGAGGCAGTTGGCAATTTACATCCCGCCCATCAGCATAACAAGGCTCCCTGTTCTCCAGGGCCTGTCTTGCCTTTCTGGTTTTTACACATTTTGTGGATGTCCCTTTTGACCGGTGGGAAGTGATACTTCTTTGTAGTGCAGATTTGCATTGCCCGCTTGCTTGCTTGGCCAAAAAGGGCGTATGCGTTTTCTCCTGAATATATTCAGGAGAAAACGCATACGCCCTTTTTGGCCAAGTGCACCATTGTCCAAGTTGTGCCCCTCTTCCTGTGCTTTACAGGTGATTCCAACGTACCTCTTGAAATCTGTTTCGTGCTATTTTGCCTCACTTTCAAGTCCGCCTCGTTGACTTCCCTCAACAGATTTTTGGACGATAGTTGTCCTTTATCACTCTGCCAGTTTGTGAATTGCTGTGCCCCTGAGCTCCATTTCTCAACTCGTTTTTTGTGAGCTGAACGCAAGTCCAAAATTTTGGATCCTGTCCTATACTGGTTCCCGGTGGGTGGCTGAGACTTTGGTTAATTCTTCTTCCTGCCGGGAAATTAGAGTGACATGTGCCCGTCCAAATGCCTAACAGCTACTCTCTCATGGGTTCTCCCTCGTCCCTTCCATCCTCTGCCAAATTGGGAACCTGTGCAAACCAGGAGGTTAAAGGGCCTGTCTGTCCAAGTTGGGAGATTGATAGTAAGGCAGTTGGAAAGTCAAACTGGAGCACAAGGAGAGGGACTATTCGTTGAGTTTTAGAAACCTTTCGTATTCACAGTGTGTCCATTCTCTAGGTTTCCTGTACATGTTATAGCTGTAGTAATATTCCCTTGAACATGGAGAGTTGGGACCCATGGAATGGGGGCCATGCATTATTGCTTGAAAGGGTCTGCATTTGCTCACCCAATCTCACCAATCCTCTCTGTCCCAAGTGTCCAGCCTTATGCCACATCCAGCTGTCATTGTAGATAGGGTCTTTCCAGGTTTCCTCAGACACCCTGAAGGAATTGTAAAGAATTTCCCTGTTTTTTGGTTTTGCTTTTGAAATTCCTTTTTATAGTGGGTTTGAGCTGATTCTCGCTGCCATGTTTATGCCACTCTAGACACACTTGATTCCCTTATGGAGTCATATCAATACATAGGTTTTAAGATTCTTACTAGTCAGATATATTCCTCTGTGGGAAATATGGGGTTTTGAGTCTCTTTCACTGAGGAAGGTGTCGGTCTTGTCAATTCCAAAGTTGGTTTTTGAAACGGTCCCTGTGCTTATATCAAACTCTGGTTTTATGCATCACCCCACCTCTCCTTCCCCTTTATGCAGGCATAAGAGTGTTTTCTAAATGTGAGACTCTGTTCTCTTTCCTAACTCAGTTCACGTGTAGCCATGTTTACAGGATCTTCCTAAGTGATATCTTATGATAAGTTTCTTTTTCTGTGTGACTTATTTCACTTAGAATCATCGTACCTGAATCCACTCACTTTGCTGCTACTGGTCTTATGACATTGATTTCATGGCTGAGGGATATTCCATCGTACGTAAGTACCACAATGTTTTGAACCATTTTTATATTTCCTGGGATATTTAAGGTGTACCCAAGTTAAGGTTCTTGTAGCCAGTGCAGCCCTAAATTTGGAGGTGGCTCTTTCTTATTGATTTTCAGTTTTCCCCAGGTATATTCCCTAGACTGGAAGTGGCCTTGGCTCTGTAGCTCTGTTGTTTACTTGTTTTAGGGAACACAATGCACTCCTCCAGTGAGGCAGTTGGCAATTTACATCCCGCCCATCAGCATAACAAGGCTCCCTGTTCTCCAGGGCCTGTCTTGCCTTTCTGGTTTTTACACATTTTGTGGATGTCCCTTTTGACCGGTGGGAAGTGATACTTCTTTGTAGTGCAGATTTGCATTGCCCGCTTGCTTGCTTGGCCAAAAAGGGCGTATGCGTTTTCTCCTGAATATATTCAGGAGAAAACGCATACGCCCTTTTTGGCCAAGTGCACCATTGTCCAAGTTGTGCCCCTCTTCCTGTGCTTTACAGGCGATTCCAACGTACCTCTTGAAATCTGTTTCGTGCTATTTTGCCTCACTTTCAAGTCCGCCTCGTTGACTTCCCTCAACAGATTTTTGGACGATAGTTGTCCTTTATCACTCTGCCAGTTTGTGAATTGCTGTGCCCCTGAGCTCCATTTCTCAACTCGTTTTTTGTGAGCTGAACGCAAGTCCAAAATTTTGGATCCTGTCCTATACTGGTTCCCGGTGGGTGGCTGAGACTTTGGTTAATTCTTCTTCCTGCCGGGAAATTAGAGTGACATGTGCCCGTCCAAATGCCTAACAGCTACTCTCTCATGGGTTCTCCCTCGTCCCTTCCATCCTCTGCCAAATTGGGAACCTGTGCAAACCAGGAGGTTAAAGGGCCTGTCTGTCCAAGTTGGGAGATTGATAGTAAGGCAGTTGGAAAGTCAAACTGGAGCACAAGGAGAGGGACTATTCGTTGAGTTTTAGAAACCTTTCGTATTCACAGTGTGTCCATTCTCTAGGTTTCCTGTACATGTTATAGCTGTAGTAATATTCCCTTGAACATGGAGAGTTGGGACCCATGGAATGGGGGCCATGCATTATTGCTTGAAAGGGTCTGCATTTGCTCACCCAATCTCACCAATCCTCTCTGTCCCAAGTGTCCAGCCTTATGCCACATCCAGCTGTCATTGTAGATAGGGTCTTTCCAGGTTTCCTCAGACACCCTGAAGGAATTGTAAAGAATTTCCCTGTTTTTTGGTTTTGCTTTTGAAATTCCTTTTTATAGTGGGTTTGAGCTGATTCTCGCTGCCATGTTTATGCCACTCTAGACACACTTGATTCCCTTATGGAGTCATATCAATACATAGGTTTTAAGATTCTTACTAGTCAGATATATTCCTCTGTGGGAAATATGGGGTTTTGAGTCTCTTTCACTGAGGAAGGTGTCGGTCTTGTCAATTCCAAAGTTGGTTTTTGAAACGGTCCCTGTGCTTATATCAAACTCTGGTTTTATGCATCACCCCACCTCTCCTTCCCCTTTATGCAGGCATAAGAGTGTTTTCTAAATGTGAGACTCTGTTCTCTTTCCTAACTCAGTTCACGTGTAGCCATGTTTACAGGATCTTCCTAAGTGATATCTTATGATAAGTTTCTTTTTCTGTGTGACTTATTTCACTTAGAATCATCGTACCTGAATCCACTCACTTTGCTGCTACTGGTCTTATGACATTGATTTCATGGCTGAGGGATATTCCATCGTACGTAAGTACCACAATGTTTTGAACCATTTTTATATTTCCTGGGATATTTAAGGTGTACCCAAGTTAAGGTTCTTGTAGCCAGTGCAGCCCTAAATTTGGAGGTGGCTCTTTCTTATTGATTTTCAGTTTTCCCCAGGTATATTCCCTAGACTGGAAGTGGCCTTGGCTCTGTAGCTCTGTTGTTTACTTGTTTTAGGGAACACAATGCACTCCTCCAGTGAGGCAGTTGGCAATTTACATCCCGCCCATCAGCATAACAAGGCTCCCTGTTCTCCAGGGCCTGTCTTGCCTTTCTGGTTTTTACACATTTTGTGGATGTCCCTTTTGACCGGTGGGAAGTGATACTTCTTTGTAGTGCAGATTTGCATTGCCCGCTTGCTTGCTTGGCCAAAAAGGGCGTATGCGTTTTCTCCTGAATATATTCAGGAGAAAACGCATACGCCCTTTTTGGCCAAGTGCACCATTGTCCAAGTTGTGCCCCTCTTCCTGTGCTTTACAGGCGATTCCAACGTACCTCTTGAAATCTGTTTCGTGCTATTTTGCCTCACTTTCAAGTCCGCCTCGTTGACTTCCCTCAACAGATTTTTGGACGATAGTTGTCCTTTATCACTCTGCCAGTTTGTGAATTGCTGTGCCCCTGAGCTCCATTTCTCAACTCGTTTTTTGTGAGCTGAACGCAAGTCCAAAATTTTGGATCCTGTCCTATACTGGTTCCCGGTGGGTGGCTGAGACTTTGGTTAATTCTTCTTCCTGCCGGGAAATTAGAGTGACATGTGCCCGTCCAAATGCCTAACAGCTACTCTCTCATGGGTTCTCCCTCGTCCCTTCCATCCTCTGCCAAATTGGGAACCTGTGCAAACCAGGAGGTTAAAGGGCCTGTCTGTCCAAGTTGGGAGATTGATAGTAAGGCAGTTGGAAAGTCAAACTGGAGCACAAGGAGAGGGACTATTCGTTGAGTTTTAGAAACCTTTCGTATTCACAGTGTGTCCATTCTCTAGGTTTCCTGTACATGTTATAGCTGTAGTAATATTCCCTTGAACATGGAGAGTTGGGACCCATGGAATGGGGGCCATGCATTATTGCTTGAAAGGGTCTGCATTTGCTCACCCAATCTCACCAATCCTCTCTGTCCCAAGTGTCCAGCCTTATGCCACATCCAGCTGTCATTGTAGATAGGGTCTTTCCAGGTTTCCTCAGACACCCTGAAGGAATTGTAAAGAATTTCCCTGTTTTTTGGTTTTGCTTTTGAAATTCCTTTTTATAGTGGGTTTGAGCTGATTCTCGCTGCCATGTTTATGCCACTCTAGACACACTTGATTCCCTTATGGAGTCATATCAATACATAGGTTTTAAGATTCTTACTAGTCAGATATATTCCTCTGTGGGAAATATGGGGTTTTGAGTCTCTTTCACTGAGGAAGGTGTCGGTCTTGTCAATTCCAAAGTTGGTTTTTGAAACGGTCCCTGTGCTTATATCAAACTCTGGTTTTATGCATCACCCCACCTCTCCTTCCCCTTTATGCAGGCATAAGAGTGTTTTCTAAATGTGAGACTCTGTTCTCTTTCCTAACTCAGTTCACGTGTAGCCATGTTTACAGGATCTTCCTAAGTGATATCTTATGATAAGTTTCTTTTTCTGTGTGACTTATTTCACTTAGAATCATCGTACCTGAATCCACTCACTTTGCTGCTACTGGTCTTATGACATTGATTTCATGGCTGAGGGATATTCCATCGTACGTAAGTACCACAATGTTTTGAACCATTTTTATATTTCCTGGGATATTTAAGGTGTACCCAAGTTAAGGTTCTTGTAGCCAGTGCAGCCCTAAATTTGGAGGTGGCTCTTTCTTATTGATTTTCAGTTTTCCCCAGGTATATTCCCTAGACTGGAAGTGGCCTTGGCTCTGTAGCTCTGTTGTTTACTTGTTTTAGGGAACACAATGCACTCCTCCAGTGAGGCAGTTGGCAATTTACATCCCGCCCATCAGCATAACAAGGCTCCCTGTTCTCCAGGGCCTGTCTTGCCTTTCTGGTTTTTACACATTTTGTGGATGTCCCTTTTGACCGGTGGGAAGTGATACTTCTTTGTAGTGCAGATTTGCATTGCCCGCTTGCTTGCTTGGCCAAAAAGGGCGTATGCGTTTTCTCCTGAATATATTCAGGAGAAAACGCATACGCCCTTTTTGGCCAAGTGCACCATTGTCCAAGTTGTGCCCCTCTTCCTGTGCTTTACAGGCGATTCCAACGTACCTCTTGAAATCTGTTTCGTGCTATTTTGCCTCACTTTCAAGTCCGCCTCGTTGACTTCCCTCAACAGATTTTTGGACGATAGTTGTCCTTTATCACTCTGCCAGTTTGTGAATTGCTGTGCCCCTGAGCTCCATTTCTCAACTCGTTTTTTGTGAGCTGAACGCAAGTCCAAAATTTTGGATCCTGTCCTATACTGGTTCCCGGTGGGTGGCTGAGACTTTGGTTAATTCTTCTTCCTGCCGGGAAATTAGAGTGACATGTGCCCGTCCAAATGCCTAACAGCTACTCTCTCATGGGTTCTCCCTCGTCCCTTCCATCCTCTGCCAAATTGGGAACCTGTGCAAACCAGGAGGTTAAAGGGCCTGTCTGTCCAAGTTGGGAGATTGATAGTAAGGCAGTTGGAAAGTCAAACTGGAGCACAAGGAGAGGGACTATTCGTTGAGTTTTAGAAACCTTTCGTATTCACAGTGTGTCCATTCTCTAGGTTTCCTGTACATGTTATAGCTGTAGTAATATTCCCTTGAACATGGAGAGTTGGGACCCATGGAATGGGGGCCATGCATTATTGCTTGAAAGGGTCTGCATTTGCTCACCCAATCTCACCAATCCTCTCTGTCCCAAGTGTCCAGCCTTATGCCACATCCAGCTGTCATTGTAGATAGGGTCTTTCCAGGTTTCCTCAGACACCCTGAAGGAATTGTAAAGAATTTCCCTGTTTTTTGGTTTTGCTTTTGAAATTCCTTTTTATAGTGGGTTTGAGCTGATTCTCGCTGCCATGTTTATGCCACTCTAGACACACTTGATTCCCTTATGGAGTCATATCAATACATAGGTTTTAAGATTCTTACTAGTCAGATATATTCCTCTGTGGGAAATATGGGGTTTTGAGTCTCTTTCACTGAGGAAGGTGTCGGTCTTGTCAATTCCAAAGTTGGTTTTTGAAACGGTCCCTGTGCTTATATCAAACTCTGGTTTTATGCATCACCCCACCTCTCCTTCCCCTTTATGCAGGCATAAGAGTGTTTTCTAAATGTGAGACTCTGTTCTCTTTCCTAACTCAGTTCACGTGTAGCCATGTTTACAGGATCTTCCTAAGTGATATCTTATGATAAGTTTCTTTTTCTGTGTGACTTATTTCACTTAGAATCATCGTACCTGAATCCACTCACTTTGCTGCTACTGGTCTTATGACATTGATTTCATGGCTGAGGGATATTCCATCGTACGTAAGTACCACAATGTTTTGAACCATTTTTATATTTCCTGGGATATTTAAGGTGTACCCAAGTTAAGGTTCTTGTAGCCAGTGCAGCCCTAAATTTGGAGGTGGCTCTTTCTTATTGATTTTCAGTTTTCCCCAGGTATATTCCCTAGACTGGAAGTGGCCTTGGCTCTGTAGCTCTGTTGTTTACTTGTTTTAGGGAACACAATGCACTCCTCCAGTGAGGCAGTTGGCAATTTACATCCCGCCCATCAGCATAACAAGGCTCCCTGTTCTCCAGGGCCTGTCTTGCCTTTCTGGTTTTTACACATTTTGTGGATGTCCCTTTTGACCGGTGGGAAGTGATACTTCTTTGTAGTGCAGATTTGCATTGCCCGCTTGCTTGCTTGGCCAAAAAGGGCGTATGCGTTTTCTCCTGAATATATTCAGGAGAAAACGCATACGCCCTTTTTGGCCAAGTGCACCATTGTCCAAGTTGTGCCCCTCTTCCTGTGCTTTACAGGCGATTCCAACGTACCTCTTGAAATCTGTTTCGTGCTATTTTGCCTCACTTTCAAGTCCGCCTCGTTGACTTCCCTCAACAGATTTTTGGACGATAGTTGTCCTTTATCACTCTGCCAGTTTGTGAATTGCTGTGCCCCTGAGCTCCATTTCTCAACTCGTTTTTTGTGAGCTGAACGCAAGTCCAAAATTTTGGATCCTGTCCTATACTGGTTCCCGGTGGGTGGCTGAGACTTTGGTTAATTCTTCTTCCTGCCGGGAAATTAGAGTGACATGTGCCCGTCTAAATGCCTAACAGCTACTCTCTCATGGGTTCTCCCTCGTCCCTTCCATCCTCTGCCAAATTGGGAACCTGTGCAAACCAGGAGGTTAAAGGGCCTGTCTGTCCAAGTTGGGAGATTGATAGTAAGGCAGTTGGAAAGTCAAACTGGAGCACAAGGAGAGGGACTATTCGTTGAGTTTTAGAAACCTTTCGTATTCACAGTGTGTCCATTCTCTAGGTTTCCTGTACATGTTATAGCTGTAGTAATATTCCCTTGAACATGGAGAGTTGGGACCCATGGAATGGTGGCCATGCATTATTGCTTGAAAGGGTCTGCATTTGCTCACCCAATCTCACCAATCCTCTCTGTCCCAAGTGTCCAGCCTTATGCCACATCCAGCTGTCATTGTAGATAGGGTCTTTCCAGGTTTCCTCAGACACCCTGAAGGAATTGTAAAGAATTTCCCTGTTTTTTGGTTTTGCTTTTGAAATTCCTTTTTATAGTGGGTTTGAGCTGATTCTCGCTGCCATGTTTATGCCACTCTAGACACACTTGATTCCCTTATGGAGTCATATCAATACATAGGTTTTAAGATTCTTACTAGTCAGATATATTCCTCTGTGGGAAATATGGGGTTTTGAGTCTCTTTCACTGAGGAAGGTGTCGGTCTTGTCAATTCCAAAGTTGGTTTTTGAAACGGTCCCTGTGCTTATATCAAACTCTGGTTTTATGCATCACCCCACCTCTCCTTCCCCTTTATGCAGGCATAAGAGTGTTTTCTAAATGTGAGACTCTGTTGTCTTTCCTAACTCAGTTCACGTGTAGCCATGTTTACAGGATCTTCCTAAGTGATATCTTATGATAAGTTTCTTTTTCTGTGTGACTTATTTCACTTAGAATCATCGTACCTGAATCCACTCACTTTGCTGCTACTGGTCTTATGACATTGATTTCATGGCTGAGGGATATTCCATCGTACGTAAGTACCACAATGTTTTGAACCATTTTTATATTTCCTGGGATATTTAAGGTGTACCCAAGTTGAGGTTCTTGTAGCCAGTGCAGCCCTAAATTTGGAGGTGGCTCTTTCTTATTGATTTTCAGTTTTCCCCAGGTATATTCCCTAGACTGGAAGTGGCCTTGGCTCTGTAGCTCTGTTGTTTACTTGTTTTAGGGAACACAATGCACTCCTCCAGTGAGGCAGGTGGCAATTTACATCCCGCCCATCAGCATAACAAGGCTCCCTGTTCTCCAGGGCCTGTCTTGCCTTTCTGGTTTTTACACATTTTGTGGATGTCCCTTTTGACCGGTGGGAAGTGATACTTCTTTGTAGTGCAGATTTGCATTGCCCGCTTGCTTGCTTGGCCAAAAAGGGCGTATGCGTTTTCTCCTGAATATATTCAGGAGAAAACGCATACGCCCTTTTTGGCCAAGTGCACCATTGTCCAAGTTGTGCCCCTCTTCCTGTGCTTTACAGGCGATTCCAACGTACCTCTTGAAATCTGTTTCCTGCTATTTTGCCTCACTTTCAAGTCCGCCTCGTTGACTTCCCTCAACAGATTTTTGGACGATAGTTGTCCTTTATCACTCTGCCAGTTTGTGAATTGCTGTGCCCCTGAGCTCCATTTCTCAACTCGTTTTTTGTGAGCTGAACGCAAGTCCAAAATTTTGGATTATGTCCTATACTGGTTCCCGGTGGGTGGCTGAGACTTTGGTTAATTCTTCTTCCTGCCGGGAAATTAGAGTGACATGTGCCCGTCCAAAAGCCTAACAGCTACTCTCTCATGGGTTCTCCCTCGTCCCTTCCATCCTCTGCCAAATTGGGAACCTGTGCAAACCAGGAGGTTAAAGGGCCTGTCTGTCCAAGTTGGGAGATTGATAGTAAGGCAGTTGGAAAGTCAAACTGGAGCACCAGGAGAGGGACTATTCGTTGAGTTTTAGAAACCTTTCGTATTCACAGTGTGTCCATTCTCTAGGTTTCCTGTACATGTTATAGCTGTAGTAATATTCCCTTGAACCTGGAGAGTTGGGACCCATGGAATGGGGGCCATGCATTATTGCTTGAAAGGGTCTGCATTTGCTCACCCAATCTCACCAATCCTCTCAGTCCCAAGTGTCCAGCCTTATGCCACATCCAGCTGTCATTGTAGATAGGGTCTTTCCAGGTTTCCTCAGACACCCTGAAGGAATTGTAAAGGATTTCCCTGTTTTTTGGTTTTGCTTTTGAAATTCCTTTTTATAGTGGGTTTGAGCTGATTCTCGCTGCCATGTTTATGCCACTCTAGACACACTTGATTCCCTTATGGAGACATATCAATACATAGGTTTTAAGATTCTTACTAGTCAGATATATTCCTCTGTGGGAAATATGGGGTTTTGAGTCTCTTTCACTGAGGAAGGTGTCGGTCTTGTCAATTCCAAAGTTGGTTTTTGAAACGGTCCCTGTGCTTATATCAAACTCTGGTTTTATGCATCACCCCACCTCTCCTTCCCCTTTATGCAGGCATAAGAGTGTTTTCTAAATGTGAGACTCTGTTCTCTTTCCTAACTCAGTTCACGTGTAGCCATGTTTACAGGATCTTCATAAGTGATATCTTATGATAAGTTCCTTTTTCTGTGTGACTTATTTCACTTAGAATCATCGTACCTGAATCCACTCACTTTGCTGCTACTGGTCTTATGACATTGATTTCATGGCTGAGGGATATTCCATCGTACGTAAGTACCACAATGTTTTGAACCATTTTTATATTTCCTGGGATATTTAAGGTGTACCCAAGTTGAGGTTCTTGTAGTCAGTGCAGCCCTAAATTTAGAGGTTGCTCTTTCTTATTGATTTTCAGTTTTCCCAAGGTATATTCCCTAGACTCGAAGTGGCCTTGGCTCTGTAGCTCTGTTGTTTACTTCTTTTAGGGAACACAATGCACTCCTCCAGTGAGGCAGTTGGCAATTGACATCCCGCCCATCAGCATGACAAGGCTCCCTTTTCTCCAGGGCCTGTCTTGCCTTTCTGGTTTTTACACATTTTGTGGATGTCCCTTTTGATCGGTGGGAAGTGATACTTCTTTGTAGTGCAGATTTGCATTGCCCGCTTGCTTGCTTGGCCAAAAAGGGCGTATGCGTTTTCTCCTGAATATATTCAGGAGAAAACGCATACGCCCTTTTTGGCCAAGTGCACCATTGTCCAAGTTGTGCCCCTCTTCCTGTGCTTTACAGGCGATTCCAACGTACCTCTTGAATTCTGTTTCCTGCTAATTTGCCTCACTTTCAAGTCCGCCTCGTTGACTTCCCTCAACAGATTTTTGGACGATAGTTGTCCTTTATCACTCTGCCAGTCACTCTGCCAGTGTGTGAATTGCTGTGCCCCTGAGCTCCATTTCTCAACTCGTTTTTTGTGAGCTGAACGCAAGTCCAAAATTTTGGATCATGTCCTATACTGGTTCCCGGTGGGTGGCTGAGACTTTGGTTAATTCTTCTTCCTGCCGGGAAATTAGAGTGACATGTGCCCGTCCAAATGCCTAACAGCTACTCTCTCATGGGTTCTCCCTCGTCCCTTCCATCCTCTGCCATATTGGGAACCTGTGCAAACCAGGAGGTTAAAGGGCCTGTCTCTCCAAGTTGGGAGATTGATAGTAAGGCAGTTGGAAAGTCAAACTGGAGCACCAGGAGAGGGACTATTCGTTGAGTTTTAGAAACCTTTCGTATTCACAGTGTGTCCATTCTCTAGGTTTCCTGTACATGTTATAGCTGTAGTAATATTCCCTTGAACATGGAGAGTTGGGACCCATGGAATGGGGGCCATGCATTATTGCTTGAAAGGGTCTGCATTTGCTCACCCAATCTCACCAATTCTCTCAGTCCCAAGTGTCCAGCCTTATGCCACATCCAGCTGTCATTGTAGATAGGGTCTTTCCAGGTTTCCTCAGACACCCTGAAGGAATTGTAAAGAATTTCCCTGTTTTTTGGTTTTGCTTTTGAAATTCCTTTTTATAGTGGGTTTGAGCTGATTCTCGCTGCCATGTTTATGCCACTCTAGACACACTTGATTCCCTTATGGAGACATATCAATACATAGGTTTTAAGATTCTTACTAGTCAGATATATTCCTCTGTGGGAAATATGGGGTTTTGAGTCTCTTTCACTGAGGAAGGTGTCGGTCTTGTCAATTCCAAAGTTGGTTTTTGAAACGGTCCCTGTGCTTATATCAAACTCTGGTTTTATGCATCACCGCACCTCTCCTTCCCCTTTATGCAGGCATAAGAGTGTTTTCTAAATGTGAGACTCTGTTCTCTTTCCTAACTCAGTTCATGTGTAGCCATGTTTACAGGATCTTCCTAAGTGATATCTTATGATAAGTTTCTTTTTCTGTGTGACTTATTTCACTTAGAATCATCGTACCTGAATCCACTCACTTTGCTGCTACTGGTCTTATGACATTGATTTCATGGCTGAGGGATATTCCATCGTACGTAAGTACCACAATGTTTTGAACCATTTTTATATTTCCTGGGATATTTAAGGTGTACCCAAGTTGAGGTTCTTGTAGCCAGTGCAGCCCTAAATTTGGAGGTGGCTCTTTCTTATTGATTTTCAGTTTTCCCAAGGTATATTCCCTAGACTGGAAGTGGCCTTGGCTATGTAGCTCTGTTGTTTACTTGTTTTAGGGAACACAATGCACTCCTCCAGTGAGGCAGTTGGCAATTTACATCCCGCCCATCAGCATAACAAGGCTCCCAGTTCTCCAGGGCCTGTCTTGCCTTTCTGGTTTTTACACATTTTGTGGATGTCCCTTTTGACCGGTGGGAAGTGATACTACTTTGTAGTGCAGATTTGCATTGCCCGCTTGCTTGCTTGGCCAAAAAGGGCGTATGCGTTTTCTCCTGAATATATTCAGGAGAAAACGCATACGCCCTTTTTGGCCAAGTGCACCATTGTCCAAGTTGTGCCCCTCTTCCTGTGCTTTACAGGCGATTCCAAGGTACCTCTTGAAATCTGTTTCCTGCTATTTTGCCTCGCTTTCAAGTCCGCCTCGTTGACTTCCCTCAACAGATTTTTGGACGATAGTTGTCCTTTATCACTCTGCCAGTTTGTGAATTGCTGTGCCCCTGAGCTCCATTTCTCAACTCGTTTTTTGTGAGCTGAACGCAAGTCCAAAATTTTGGATCATGTCCTATACTGGTTCCCGGTGGGTCGCTGAGACTTTGGTTAATTCTTCTTCCTGCCGGGAAATTAGAGTGACATGTGCCTGTCCAAATGCCTAACAGCTACTCTCTCATGGGTTCTCCCTCGTCCCTTCCATCCTCTGCCAAATTGGGAACCTGTGCAAACCAGGAGGTTAAAGGGCCTCTCTCTCCAAGTTGGGAGATTGATAGTAAGGCAGTTGGAAAGTCAAACTGGAGCACCAGGAGAGGGACTATTCGTTGAGTTTTAGAAACCTTTCGTATTCACAGTGTGTCCATTCTCTAGGTTTCCTGTACATGTTATAGCTGTAGTAATATTCCCTTGAACCTGGAGAGTTGGGACCCATGGAATGGGGGCCATGCATCATTGCTTGAAAGGGTCTGCATTTGCTCACCCAATCTCACCACTCCTCTCAGTCCCAAGTGTCCAGCCTTATGCCACATCCAGCTGTCATTGTAGATAGGGTCTTTCCAGGTTTCCTCAGACACCCTGAAGGAATTGTAAAGAATTTCCCTGTTTTTTGGTTTTGCTTTTGAAATTCCTTTTTATAGTGGGTTTGAGCTGATTCTCGCTGCCATGTTTATGCCACTCTAGACACACTTGATTCCCTTATGGAGACATATCAATACATAGGTTTTAAGATTCTTACTAGTCAGATATATTCCTCTGTGGGAAATATGGGGTTTTGAGTCTCTTTCACTGAGGAACGTGTCGGTCTTGTCAATTCCAAAGTTGGTTTTTGAAACGGTCCCTGTGCTTATATCAAACTCTGGTTTTATGCATCACCCCACCTCTCCTCCCCTTTATGCAGGCATAAGAGTGTTTTCTAAATGTGAGACTCTGTTCTCTTTCCTAACTCAGTTCACGTGTAGCCATGTTTACAGGATCTTCCTAAGTGATATCTTATGATAAGTTTCTTTTTCTGTGTGACTTATTTCACTTAGAATCATCGTACCTGAATCCACTCACTTTGCTGCTACTGGTCTTATGACATTGATTTCATGGCTGAGGGATATTCCATCGTACGTAAGTACCACAATGTTTTGAACCATTTTTATATTTCCTGGGATATTTAAGGTGTACCCAAGTTGAGGTTCTTGTAGCCAGTGCAGCCCTAAATTTGGAGGTGGCTCTTTCTTATTGATTTTCAGTTTTCCCCAGGTATATTCCCTAGACTGGAAGTGGCCTTGGCTCTGTAGCTCTGTTGTTTACTTGTTTTAGGGAACACAATGCACTCCTCCAGTGAGGCAGTTGGCAATTTACATCCCGCCCATCAGCATAACAAGGCTCCCTGTTCTCCAGGGCCTGTCTTGCCTTTCTGGTTTTTACACATTTTGTGGATGTCCCTTGTGACCGGTGGGAAGTGATACTTCTTTGTAGTGCAGATTTGCATTGCCCGCTTGCTTGCTTGGCCAAAAAGGGCGTATGCGTTTTCTCCTGAATATATTCAGGAGAAAACGCATACGCCCTTTTTGGCCAAGTGCACCATTGTCCAAGTTGTGCCCCTCTTCCTGTGCTTTACAGGCGATTCCAACATACCTCTTGAATTCTGTTTCCTGCTATTTTGCCTCACTTTCAAGTCCGCCTCGTTGACTTCCCTCAACAGATTTTTGGACGATAGTTGTCCTTTATCACTCTGCCAGTCACTCTGCCAGTGTGTGAATTGCTGTGCCCCTGAGCTCCATTTCTCAACTCGTTTTTTGTGAGCTGAACGCAAGTCCAAAATTTTGGATCCTGTCCTATACTGGTTCCCGGTGGGTGGCTGAGACTTTGGTTAATTCTTCTTCCTGCCGGGAAATTAGAGTGACATGTGCCCGTCCAAATGCCTAACAGCTACTCTCTCATGGGTTCTCCCTCGTCCCTTCCATCCTCTGCCAAATTGGGAACCTGTGCAAACCAGGAGGTTAAAGGGCCTGTCTGTCCAAGTTGGGAGATTGATAGTAAGGCAGTTGGAAAGTCAAACTGGAGCACAAGGAGAGGGACTATTCGTTGAGTTTTAGAAACCTTTCGTATTCACAGTGTGTCCATTCTCTAGGTTTCCTGTACATGTTATAGCTGTAGTAATATTCCCTTGAACATGGAGAGTTGGGACCCATGGAATGGGGGCCATGCATTATTGCTTGAAAGGGTCTGCATTTGCTCACCCAATCTCACCAATCCTCTCTGTCCCAAGTGTCCAGCCTTATGCCACATCCAGCTGTCATTGTAGATAGGGTCTTTCCAGGTTTCCTCAGACACCCTGAAGGAATTGTAAAGAATTTCCCTGTTTTTTGGTTTTGCTTTTGAAATTCCTTTTTATAGTGGGTTTGAGCTGATTCTCGCTGCCATGTTTATGCCACTCTAGACACACTTGATTCCCTTATGGAGTCATATCAATACATAGGTTTTAAGATTCTTACTAGTCAGATATATTCCTCTGTGGGAAATATGGGGTTTTGAGTCTCTTTCACTGAGGAAGGTGTCGGTCTTGTCAATTCCAAAGTTGGTTTTTGAAACGGTCCCTGTGCTTATATCAAACTCTGGTTTTATGCATCACCCCACCTCTCCTTCCCCTTTATGCAGGCATAAGAGTGTTTTCTAAATGTGAGACTCTGTTCTCTTTCCTAACTCAGTTCACGTGTAGCCATGTTTACAGGATCTTCCTAAGTGATATCTTATGATAAGTTTCTTTTTCTGTGTGACTTATTTCACTTAGAATCATCGTACCTGAATCCACTCACTTTGCTGCTACTGGTCTTATGACATTGATTTCATGGCTGAGGGATATTCCATCGTACGTAAGTACCACAATGTTTTGAACCATTTTTATATTTCCTGGGATATTTAAGGTGTACCCAAGTTAAGGTTCTTGTAGCCAGTGCAGCCCTAAATTTGGAGGTGGCTCTTTCTTATTGATTTTCAGTTTTCCCCAGGTATATTCCCTAGACTGGAAGTGGCCTTGGCTCTGTAGCTCTGTTGTTTACTTGTTTTAGGGAACACAATGCACTCCTCCAGTGAGGCAGTTGGCAATTTACATCCCGCCCATCAGCATAACAAGGCTCCCTGTTCTCCAGGGCCTGTCTTGCCTTTCTGGTTTTTACACATTTTGTGGATGTCCCTTTTGACCGGTGGGAAGTGATACTTCTTTGTAGTGCAGATTTGCATTGCCCGCTTGCTTGCTTGGCCAAAAAGGGCGTATGCGTTTTCTCCTGAATATATTCAGGAGAAAACGCATACGCCCTTTTTGGCCAAGTGCACCATTGTCCAAGTTGTGCCCCTCTTCCTGTGCTTTACAGGCGATTCCAACGTACCTCTTGAAATCTGTTTCGTGCTATTTTGCCTCACTTTCAAGTCCGCCTCGTTGACTTCCCTCAACAGATTTTTGGACGATAGTTGTCCTTTATCACTCTGCCAGTTTGTGAATTGCTGTGCCCCTGAGCTCCATTTCTCAACTCGTTTTTTGTGAGCTGAACGCAAGTCCAAAATTTTGGATCCTGTCCTATACTGGTTCCCGGTGGGTGGCTGAGACTTTGGTTAATTCTTCTTCCTGCCGGGAAATTAGAGTGACATGTGCCCGTCTAAATGCCTAACAGCTACTCTCTCATGGGTTCTCCCTCGTCCCTTCCATCCTCTGCCAAATTGGGAACCTGTGCAAACCAGGAGGTTAAAGGGCCTGTCTGTCCAAGTTGGGAGATTGATAGTAAGGCAGTTGGAAAGTCAAACTGGAGCACAAGGAGAGGGACTATTCGTTGAGTTTTAGAAACCTTTCGTATTCACAGTGTGTCCATTCTCTAGGTTTCCTGTACATGTTATAGCTGTAGTAATATTCCCTTGAACATGGAGAGTTGGGACCCATGGAATGGGGGCCATGCATTATTGCTTGAAAGGGTCTGCATTTGCTCACCCAATCTCACCAATCCTCTCTGTCCCAAGTGTCCAGCCTTATGCCACATCCAGCTGTCATTGTAGATAGGGTCTTTCCAGGTTTCCTCAGACACCCTGAAGGAATTGTAAAGAATTTCCCTGTTTTTTGGTTTTGCTTTTGAAATTCCTTTTTATAGTGGGTTTGAGCTGATTCTCGCTGCCATGTTTATGCCACTCTAGACACACTTGATTCCCTTATGGAGTCATATCAATACATAGGTTTTAAGATTCTTACTAGTCAGATATATTCCTCTGTGGGAAATATGGGGTTTTGAGTCTCTTTCACTGAGGAAGGTGTCGGTCTTGTCAATTCCAAAGTTGGTTTTTGAAACGGTCCCTGTGCTTATATCAAACTCTGGTTTTATGCATCACCCCACCTCTCCTTCCCCTTTATGCAGGCATAAGAGTGTTTTCTAAATGTGAGACTCTGTTGTCTTTCCTAACTCAGTTCACGTGTAGCCATGTTTACAGGATCTTCCTAAGTGATATCTTATGATAAGTTTCTTTTTCTGTGTGACTTATTTCACTTAGAATCATCGTACCTGAATCCACTCACTTTGCTGCTACTGGTCTTATGACATTGATTTCATGGCTGAGGGATATTCCATCGTACGTAAGTACCACAATGTTTTGAACCATTTTTATATTTCCTGGGATATTTAAGGTGTACCCAAGTTGAGGTTCTTGTAGCCAGTGCAGCCCTAAATTTGGAGGTGGCTCTTTCTTATTGATTTTCAGTTTTCCCCAGGTATATTCCCTAGACTGGAAGTGGCCTTGGCTCTGTAGCTCTGTTGTTTACTTGTTTTAGGGAACACAATGCACTCCTCCAGTGAGGCAGGTGGCAATTTACATCCCGCCCATCAGCATAACAAGGCTCCCTGTTCTCCAGGGCCTGTCTTGCCTTTCTGGTTTTTACACATTTTGTGGATGTCCCTTTTGACCGGTGGGAAGTGATACTTCTTTGTAGTGCAGATTTGCATTGCCCGCTTGCTTGCTTGGCCAAAAAGGGCGTATGCGTTTTCTCCTGAATATATTCAGGAGAAAACGCATACGCCCTTTTTGGCCAAGTGCACCATTGTCCAAGTTGTGCCCCTCTTCCTGTGCTTTACAGGCGATTCCAACGTACCTCTTGAAATCTGTTTCCTGCTATTTTGCCTCACTTTCAAGTCCGCCTCGTTGACTTCCCTCAACAGATTTTTGGACGATAGTTGTCCTTTATCACTCTGCCAGTCACTCTGCCAGTGTGTGAATTGCTGTGCCCCTGAGCTCCATTTCTCAACTCGTTTTTTGTGAGCAGAACGCAAGTCCAAAATTTTGGATTATGTCCTATACTGGTTCCCGGTGGGTGGCTGAGACTTTGGTTAATTCTTCTTCCTGCCGGGAAATTAGAGTGACATGTGCCCGTCCAAATGCCTAACAGCTACTCTCTCATGGGTTCTCCCTCGTCCCTTCCATCCTCTGCCATATTGGGAACCTGTGCAAACCAGGAGGTTAAAGGGCCTGTCTCTCCAAGTTGGGAGATTGATAGTAAGGCAGTTGGAAAGTCAAACTGGAGCACCAGGAGAGGGACTATTCGTTGAGTTTTAGAAACCTTTCGTATTCACAGTGTGTCCATTCTCTAGGTTTCCTGTACATGTTATAGCTGTAGTAATATTCCCTTGAACATGGAGAGTTGGGACCCATGGAATGGGGGCCATGCATTATTGCTTGAAAGGGTCTGCATTTGCTCACCCAATCTCACCAATTCTCTCAGTCCCAAGTGTCCAGCCTTATGCCACATCCAGCTGTCATTGTAGATAGGGTCTTTCCAGGTTTCCTCAGACACCCTGAAGGAATTGTAAAGAATTTCCCTGTTTTTTGGTTTTGCTTTTGAAATTCCTTTTTATAGTGGGTTTGAGCTGATTCTCGCTGCCATGTTTATGCCACTCTAGACACACTTGATTCCCTTATGGAGACATATCAATACATAGGTTTTAAGATTCTTACTAGTCAGATATATTCCTCTGTGGGAAATATGGGGTTTTGAGTCTCTTTCACTGAGGAAGGTGTCGGTCTTGTCAATTCCAAAGTTGGTTTTTGAAACGGTCCCTGTGCTTATATCAAACTCTGGTTTTATGCATCACCGCACCTCTCCTTCCCCTTTATGCAGGCATAAGAGTGTTTTCTAAATGTGAGACTCTGTTCTCTTTCCTAACTCAGTTCATGTGTAGCCATGTTTACAGGATCTTCCTAAGTGATATCTTATGATAAGTTTCTTTTTCTGTGTGACTTATTTCACTTAGAATCATCGTACCTGAATCCACTCACTTTGCTGCTACTGGTCTTATGACATTGATTTCATGGCTGAGGGATATTCCATCGTACGTAAGTACCACAATGTTTTGAACCATTTTTATATTTCCTGGGATATTTAAGGTGTACCCAAGTTGAGGTTCTTGTAGCCAGTGCAGCCCTAAATTTGGAGGTGGCTCTTTCTTATTGATTTTCAGTTTTCCCAAGGTATATTCCCTAGACTGGAAGTGGCCTTGGCTATGTAGCTCTGTTGTTTACTTGTTTTAGGGAACACAATGCACTCCTCCAGTGAGGCAGTTAGCAATTTACATCCCGCCCATCAGCATAACAAGGCTCCCAGTTCTCCAGGGCCTGTCTTGCCTTTCTGGTTTTTACACATTTTGTGGATGTCCCTTTTGACCGGTGGGAAGTGATACTACTTTGTAGTGCAGATTTGCATTGCCCGCTTGCTTGCTTGGCCAAAAAGGGCGTATGCGTTTTCTCCTGAATATATTCAGGAGAAAACGCATACGCCCTTTTTGGCCAAGTGCACCATTGTCCAAGTTGTGCCCCTCTTCCTGTGCTTTACAGGCGATTCCAAGGTACCTCTTGAAATCTGTTTCCTGCTATTTTGCCTCGCTTTCAAGTCCGCCTCGTTGACTTCCCTCAACAGATTTTTGGACGATAGTTGTCCTTTATCACTCTGCCAGTTTGTGAATTGCTGTGCCCCTGAGCTCCATTTCTCAACTCGTTTTTTGTGAGCTGAACGCAAGTCCAAAATTTTGGATCATGTCCTATACTGGTTCCCGGTGGGTCGCTGAGACTTTGGTTAATTCTTCTTCCTGCCGGGAAATTAGAGTGACATGTGCCTGTCCAAATGCCTAACAGCTACTCTCTCATGGGTTCTCCCTCGTCCCTTCCATCCTCTGCCAAATTGGGAACCTGTGCAAACCAGGAGGTTAAAGGGCCTCTCTCTCCAAGTTGGGAGATTGATAGTAAGGCAGTTGGAAAGTCAAACTGGAGCACCAGGAGAGGGACTATTCGTTGAGTTTTAGAAACCTTTCGTATTCACAGTGTGTCCATTCTCTAGGTTTCCTGTACATGTTATAGCTGTAGTAATATTCCCTTGAACCTGGAGAGTTGGGACCCATGGAATGGGGGCCATGCATCATTGCTTGAAAGGGTCTGCATTTGCTCACCCAATCTCACCACTCCTCTCAGTCCCAAGTGTCCAGCCTTATGCCACATCCAGCTGTCATTGTAGATAGGGTCTTTCCAGGTTTCCTCAGACACCCTGAAGGAATTGTAAAGAATTTCCCTGTTTTTTGGTTTTGCTTTTGAAATTCCTTTTTATAGTGGGTTTGAGCTGATTCTCGCTGCCATGTTTATGCCACTCTAGACACACTTGATTCCCTTATGGAGACATATCAATACATAGGTTTTAAGATTCTTACTAGTCAGATATATTCCTCTGTGGGAAATATGGGGTTTTGAGTCTCTTTCACTGAGGAAGGTGTCGGTCTTGTCAATTCCAAAGTTGGTTTTTGAAACGGTCCCTGTGCTTATATCAAACTCTGGTTTTATGCATCACCCCACCTCTCCTCCCCTTTATGCAGGCATAAGAGTGTTTTCTAAATGTGAGACTCTGTTCTCTTTCCTAACTCAGTTCACGTGTAGCCATGTTTACAGGATCTTCCTAAGTGATATCTTATGATAAGTTTCTTTTTCTGTGTGACTTATTTCACTTAGAATCATCGTACCTGAATCCACTCACTTTGCTGCTACTGGTCTTATGACATTGATTTCATGGCTGAGGGATATTCCATCGTACGTAAGTACCACAATGTTTTGAACCATTTTTATATTTCCTGGGATATTTAAGGTGTACCCAAGTTGAGGTTCTTGTAGCCAGTGCAGCTCTAAATTTGGAGGTGGCTCTTTCTTATTGATTTTCAGTTTTCCCCAGGTATATTCCCTAGACTGGAAGTGGCCTTGGCTCTGTAGCTCTGTTGTTTACTTGTTTTAGGGAACACAATGCACTCCTCCAGTGAGGCAGTTGGCAATTTACATCCCGCCCATCAGCATAACAAGGCTCCCTGTTCTCCAGGGCCTGTCTTGCCTTTCTGGTTTTTACACATTTTGTGGATGTCCCTTGTGACCGGTGGGAAGTGATACTTCTTTGTAGTGCAGATTTGCATTGCCCGCTTGCTTGCTTGGCCAAAAAGGGCGTATGCGTTTTCTCCTGAATATATTCAGGAGAAAACGCATACGCCCTTTTTGGCCAAGTGCACCATTGTCCAAGTTGTGCCCCTCTTCCTGTGCTTTACAGGCGATTCCAACGTACCTCTTGAAATCTGTTTCCTGCTATTTTGCCTCACTTTCAAGTCCGCCTCGTTGACTTCCCTCAACAGATTTTTGGACGATAGTTGTCCTTTATCACTCTGCCAGTTTGTGAATTGCTGTGCCCCTGAGCTCCATTTATCAACTCGTTTTTTGTGAGCTGAACGCAAGTCCAAAATTTTGGATTATGTCCTATACTGGTTCCCGGTGGGTGGCTGAGACTTTGGTTAATTCTTCTTCCTGCCGGGAAATTAGAGTGACATGTGCCCGTCCAAAAGCCTAACAGCTACTCTCTCATGGGTTCTCCCTCGTCCCTTCCATCCTCTGCCAAATTGGGAACCTGTGCAAACCAGGAGGTTAAAGGGCCTGTCTCTCCAAGTTGGGAGATTGATAGTAAGGCAGTTGGAAAGTCAAACTGGAGCACCAGGAGAGGGACTATTCGTTGAGTTTTAGAAACCTTTCGTATTCAGAGTGTGTCCATTCTCTAGGTTTCCTGTACATGTTATAGCTGTAGTAATATTCCCTTGAACCTGGAGAGTTGGGACCCATGGAATGGGGGCCATGCATTATTGCTTGAAAGGGTCTGCATTTGCTCACCCAATCTCACCAATCCTCTCAGTCCCAAGTGTCCAGCCTTATGCCACATCCAGCTGTCATTGTAGATAGGGTCTTTCCAGGTTTCCTCAGACACCCTGAAGGAATTGTAAAGAATTTCCCTGTTTTTTGGTTTTGCTTTTGAAATTCCTTTTTATAGTGGGTTTGAGCTGTTTCTCGCTGCCATGTTTATGCCACTCTAGACACACTTGATTCCCTTATGGAGACATATCAATACATAGGTTTTAAGATTCTTACTAGTCAGATATATTCCTCTGTGGGAAATATGGGGTTTTGAGTCTCTTTCACTGAGGAAGGTGTCGGTCTTGTCAATTCCAAAGTTGGTTTTTGAAACGGTCCCTGTGCTTATATCAAACTCTGGTTTTATGCATCACCCCACCTCTCCTTCCCCTTTATGCAGGCATAAGAGTGTTTTCTAAATGTGAGACTCTGTTCTCTTTCCTAACTCAGTTCACGTGTAGCCATGTTTACAGGATCTTCCTAAGTGATATCTTATGATAAGTTTCTTTTTCTGTGTGACTTATTTCACTTAGAATCATCGTACCTGAATCCACTCACTTTGCTGCTACTGGTCTTATGACATTGATTTCATGGCTGAGGGATATTCCATCGTACGTAAGTACCACAATGTTTTGAACCATTTTTATATTTCCTGGGATATTTAAGGTGTACCCAAGTTGAGGTTCTTTTAGTCAGTGCAGCCCTAAATTTAGAGGTGGCTCTTTCTTATTGATTTTCAGTTTTCCCAAGGTATATTCCCTAGACTCGAAGTGGCCTTGGCTCTGTAGCTCTGTTGTTTACTTCTTTTAGGGAACACAATGCACTCCTCCAGTGAGGCAGTTGGCAATTGACATCCCGCCCATCAGCATGACAAGGCTCCCTTTTCTCCAGGGCCTGTCTTGCCTTTCTGGTTTTTACACATTTTGTGGATGTCCCTTTTGATCGGTGGGAAGTGATACTTCTTTGTAGTGCAGATTTGCATTGCCCGCTTGCTTGCTTGGCCAAAAAGGGCGTATGCGTTTTCTCCTGAATATATTCAGGAGAAAACGCATACGCCCTTTTTGGCCAAGTGCACCATTGTCCAAGTTGTGCCCCTCTTCCTGTGCTTTACAGGCGATTCCAACGTACCTCTTGAATTCTGTTTCCTGCTAATTTGCCTCACTTTCAAGTCCGCCTCGTTGACTTCCCTCAACAGATTTTTGGACGATAGTTGTCCTTTATCACTCTGCCAGTCACTCTGCCAGTGTGTGAATTGCTGTGCCCCTGAGCTCCATTTCTCAACTCGTTTTTTGTGAGCTGAACGCAAGTCCAAAATTTTGGATCATGTCCTATACTGGTTCCCGGTGGGTGGCTGAGACTTTGGTTAATTCTTCTTCCTGCCGGGAAATTAGAGTGACATGTGCCTGTCCAAATGCCTAACAGCTACTCTCTCATGGGTTCTCCCTCGTCCCTTCCATCCTCTGCCATATTGGGAACCTGTGCAAACCAGGAGGTTAAAGGGCCTGTCTCTCCAAGTTGGGAGATTGATAGTAAGGCAGTTGGAAAGTCAAACTGGAGCACCAGGAGAGGGACTATTCGTTGAGTTTTAGAAACCTTTCGTATTCACAGTGTGTCCATTCTCTAGGTTTCCTGTACATGTTATAGCTGTAGTAATATTCCCTTGAACATGGAGAGTTGGGACCCATGGAATGGGGGCCATGCATTATTGCTTGAAAGGGTCTGCATTTGCTCACCCAATCTCACCAATTCTCTCAGTCCCAAGTGTCCAGCCTTATGCCACATCCAGCTGTCATTGTAGATAGGGTCTTTCCAGGTTTCCTCAGACACCCTGAAGGAATTGTAAAGAATTTCCCTGTTTTTTGGTTTTGCTTTTGAAATTCCTTTTTATAGTGGGTTTGAGCTGATTCTCGCTGCCATGTTTATGCCACTCTAGACACACTTGATTCCCTTATGGAGACATATCAATACATAGGTTTTAAGATTCTTACTAGTCAGATATATTCCTCTGTGGGAAATATGGGGTTTTGAGTCTCTTTCACTGAGGAAGGTGTCGGTCTTGTCAATTCCAAAGTTGGTTTTTGAAACGGTCCCTGTGCTTATATCAAACTCTGGTTTTATGCATCACCGCACCTCTCCTTCCCCTTTATGCAGGCATAAGAGTGTTTTCTAAATGTGAGACTCTGTTCTCTTTCCTAACTCAGTTCACGTGTAGCCATGTTTACAGGATCTTCCTAAGTGATATCTTATGATAAGTTTCTTTTTCTGTGTGACTTATTTCACTTAGAATCATCGTACCTGAATCCACTCACTTTGCTGCTACTGGTCTTATGACATTGATTTCATGGCTGAGGGATATTCCATCGTACGTAAGTACCACAATGTTTTGAACCATTTTTATATTTCCTGGGATATTTAAGGTGTACCCAAGTTGAGGTTCTTGTAGCCAGTGCAGCCCTAAATTTGGAGGTGGCTCTTTCTTATTGATTTTCAGTTTTCCCCAGGTATATTCCCTAGACTGGAAGTGGCCTTGGCTATGTAGCTCTGTTGTTTACTTGTTTTAGGGAACACAATGCACTCCTCCAGTGAGGCAGTTGGCAATTTACATCCCGCCCATCAGCATAACAAGGCTCCCAGTTCTCCAGGGCCTGTCTTGCCTTTCTGGTTTTTACACATTTTGTGGATGTCCCTTTTGACCAGTGGGAAGTGAGACTTCTTTGTAGTGCAGATTTGCATTGCCCGCTTGCTTGCTTGGCCAAAAAGGGCGTATGCATTTTCTCCTGAATATATTCAGGAGAAAACGCATACGCCCTTTTTGGCCAAGTGCACCATTGTCCAAGTTGTGCCCCTCTTCCTGTGCTTTACAGGCGATTCCAAGGTACCTCTTGAAATCTGTTTCCTGCTATTTTGCCTCGCTTTCAAGTCCGCCTCGTTGACTTCCCTCAACAGATTTTTGGACGATAGTTGTCCTTTATCACTCTGCCAGTTTGTGAATTGCTGTGCCCCTGAGCTCCATTTCTCAACTCGTTTTTTGTGAGCTGAACGCAAGTCCAAAATTTTGGATCATGTCCTATACTGGTTCCCGGTGGGTCGCTGAGACTTTGGTTAATTCTTCTTCCTGCCGGGAAATTAGAGTGACATGTGCCTGTCCAAATGCCTAACAGCTACTCTCTCATGGGTTCTCCCTCGTCCCTTCCATCCTCTGCCAAATTGGGAACCTGTGCAAACCAGGAGGTTAAAGGGCCTGTCTCTCCAAGTTGGGAGATTGATAGTAAGGCAGTTGGAAAGTCAAACTGGAGCACCAGGAGAGGGACTATTCGTTGAGTTTTAGAAACCTTTCGTATTCACAGTGTGTCCATTCTCTAGGTTTCCTGTACATGTTATAGCTGTAGTAATATTCCCTTGAACCTGGAGAGTTGGGACCCATGGAATGGGGGCCATGCATCATTGCTTGAAAGGGTCTGCATTTGCTCACCCAATCTCACCAATCCTCTCAGTCCCAAGTGTCCAGCCTTATGCCACATCCAGCTGTCATTGTAGATAGGGTCTTTCCAGGTTTCCTCAGACACCCTGAAGGAATTGTAAAGAATTTCCCTGTTTTTTGGTTTTGCTTTTGAAATTCCTTTTTATAGTGGGTTTGAGCTGATTCTCGCTGCCATGTTTATGCCACTCTAGACACACTTGATTCCCTTATGGAGACATATCAATACATAGGTTTTAAGATTCTTACTAGTCAGATATATTCCTCTGTGGGAAATATGGGGTTTTGAGTCTCTTTCACTGAGGAAGGTGTCGGTCTTGTCAATTCCAAAGTTGGTTTTTGAAACGGTCCCTGTGCTTATATCAAACTCTGGTTTTATGCATCACCCCACCTCTCCTCCCCTTTATGCAGGCATAAGAGTGTTTTCTAAATGTGAGACTCTGTTCTCTTTCCTAACTCAGTTCACGTGTAGCCATGTTTACAGGATCTTCCTAAGTGATATCTTATGATAAGTTTCTTTTTCTGTGTGACTTATTTCACTTAGAATCATCGTACCTGAATCCACTCACTTTGCTGCTACTGGTCTTATGACATTGATTTCATGGCTGAGGGATATTCCATCGTACGTAAGTACCACAATGTTTTGAACCATTTTTATATTTCCTGGGATATTTAAGGTGTACCCAAGTTGAGGTTCTTGTAGCCAGTGCAGCCCTAAATTTGGAGGTGGCTCTTTCTTATTGATTTTCAGTTTTCCCCAGGTATATTCCCTAGACTGGAAGTGGCCTTGGCTCTGTAGCTCTGTTGTTTACTTGTTTTAGGAACACAATGCACTCCTCCAGTGAGGCAGTTGGCAATTTACATCCCGCCCATCAGCATAACAAGGCTCCCAGTTCTCCAGGGCCTGTCTTGCCTTTCTGGTTTTTACACATTTTGTGGATGTCCCTTTTGATCGGTGGGAAGTGATACTTCTTTGTAGTGCAGATTTGCATTGCCCGCTTGCTTGCTTGGCCAAAAAGGGCGTATGCGTTTTCTCCTGAATATATTCAGGAGAAAACGCATACGCCCTTTTTGGCCAAGTGCACCATTGTCCAAGTTGTGCCCCTCTTCCTGTGCTTTACAGGCGATTCCAAGGTACCTCTTGAAATCTGTTTCCTGCTATTTTGCCTCGCTTTCAAGTCTGCCTCGTTGACTTCCCTCAACAGATTTTTGGACGATAGTTGTCCTTTATCACTCTGCCAGTTTGTGAATTGCTGTGCCCCTGAGCTCCATTTCTCAACTCGTTTTTTGTGAGCTGAACGCAAGTCCAAAATTTTGGATCATGTCCTATACTGGTTCCCGGTGGGTGGCTGAGACTTTGGTTAATTCTTCTTCCTGCCGGGAAATTAGAGTGACATGTGCCCGTCCAAATGCCTAACAGCTACTCTCTCATGGGTTCTCCCTCGTCCCTTCCATCCTCTGCCAAATTGGGAACCTGTGCAAACCAGGAGGTTAAAGGGCCTGTCTCTCCAAGTTGGGAGATTGATAGTAAGGCAGTTGGAAAGTCAAACTGGAGCACCAGGAGAGGGACTATTCGTTGAGTTTTAGAAACCTTTCGTATTCACAGTGTGTCCATTCTCTAGGTTTCCTGTACATGTTATAGCTGTAGTAATATTCCCTTGAACCTGGAGAGTTGGGACCCATGGAATGGGGGCCATGCATTATTGCTTGAAAGGGTCTGCATTTGCTCACCCAATCTCACCAATCCTCTCAGTCCCAAGTGTCCAGCCTTATGCCACATCCAGCTGTCATTGTAGATAGGGTCTTTCCAGGTTTCCTCAGACACCCTGAAGGAATTGTAAAGAATTTCCCTGTTTTTTGGTTTTGCTTTTGAAATTCCTTTTTATAGTGGGTTTGAGCAGATTCTCGCTGCCATGTTTATGCCACTCTAGACACACTTGATTCCCTTATGGAGTCATATCAATACATAGGTTTTAAGATTCTTACTAGTCAGATATATTCCTCTGTGGGAAATATGGGGTTTTGAGTCTCTTTCACTGAGGAAGGTGTAGGTCTTGTCTATTCCAAAGTTGGTTTTTGGAACGGTCCCTGTGCTTATATCAAACTCTGGTTTTATGCATCACCCCACCTCTCCATCCCCTTTATGCAGGCATAAGAGTGTTTTCTAAATGTGAGACTCTGTTCTCTTTCCTAACTCAGTTCACGTGTAGCCATGTTTACAGGATCTTCATAAGTGATATCTTATGATAAGTTCCTTTTTCTGTGTGACTTATTTCACTTAGAATCATCGTACCTGAATCCACTCACTTTGCTGCTACTGGTCTTATGACATTGATTTCATGGCTGAGGGATATTCCATCGTACGTAAGTACCACAATGTTTTGAACCATTTTTATATTTCCTGGGATATTTAAGGTGTACCCAAGTTGAGGTTCTTGTAGTCAGTGCAGCCCTAAATTTAGAGGTGGCTCTTTCTTATTGATTTTCAGTTTTCCCAAGGTATATTCCCTAGACTGGAAGTGGCCTTGGCTCTGTAGCTCTGTTGTTTACTTGTTTTAGGGAACACAATGGACTCCTCCAGTGAGGCAGTTGTCAATTTACATCCCGCCCATCAGCATAACAAGGCTCCCAGTTCTCCAGGGCCTGTCTTGCCTTTCTGATTTTTACACATTTTGTGGATGTCCCTTTTGACCGGTGGGAAGTGATACTTCTTTGTAGTGCAGATTTGCATTGCCCGCTTGCTTGCTTGGCCAAAAAGGGCGTATGCGTTTTCTCCTGAATATATTCAGGAGAAAACGCATACGCCCTTTTTGGCCAAGTGCACCATTGTCCAAGTTGTGCCCCTCTTCCTGTGCTTTACAGGCGATTCCAAGGTACCTCTTGAATTCTGTTTCCTGCTATTTTGCCTCACTTTCAAGTCCGCCTCGTTGACTTCCCTCAACAGATTTTTGGACGATAGTTGTCCTTTATCACTCTGCCAGTCACTCTGCCAGTGTGTGAATTGCTGTGCCCCTGAGCTCCATTTCTCAACTCGTTTTTTGTGAGCTGAACGCAAGTCCAAAATTTTGGATCATGTCCTATACTGGTTCCCGGTGGGTGGCTGAGACTTTGGTTAATTCTTCTTCCTGCCGGGAAATTAGAGTGACATGTGCCCGTCCAAATGCCTAACAGCTACTCTCTCATGGGTTCTCCCTCGTCCCTTCCATCCTCTGCCAAATTGGGAACCTGTGCAAACCAGGAGGTTAAAGGGCCTGTCTCTCCAACTTGGGAGATTTATAGTAAGGCAGTTGGAAAGTCAAACTGGAGCACCAGGAGAGGGACTATTCGTTGAGTTTTAGAAACCTTTCGTATTCACAGTGTGTCCATTCTCTAGGTTTCCTGTACATGTTATAGCTGTAGTAATATTCCCTTGAACATGGAGAGTTGGGACCCATGGAATGGGGGCCATGCATTATTGCTTGAAAGGGTCTGCATTTGCTCACCCAATCTCACCAATTCTCTCAGTCCCAAGTGTCCAGCCTTATGCCACATCCAGCTGTCATTGTAGATAGGGTCTTTCCAGGTTTCCTCAGACACCCTGAAGGAATTGTAAAGAATTTCCCTGTTTTTTGGTTTTGCTTTTGAAATTCCTTTTTATAGTGGGTTTGAGCTGATTCTCGCTGCCATGTTTATGCCACTCTAGACACACTTGATTCCCTTATGGAGACATATCAATACATAGGTTTTAAGATTCTTACTAGTCAGATATATTCCTCTGTGGGAAATATGGGGTTTTGAGTCTCTTTCACTGAGGAAGGTGTCGGTCTTGTCAATTCCAAAGTTGGTTTTTGAAACGGTCCCTGTGCTTATATCAAACTCTGGTTTTATGCATCACCCCACCTCTCCTTCCCCTTTATGCAGGCATAAGAGTGTTTTCTAAATGTGAGACTCTGTTCTCTTTCCTAACTCAGTTCACGTGTAGCCATGTTTACAGGATCTTCCTAAGTGATATCTTATGATAAGTTTCTTTTTCTGTGTGACTTATTTCACTTAGAATCATCGTACCTGAATCCACTCACTTTGCTGCTACTGGTCTTATGACATTGATTTCATGGCTGAGGGATATTCCATCGTACGTAAGTACCACAATGTTTTGAACCATTTTTATATTTCCTGGGATATTTAAGGTGTACCCAAGTTGAGGTTCTTGTAGTCAGTGCAGCCCTAAATTTGGAGGTGGCTCTTTCTTATTGATTTTCAGTTTTCCCAAGGTATATTCCCTAGACTGGAAGTGGCCTTGGCTCTGTAGCTCTGTTGTTTACTTGTTTTAGGGAACACAATGCACTCCTCCAGTGAGGCAGTTGGCAATTTACATCCCGCCCATCAGCATAACAAGGCTCCCAGTTCTCCAGGGCCTGTCTTGCCTTTCTGGTTTTTACACATTTTGTGGATGTCCCTTTTGACCAGTGGGAAGTGAGACTTCTTTGTAGTGCAGATTTGCATTGCCCGCTTGCTTGCTTGGCCAAAAAGGGCGTATGCGTTTTCTCCTGAATATATTCAGGAGAAAACGCATACGCCCTTTTTGGCCAAGTGCACCATTGTCCAAGTTGTGCCCCTCTTCCTGTGCTTTACAGGCGATTCCAAGGTACCTCTTGAAATCTGTTTCCTGCTATTTTGCCTCGCTTTCAGTCCGCCTCGTTGACTTCCCTCAACAGATTTTTGGACGATAGTTGTCCTTTATCACTCTGCCAGTTTGTTAATTGCTGTGCCCCTGAGCTCCATTTCTCAACTCGTTTTTTGTGAGCTGAACGCAAGTCCAAAATTTTGGATCATGTCCTATACTGGTTCCCGGTGGGTCGCTGAGACTTTGGTTAATTCTTCTACCTGCCGGGAAATTAGAGTGACATGTGCCCGTCCAAATGCCTAACAGCTACTCTCTCATGGGTTCTCCCTCGTCCCTTCCATCCTCTGCCAAATTGGGAACCTGTGCAAACCAGGAGGTTAAAGGGCCTGTCTCTCCAAGTTGGGAGATTGATAGTAAGGCAGTTGGAAAGTCAAACTGGAGCACCAGGAGAGGGACTATTCGTTGAGTTTTAGAAACCTTTCGTATTCACAGTGTGTCCATTCTCTAGGTTTCCTGTACATGTTATAGCTGTAGTAATATTCCCTTGAACCTGGAGAGTTGGGACCCATGGAATGGGGGCCATGCATTATTGCTTGAAAGGGTCTGCATTTGCTCACCCAATCTCACCAATCCTCTCAGTCCCAAGTGTCCAGCCTTATGCCACATCCAGCTGTCATTGTAGATAGGGTCTTTCCAGGTTTCCTCAGACACCCTGAAGGAATTGTAAAGAATTTCCCTGTTTTTTGGTTTTGCTTTTGAAATTCCTTTTTATAGTGGGTTTGAGCTGATTCTCGCTGCCATGTTTATGCCACTCTAGACACACTTGATTCCCTTATGGAGACATATCAATACATAGGTTTTAAGATTCTTACTAGTCAGATATATTCCTCTGTGGGAAATATGGGGTTTTGAGTCTCTTTCACTGAGGAAGGTGTCGGTCTTGTCAATTCCAAAGTTGGTTTTTGAAACGGTCCCTGTGCTTATATCAAACTCTGGTTTTATGCATCACCCCACCTCTCCTTCCCCTTTATGCAGGCATAAGAGTGTTTTCTAAATGTGAGACTCTGTTCTCTTTCCTAACACAGTTCACGTGTAGCCATGTTTACAGGATCTTCCTAAGTGATATCTTATGATAAGTTTCTTTTTCTGTGTGACTTATTTCACTTAGAATCATCGTACCTGAATCCACTCACTTTGCTGCTACTGGTCTTATGACATTGATTTCATGGCTGAGGGATATTCCATCGTACGTAAGTACCACAATGTTTTGAACCATTTTTATATTTCCTGGGATATTTAAGGTGTACCCAAGTTGAGGTTCTTGTAGTCAGTGCAGCCCTAAATTTAGAGGTGGCTCTTTCTTATTGATTTTCAGTTTTCCCAAGGTATATTCCCTAGACTGGAAGTGGCCTTGGCTCTGTAGCTCTGTTGTTTACTTGTTTTAGGGAACACAATGGACTCCTCCAGTGAGGCAGTTGGCAATTTACATCCCGCCCATCAGCATAACAAGGCTCCCAGTTCTCCAGGGCCTGTCTTGCCTTTCTGGTTTTTACACATTTTGTGGATGTCCCTTTTGATCGGTTGGAAGTGATACTTCTTTGTAGTGCAGATTTGCATTGCCCGCTTGCTTGCTTGGCCAAAAAGGGCGTATGCGTTTTCTCCTGAATATATTCAGGAGAAAACGCATACGCCCTTTTTGGCCAAGTGCACCATTGTCCAAGTTGTGCCCCTCTTCCTGTGCTTTACAGGCGATTCCAAGGTACCTCTTGAAATCTGTTTCCTGCTATTTTGCCTCGCTTTCAAGTCTGCCTCGTTGACTTCCCTCAACAGATTTTTGGACAATAGTTGTCCTTTATCACTCTGCCAGTTTGTGAATTGCTGTGCCCCTGAGCTCCATTTCTCAACTCGTTTTTTGTGAGCTGAACGCAAGTCCAAAATTTTGGATCATGTCCTATACTGGTTCCCGGTGGGTGGCTGAGACTTTGGTTAATTCTTCTTCCTGCCGGGAAATTAGAGTGACATGTGCCCGTCCAAATGCCTAACAGCTACTCTCTCATGGGTTCTCCCTCGTCCCTTCCATCCTCTGCCAAATTGGGAACCTGTGCAAACCAGGAGGTTAAAGGGCCTGTCTCTCCAAGTTGGGAGATTGATAGTAAGGCAGTTGGAAAGTCAAACTGGAGCACCAGGAGAGGGACTATTCGTTGAGTTTTAGAAACCTTTCGTATTCACAGTGTGTCCATTCTCTAGGTTTCCTGTACATGTTATAGCTGTAGTAATATTCCCTTGAACCTGGAGAGTTGGGACCCATGGAATGGGGGCCATGCATTATTGCTTGAAAGGGTCTGCATTTGCTCACCCAATCTCACCAATCCTCTCAGTCCCAAGTGTCCAGCCTTATGCCACATCCAGCTGTCATTGTAGATAGGGTCTTTCCAGGTTTCCTCAGACACCCTGAAGGAATTGTAAAGAATTTCCCTGTTTTTTGGTTTTGCTTTTGAAATTCCTTTTTATAGTGGGTTTGAGCAGATTCTCGCTGCCATGTTTATGCCACTCTAGACACACTTGATTCCCTTATGGAGTCATATCAATACATAGGTTTTAAGATTCTTACTAGTCAGATATATTCCTCTGTGGGAAATATGGGGTTTTGAGTCTCTTTCACTGAGGAAGGTGTAGGTCTTGTCTATTCCAAAGTTGGTTTTTGGAACGGTCCCTGTGCTTATATCAAACTCTGGTTTTATGCATCACCCCACCTCTCCATCCCCTTTATGCAGGCATAAGAGTGTTTTCTAAATGTGAGACTCTGTTCTCTTTCCTAACTCAGTTCACGTGTAGCCATGTTTACAGGATCTTCATAAGTGATATCTTATGATAAGTTCCTTTTTCTGTGTGACTTATTTCACTTAGAATCATCGTACCTGAATCCACTCACTTTGCTGCTACTGGTCTTATGACATTGATTTCATGGCTGAGGGATATTCCATCGTACGTAAGTACCACAATGTTTTGAACCATTTTTATATTTCCTGGGATATTTAAGGTGTACCCAAGTTGAGGTTCTTGTAGTCAGTGCAGCCCTAAATTTAGAGGTGGTTCTTTCTTATTGATTTTCAGTTTTCCCAAGGTATATTCCCTAGACTGGAAGTGGCCTTGGCTCTGTAGCTCTGTTGTTTACTTGTTTTAGGGAACACAATGGACTCCTCCAGTGAGGCAGTTGTCAATTTACATCCCGCCCATCAGCATAACAAGGCTCCCAGTTCTCCAGGGCCTGTTTGCCTTTCTGGTTTTTACACATTTTGTGGATGTCCCTTTTGACCGGTGGGAAGTGATACTTCTTTGTAGTGCAGATTTGCATTGCCCGCTTGCTTGCTTGGCCAAAAAGGGCGTATGCGTTTTCTCCTGAATATATTCAGGAGAAAACGCATACGCCCTTTTTGGCCAAGTGCACCATTGTCCAAGTTGTGCCCCTCTTCCTGTGCTTTACAGGCGATTCCAAGGTACCTCTTGAATTCTGTTTCCTGCTATTTTGCCTCACTTTCAAGTCCGCCTCGTTGACTTCCCTCAACAGATTTTTGGACGATAGTTGTCCTTTATCACTCTGCCAGTCACTCTGCCAGTGTGTGAATTGCTGTGCCCCTGAGCTCCATTTCTCAACTCGTTTTTTGTGAGCTGAACGCAAGTCCAAAATTTTGGATCATGTCCTATACTGGTTCCCGGTGGGTGGCTGAGACTTTGGTTAATTCTTCTTCCTGCCGGGAAATTAGAGTGACATGTGCCCGTCCAAATGCCTAACAGCTACTCTCTCATGGGTTCTCCCTCGTCCCTTCCATCCTCTGCCAAATTGGGAACCTGTGCAAACCAGGAGGTTAAAGGGCCTGTCTCTCCAACTTGGGAGATTTATAGTAAGGCAGTTGGAAAGTCAAACTGGAGCACCAGGAGAGGGACTATTCGTTGAGTTTTAGAAACCTTTCGTATTCACAGTGTGTCCATTCTCTAGGTTTCCTGTACATGTTATAGCTGTAGTAATATTCCCTTGAACATGGAGAGTTGGGACCCATGGAATGGGGGCCATGCATTATTGCTTGAAAGGGTCTGCATTTGCTCACCCAATCTCACCAATTCTCTCAGTCCCAAGTGTCCAGCCTTATGCCACATCCAGCTGTCATTGTAGATAGGGTCTTTCCAGGTTTCCTCAGACACCCTGAAGGAATTGTAAAGAATTTCCCTGTTTTTTGGTTTTGCTTTTGAAATTCCTTTTTATAGTGGGTTTGAGCTGATTCTCGCTGCCATGTTTATGCCACTCTAGACACACTTGATTCCCTTATGGAGACATATCAATACATAGGTTTTAAGATTCTTACTAGTCAGATATATTCCTCTGTGGGAAATATGGGGTTTTGAGTCTCTTTCACTGAGGAAGGTGTCGGTCTTGTCAATTCCAAAGTTGGTTTTTGAAACGGTCCCTGTGCTTATATCAAACTCTGGTTTTATGCATCACCCCACCTCTCCTTCCCCTTTATGCAGGCATAAGAGTGTTTTCTAAATGTGAGACTCTGTTCTCTTTCCTAACTCAGTTCACGTGTAGCCATGTTTACAGGATCTTCCTAAGTGATATCTTATGATAAGTTTCTTTTTCTGTGTGACTTATTTCACTTAGAATCATCGTACCTGAATCCACTCACTTTGCTGCTACTGGTCTTATGACATTGATTTCATGGCTGAGGGATATTCCATCGTACGTAAGTACCACAATGTTTTGAACCATTTTTATATTTCCTGGGATATTTAAGGTGTACCCAAGTTGAGGTTCTTGTAGTCAGTGCAGCCCTAAATTTGGAGGTGGCTCTTTCTTATTGATTTTCAGTTTTCCCAAGGTATATTCCCTAGACTGGAAGTGGCCTTGGCTCTGTAGCTCTGTTGTTTACTTGTTTTAGGGAACACAATGCACTCCTCCAGTGAGGCAGTTGGCAATTTACATCCCGCCCATCAGCATAACAAGGCTCCCAGTTCTCCAGGGCCTGTCTTGCCTTTCTGGTTTTTACACATTTTGTGGATGTCCCTTTTGACCAGTGGGAAGTGAGACTTCTTTGTAGTGCAGATTTGCATTGCCCGCTTGCTTGCTTGGCCAAAAAGGGCGTATGCGTTTTCTCCTGAATATATTCAGGAGAAAACGCATACGCCCTTTTTGGCCAAGTGCACCATTGTCCAAGTTGTGCCCCTCTTCCTGTGCTTTACAGGCGATTCCAAGGTACCTCTTGAAATCTGTTTCCTGCTATTTTGCCTCGCTTTCAGTCCGCCTCGTTGACTTCCCTCAACAGATTTTTGGACGATAGTTGTCCTTTATCACTCTGCCAGTTTGTTAATTGCTGTGCCCCTGAGCTCCATTTCTCAACTCGTTTTTTGTGAGCTGAACGCAAGTCCAAAATTTTGGATCATGTCCTATACTGGTTCCCGGTGGGTCGCTGAGACTTTGGTTAATTCTTCTTCCTGCCGGGAAATTAGAGTGACATGTGCCCGTCCAAATGCCTAACAGCTACTCTCTCATGGGTTCTCCCTCGTCCCTTCCATCCTCTGCCAAATTGGGAACCTGTGCAAACCAGGAGGTTAAAGGGCCTGTCTCTCCAAGTTGGGAGATTGATAGTAAGGCAGTTGGAAAGTCAAACTGGAGCACCAGGAGAGGGACTATTCGTTGAGTTTTAGAAACCTTTCGTATTCACAGTGTGTCCATTCTCTAGGTTTCCTGTACATGTTATAGCTGTAGTAATATTCCCTTGAACCTGGAGAGTTGGGACCCATGGAATGGGGGCCATGCATTATTGCTTGAAAGGGTCTGCATTTGCTCACCCAATCTCACCAATCCTCTCAGTCCCAAGTGTCCAGCCTTATGCCACATCCAGCTGTCATTGTAGATAGGGTCTTTCCAGGTTTCCTCAGACACCCTGAAGGAATTGTAAAGAATTTCCCTGTTTTTTGGTTTTGCTTTTGAAATTCCTTTTTATAGTGGGTTTGAGCTGATTCTCGCTGCCATGTTTATGCCACTCTAGACACACTTGATTCCCTTATGGAGACATATCAATACATAGGTTTTAAGATTCTTACTAGTCAGATATATTCCTCTGTGGGAAATATGGGGTTTTGAGTCTCTTTCACTGAGGAAGGTGTCGGTCTTGTCAATTCCAAAGTTGGTTTTTGAAACGGTCCCTGTGCTTATATCAAACTCTGGTTTTATGCATCACCCCACCTCTCCTTCCCCTTTATGCAGGCATAAGAGTGTTTTCTAAATGTGAGACTCTGTTCTCTTTCCTAACACAGTTCACGTGTAGCCATGTTTACAGGATCTTCCTAAGTGATATCTTATGATAAGTTTCTTTTTCTGTGTGACTTATTTCACTTAGAATCATCGTACCTGAATCCACTCACTTTGCTGCTACTGGTCTTATGACATTGATTTCATGGCTGAGGGATATTCCATCGTACGTAAGTACCACAATGTTTTGAACCATTTTTATATTTCCTGGGATATTTAAGGTGTACCCAAGTTGAGGTTCTTGTAGTCAGTGCAGCCCTAAATTTAGAGGTGGCTCTTTCTTATTGATTTTCAGTTTTCCCAAGGTATATTCCCTAGACTGGAAGTGGCCTTGGCTCTGTAGCTCTGTTGTTTACTTGTTTTAGGGAACACAATGGACTCCTCCAGTGAGGCAGTTGGCAATTTACATCCCGCCCATCAGCATAACAAGGCTCCCAGTTCTCCAGGGCCTGTCTTGCCTTTCTGGTTTTTACACATTTTGTGGATGTCCCTTTTGATCGGTGGGAAGTGATACTTCTTTGTAGTGCAGATTTGCATTGCCCGCTTGCTTGCTTGGCCAAAAAGGGCGTATGCGTTTTCTCCTGAATATATTCAGGAGAAAACGCATACGCCCTTTTTGGCCAAGTGCACCATTGTCCAAGTTGTGCCCCTCTTCCTGTGCTTTACAGGCGATTCCAAGGTACCTCTTGAAATCTGTTTCCTGCTATTTTGCCTCGCTTTCAAGTCTGCCTCGTTGACTTCCCTCAACAGATTTTTGGACAATAGTTGTCCTTTATCACTCTGCCAGTTTGTGAATTGCTGTGCCCCTGAGCTCCATTTCTCAACTCGTTTTTTGTGAGCTGAACGCAAGTCCAAAATTTTGGATCATGTCCTATACTGGTTCCCGGTGGGTGGCTGAGACTTTGGTTAATTCTTCTTCCTGCCGGGAAATTAGAGTGACATGTGCCCGTCCAAATGCCTAACAGCTACTCTCTCATGGGTTCTCCCTCGTCCCTTCCATCCTCTGCCAAATTGGGAACCTGTGCAAACCAGGAGGTTAAAGGGCCTGTCTCTCCAAGTTGGGAGATTGATAGTAAGGCAGTTGGAAAGTCAAACTGGAGCACCAGGAGAGGGACTATTCGTTGAGTTTTAGAAAACTTTCGTATTCACAGTGTGTCCATTCTCTAGGTTTCCTGTACATGTTATAGCTGTAGTAATATTCCCTTGAACCTGGAGAGTTGGGACCCATGGAATGGGGGCCATGCATTATTGCTTGAAAGGGTCTGCATTTGCTCACCCAATCTCACCAATCCTCTCAGTCCCAAGTGTCCAGCCTTATGCCACATACAGCTGTCATTGTAGATAGGGTCTTTCCAGGTTTCCTCAGACACCCTGAAGGAATTGTAAAGAATTTCCCTGTTTTTTGGTTTTGCTTTTGAAATTCCTTTTTATAGTGGGTTTGAGCTGATTCTCGCTGCCATGTTTATGCCACTCTAGACACACTTGATTCCCTTATGGAGTCATATCAATACATAGGTTTTAAGATTCTTACTAGTCAGATATATTCCTCTGTGGGAAATATGGGGTTTTGAGTCTCTTTCACTGAGGAAGGTGTAGGTCTTGTCTATTCCAAAGTTGGTTTTTGGAACGGTCCCTGTGCTTATATCAAACTCTGGTTTTATGCATCACCCCACCTCTCCATCCCCTTTATGCAGGCATAAGAGTGTTTTCTAAATGTGAGACTCTGTTCTCTTTCCTAACTCAGTTCACGTGTAGCCATGTTTACAGGATCTTCATAAGTGATATCTTATGATAAGTTCCTTTTTCTGTGTGACTTATTTCACTTAGAATCATCGTACCTGAATCCACTCACTTTGCTGCTACTGGTCTTATGACATTGATTTCATGGCTGAGGGATATTCCATCGTACGTAAGTACCACAATGTTTTGAACCATTTTTATATTTCCTGGGATATTTAAGGTGTACCCAAGTTGAGGTTCTTGTAGTCAGTGCAGCCCTAAATTTAGAGGTGGTTCTTTCTTATTGATTTTCAGTTTTCCCAAGGTATATTCCCTAGACTGGAAGTGGCCTTGGCTCTGTAGCTCTGTTGTTTACTTGTTTTAGGGAACACAATGGACTCCTCCAGTGAGGCAGTTGGCAATTTACATCCCGCCCATCAGCATAACAAGGCGCCCAGTTCTCCAGGGCCTGTCTTGCCTTTCTGGTTTTTACACATTTTGTGGATGTCCCTTTTGATCGGTGGGAAGTGATACTTCTTTGTAGTGCAGATTTGCATTGCCCGCTTGCTTGCTTGGCCAAAAAGGGCGTATGCGTTTTCTCCTGAATATATTCAGGAGAAAACGCATACGCCCTTTTTGGCCAAGTGCACCATTGTCCAAGTTGTGCCCCTCTTCCTGTGCTTTACAGGCGATTCCAAGGTACCTCTTGAAATCTGTTTCCTGCTATTTTGCCTCGCTTTCAAGTCTGCCTCGTTGACTTCCCTCAACAGATTTTTGGACAATAGTTGTCCTTTATCACTCTGCCAGTTTGTGAATTGCTGTGCCCCTGAGCTCCATTTCTCAACTCGTTTTTTGTGAGCTGAACGCAAGTCCAAAATTTTGGATCATGTCCTATACTGGTTCCCGGTGGGTGGCTGAGACTTTGGTTAATTCTTCTTCCTGCCGGGAAATTAGAGTGACATGTGCCCGTCCAAATGCCTAACAGCTACTCTCTCATGGGTTCTCCCTCGTCCCTTCCATCCTCTGCCAAATTGGGAACCTGTGCAAACCAGGAGGTTAAAGGGCCTGTCTCTCCAAGTTGGGAGATTGATAGTAAGGCAGTTGGAAAGTCAAACTGGAGCACCAGGAGAGGGACTATTCGTTGAGTTTTAGAAAACTTTCGTATTCACAGTGTGTCCATTCTCTAGGTTTCCTGTACATGTTATAGCTGTAGTAATATTCCCTTGAACCTGGAGAGTTGGGACCCATGGAATGGGGGCCATGCATTATTGCTTGAAAGGGTCTGCATTTGCTCACCCAATCTCACCAATCCTCTCAGTCCCAAGTGTCCAGCCTTATGCCACATCCAGCTGTCATTGTAGATAGGGTCTTTCCAGGTTTCCTCAGACACCCTGAAGGAATTGTAAAGAATTTCCCTGTTTTTTGGTTTTGCTTTTGAAATTCCTTTTTATAGTGGGTTTGAGCTGATTCTCGCTGCCATGTTTATGCCACTCTAGACACACTTGATTCCCTTATGGAGTCATATCAATACATAGGTTTTAAGATTCTTACTAGTCAGATATATTCCTCTGTGGGAAATATGGGGTTTTGAGTCTCTTTCACTGAGGAAGGTGTAGGTCTTGTCTATTCCAAAGTTGGTTTTTGGAACGGTCCCTGTGCTTATATCAAACTCTGGTTTTATGCATCACCCCACCTCTCCATCCCCTTTATGCAGGCATAAGAGTGTTTTCTAAATGTGAGACTCTGTTCTCTTTCCTAACTCAGTTCACGTGTAGCCATGTTTACAGGATCTTCATAAGTGATATCTTATGATAAGTTCCTTTTTCTGTGTGACTTATTTCACTTAGAATCATCGTACCTGAATCCACTCACTTTGCTGCTACTGGTCTTATGACATTGATTTCATGGCTGAGGGATATTCCATCGTACGTAAGTACCACAATGTTTTGAACCATTTTTATATTTCCTGGGATATTTAAGGTGTACCCAAGTTGAGGTTCTTGTAGTCAGTGCAGCCCTAAATTTAGAGGTGGTTCTTTCTTATTGATTTTCAGTTTTCCCAAGGTATATTCCCTAGACTGGAAGTGGCCTTGGCTCTGTAGCTCTGTTGTTTACTTGTTTTAGGGAACACAATGGACTCCTCCAGTGAGGCAGTTGGCAATTTACATCCCGCCCATCAGCATAACAAGGCGCCCAGTTCTCCAGGGCCTGTCTTGCCTTTCTGGTTTTTACACATTTTGTGGATGTCCCTTTTGACCGGTGGGAAGTGATACTTCTTTGTAGTGCAGATTTGCATTGCCCGCTTGCTTGCTTGGCCAAAAAGGGCGTATGCGTTTTCTCCTGAATATATTCAGGAGAAAACGCATACGCCCTTTTTGGCCAAGTGCACCATTGTCCAAGTTGTGCCCCTCTTCCTGTGCTTTACAGGCGATTCCAACGTACCTCTTGAATTCTGTTTCCTGCTATTTTGCCTCACTTTCAAGTCCGCCTCGTTGACTTCCCTCAACAGATTTTTGGACGATAGTTGTCCTTTATCACTCTGCCAGTCACTCTGCCAGTGTGTGAATTGCTGTGCCCCTGAGCTCCATTTCTCAACTCGTTTTTTGTGAGCTGAACGCAAGTCCAAAATTTTGGATCATGTCCTATACTGGTTCCCGGTGGGTGGCTGAGACTTTGGTTAATTCTTCTTCCTGCCGGGAAATTAGAGTGACATGTGCCCGTCCAAATGCCTAACAGCTACTCTCTCATGGGTTCTCCCTCGTCCCTTCCATCCTCTGCCAAATTGGGAACCTGTGCAAACCAGGAGGTTAAAGGGCCTGTCTCTCCAAGTTGGGAGATTGATAGTAAGGCAGTTGGAAAGTCAAACTGGAGCACCAGGAGAGGGACTATTCGTTGAGTTTTAGAAACCTTTCGTATTCACAGTGTGTCCATTCTCTAGGTTTCCTGTACATGTTATAGCTGTAGTAATATTCCCTTGAACATGGAGAGTTGGGACCCATGGAATGGGGGCCATGCATTATTGCTTGAAAGGGTCTGCATTTGCTCACCCAATCTCACCAATTCTCTCAGTCCCAAGTGTCCAGCCTTATGCCACATCCAGCTGTCATTGTAGATAGGGTCTTTCCAGGTTTCCTCAGACACCCTGAAGGAATTGTAAAGAATTTCCCTGTTTTTTGGTTTTGCTTTTGAAATTCCTTTTTATAGTGGGTTTGAGCTGATTCTCGCTGCCATGTTTATGCCACTCTAGACACACTTGATTCCCTTATGGAGACATATCAATACATAGGTTTTAAGATTCTTACTAGTCAGATATATTCCTCTGTGGGAAATATGGGGTTTTGAGTCTCTTTCACTGAGGAAGGTGTCGGTCTTGTCAATTCCAAAGTTGGTTTTTGAAACGGTCCCTGTGCTTATATCAAACTCTGGTTTTATGCATCACCCCACCTCTCCTTCCCCTTTATGCAGGCATAAGAGTGTTTTCTAAATGTGAGACTCTGTTCTCTTTCCTAACTCAGTTCACGTGTAGCCATGTTTACAGGATCTTCCTAAGTGATATCTTATGATAAGTTTCTTTTTCTGTGTGACTTATTTCACTTAGAATCATCGTACCTGAATCCACTCACTTTGCTGCTACTGGTCTTATGACATTGATTTCATGGCTGAGGAATATTCCATCGTACGTAAGTACCACAATGTTTTGAACCATTTTTATATTTCCTGGGATATTTAAGGTGTACCCAAGTTGAGGTTCTTGTAGTCAGTGCAGCCCTAAATTTGGAGGTGGCTCTTTCTTATTGATTTTCAGTTTTCCCAAGGTATATTCCCTAGACTGGAAGTGGCCTTGGCTCTGTAGCTCTGTTGTTTACTTGTTTTAGGGAACACAATGCACTCCTCCAGTGAGGCAGTTGGCAATTTACATCCCGCCCATCAGCATAACAAGGCTCCCAGTTCTCCAGGGCCTGTCTTGCCTTTCTGGTTTTTACACATTTTGTGGATGTCCCTTTTGACCAGTGGGAAGTGAGACTTCTTTGTAGTGCAGATTTGCATTGCCCGCTTGCTTGCTTGGCCAAAAAGGGCGTATGCGTTTTCTCCTGAATATATTCAGGAGAAAACGCATACGCCCTTTTTGGCCAAGTGCACCATTGTCCAAGTTGTGCCCCTCTTCCTGTGCTTTACAGGCGATTCCAAGGTACCTCTTGAAATCTGTTTCCTGCTATTTTGCCTCGCTTTCAAGTCCGCCTCGTTGACTTCCCTCAACAGATTTTTGGACGATAGTTGTCCTTTATCACTCTGCCAGTTTGTTAATTGCTGTGCCCCTGAGCTCCATTTCTCAACTCGTTTTTTGTGAGCTGAACGCAAGTCCAAAATTTTGGATCATGTCCTATACTGGTTCCCGGTGGGTGGCTGAGACTTTGGTTAATTCTTCTTCCTGCTGGGAAATTAGAGTGACATGTGCCCGTCCAAATGCCTAACAGCTACTCTCTCATGGGTTCTCCCTCGTCCCTTCCATCCTCTGCCAAATTGGGAACCTGTGCAAACCAGGAGGTTAAAGGGCCTGTCTCTCCAAGTTGGGAGATTGATAGTAAGGCAGTTGGAAAGTCAAACTGGAGCACCAGGAGAGGGACTATTCGTTGAGTTTTAGAAACCTTTCGTATTCACAGTGTGTCCATTCTCTAGGTTTCCTGTACATGTTATAGCTGTAGTAATATTCCCTTGAACCTGGAGAGTTGGGACCCATGGAATGGGGGCCATGCATTATTGCTTGAAAGGGTCTGCATTTGCTCACCCAATCTCACCAATCCTCTCAGTCCCAAGTGTCCAGCCTTATGCCACATCCAGCTGTCATTGTAGATAGGGTCTTTCCAGGTTTCCTCAGACACCCTGAAGGAATTGTAAAGAATTTCCCTGTTTTTTGGTTTTGCTTTTGAAATTCCTTTTTATAGTTGGTTTGAGCTGATTCTCGCTGCCATGTTTATGCCACTCTAGACACACTTGATTACCTTATGGAGACATATCAATACATAGGTTTTAAGATTCTTACTAGTCAGATATATTCCTCTGTGGGAAATATGGGGTTTTGAGTCTCTTTCACTGAGGAAGGTGTCGGTCTTGTCAATTCCAAAGTTGGTTTTTGAAACGGTCCCTGTGCTTATATCAAACTCTGGTTTTATGCATCACCCCACCTCTCCTCCCCTTTATGCAGGCATAAGAGTGTTTTCTAAATGTGAGACTCTGTTCTCTTTCCTAACTCAGTTCACGTGTAGCCATGTTTACAGGATCTTCCTAAGTGATATCTTATGATAAGTTTCTTTTTCTGTGTGACTTATTTCACTTAGAATCATCGTACCTGAATCCACTCACTTTGCTGCTACTGGTCTAATGACATTGATTTCATGGCTGAGGGATATTCCATCTTATGTAAGTACCACAATGTTTTGAACCATTTTTATATTTCCTGGGATATTTAAGGTGTACCCAAGTTGAGGTTCTTGTAGTCAGTGCAGCCCTAAATTTGGAGGTGGCTCTTTCTTATTGATTTTCAGTTTTCCCAAGGTATATTCCCTAGACTGGAAGTGGCCTTGGCTCTGTAGCTCTGTTGTTTACTTGTTTTAGGGAACACAATGCACTCCTCCAGTGAGGCAGTTGGCAATTTACATCCCGCCCATCAGCATAACAAGGCTCCCAGTTCTCCAGGGCCTGTCTTGCCTTTCTGGTTTTTACACATTTTGTGGATGTCCCTTTTGACCGGTGGGAAGTGATACTTCTTTGTAGTGCAGATTTGCATTGCCCGCTTGCTTGCTTGGCCAAAAAGGGCATATGCGTTTTCTCCTGAATATATTCAGGAGAAAACTCATATGCCCTTTTTGGCCAAGTGCACCATTGTCCAAGTTGTGCCCCTCTTCCTGTGCTTTACATGCGATTCCCAGGTACCTCTTGAAATCTGTTTCCTGCTATTTTGCCTCGCTTTCAAGTCTGCCTCGTTGACTTCCCTCAACAGATATTTGGACGATAGTTGTCCTTTATCACTCTGCCAGTTTGTGAATTGCTGTGCCCCTGAGCTCCATTTCTCAACTCGTTTTTTGTGAGCTGAACGCAAGTCCAAAATTTTGGATCATGTCCTATACTGGTTCCCGGTGGGTGGCTGAGACTTTGGTTAATTCTTCTTCCTGCCGGGAAATTAGAGTGACATGTGCCCGTCCAAATGCCTAACAGCTACTCTCTCATGGGTTCTCCCTCGTCCCTTCCATCCTCTGCCAAATTGGGAACCTGTGCAAACCAGGAGGTTAAAGGGCCTGTCTCTCCAAGTTGGGAGATTGATAGTAAGGCAGTTGGAAAGTCAAACAGGAGCACCAGGAGAGGGACTATTCGTTGAGTTTTATAAACCTTTCGTATTCACAGTGTGTCCATTCTCTAGGTTTCCTGTACATGTTATAGCTGTAGTAATATTCCCTTGAACCTGGAGAGTTGGGACCCATGGAATGGGGGCCATGCATTATTGCTTGAAAGGGTCTGCATTTGCTCACCCAATCTCACCAATCCTCTCAGTCCCAAGTGTCCAGCCTTATGCCACATCCAGGTGTCATTGTAGATGGGGTCTTTCCAGGTTTCCTCAGACACCCTGAAGGAATTGTAAAGAATTTCCCTGTTTTTTGGTTTTGCTTTTGAAATTCCTTTTTATAGTGGGTTTGAGCTGATTCTCGCTGCCATGTTTATGCCACTCTAGACACACTTGATTCCCTTATGGAGTCATATCAATACATAGGTTTTAAGATTCTTACTAATCAGATATATTCCTCTGCGGGAAATATGGGATTTTGAGTCTCTTTCACTGAGGAAAGTGTAGGTCTTGTCTATTCCAAAGTTGGTTTTTGGAACGGTCCCTGTGCTTATATCAAACTCTGGTTTTATGCATCACCCCACCTCTCCATCCCCTTTATGCAGGCATAAGAGTGTTTTCTAAATGTGAGACTCGGTTCTCTTTCCTAACTCAGTTCACGTGTAGCCATGTTTACAGGATCTTCATAAGTGATATCTTATGATAAGTTCCTTTTTCTGTGTGACTTATTTCACTTAGAATCATCGTACCTGAATCCACTCACTTTGCTGCTACTGGTCTTATGACATTGATTTCATCGCTAAGGGATATTCCATCGTACGTAAGTACCACAATGTTTTGAACCATTTTTATATTTCCTGGGATATTTAAGGTGTACCCAAGTTGAGGTTCTTGTAGCCAGTGCAGCCCTAAATTTGGAGGTGGCTCTTTCTTATTGATTTTCAGTTTTCCCAAGGTATATTCCCTAGACTGGAAGTGGCCTTGGCTCTGTAGCTCTGTTGTTTACTTGTTTTAGGGAACACAATGCACTCCTCCAGTGAGGCAGTTGGCACTTTACATCCCGCCCATCAGCATAACAAGGCTCCCAGTTCTCCAGGGCCTGTCTTGCCTTTCTGGTTTTTACACATTTTGTGGATGTCCCTTTTGACCGGTGGGAAGTGATACTTCTTTGTAGTGCACATTTGCATTGCCCGCTTGCTTGCTTGGCCAAAATGGGCGTATGCGTTTTCTCCTGAATATATTCAGGAGAAAACGCATACGCCCTTTTTGGCCAAGTGCACCATTGTCCAAGTTGTGCCCCTCTTCCTGTGCTTTACAGGCGATTCCAAGGTACCTCTTGAAATCTGTTTCCTGCTATTTTGCCTCGCTTTCAAGTCCGCCTCGTTGACTTCCCTCAACAGATTTTTGGACGATAGTTGTCCTTTATCACTCTGCCAGTTTGTGAATTGCTGTGCCCCTGAGCTCCATTTCTCAACTCGTTTTTTGTGAGCTGAACGCAAGTCCAAAATTTTGGATCCTGTCCTATACTGGTTCCCGGTGGGTGGCTGAGACTTTGGTTAATTCTTCTTCCTGCCGGGAAATTAGAGTGACATGTGCCCGTCCAAATGCCTAACAGCTACTCTCTCATGGGTTCTCCCTCGTCCCTTCCATCCTCTGCCAAATTGGGAACCTGTGCAAACCAGGAGGTTAAAGGGCCTGTCTCTCCAACTTGGGAGATTGATAGTATGGCAGTTGGAAAGTCAAACTGGAGCACCAGGAGAGGGACTATTCGTTGAGTTTTAGAAACCTTTCGTATTCACAGTGTGTCCATTCTCTAGGTTTCCTGTACATGTTATAGCTGTAGTAATATTCCCTTGAACCTGGAGAGTTGGGACCCATGGAATGGGGGCCATGCATTATTGCTTGAAAGGGTCTGCATTTGCTCACCCAATCTCACCAATCCTCTCAGTCCCAAGTGTCCAGCCTTATGCCACATCCAGCTGTCATTGTAGATAGGGTCTTTCCAGGTTTCCTCAGACACCCTGAAGGAATTGTAAAGAATTTCCCTGTTTTTTGGTTTTGCTTTTGAAATTCCTTTTTATAGTGGGTTTGAGCTGATTCTCGCTGCCATGTTTATGCCACTCTAGACACACTTGATTCCCTTATGGAGTCATATCAATACATAGGTTTTAAGATTCTTACTCGTCAGATATATTCCTCTGTGGGAAATATGGGGTTTTGAGTCTCTTTCACTGAGGAAGGTGTCGGTCTTGTCAATTCCAAAGTTGGTTTTTGAAACGGTCCCTGTGCTTATATCAAACTCTGGTTTTATGCATCACCCCACCACTCCTTCCCCTTTATGCAGGCATAAGAGTGTTTTCTAAATGTGAGACTCTGTTCTCTTTCCTAACTCAGTTCACGTGTAGCCATGTTTACAGGATCTTCCTAAGTGATATCTTATGATAAGTTTCTTTTTCTGTGTGACTTATTTCACTTAGAATCATCGTACCTGAATCCACTCACTTTGCTGCTACTGGTCTTATGACATTGATTTCATGGCTGAGGGATATTCCATCGTACGTAAGTACCACAATGTTTTGAACCATTTTTATATTTCCTGGGATATTTAAGGTGTACCCAAGTTGAGGTTCTTGTAGTCAGTGCAGTCCTAAATTTAGAGGTGGCTCTTTCTTATTGATTTTCAGTTTTCCCAAGGTATATTCCCTAGACTGGAAGTGGCCTTGGCTCTGTAGCTCTGTTGTTTACTTGTTTTAGGGAACACAATGGACTCCTCCAGTGAGGCAGTTGGCAATTTACATCCCGCCCATCAGCATAACAAGGCTCCCAGTTCTCCAGGGCCTGTCTTGCCTTTCTGGTTTTTATACATTTTGTGGATGTCCCTTTTGATCGGTGGGAAGTGATACTTCTTTGTAGTGCAGATTTGCATTGCCCGCTTGCTTGCTTGGCCAAAAAGGGCGTATGCGTTTTCTCCTGAATATATTCAGGAGAAAACGCATACGCCCTTTTTGGGCAAGTGCACCATTGTCCAAGTTGTGCCCCTCTTCCTGTGCTTTACAGGCGATTCCAACGTACCTCTTGAATTCTGTTTCCTGCTATTTTGCCTCACTTTCAAGTCCGCCTCGTTGACTTCCCTCAACAGATTTTTGGACGATAGTTGTCCTTTATCACTCTGCCAGTCACTCTGCCAGTGTGTGAATTGCTGTGCCCCTGAGCTCCATTTCTCAACTCGTTTTTTGTGAGCTGAACGCAAGTCCAAAATTTTGGATCATGTTCTATACTGGTTCCCGGTGGGTGGCTGAGACTTTGGTTAATTCTTCTTCCTGCCGGGAAATTAGAGTGACATGTGCCCGTCCAAATGCCTAACAGCTACTCTCTCATGGGTTCTCCCTCGTCCCTTCCATCCTCTGCCAAATTGGGAACCTGTGCAAACCAGGAGGTTAAAGGGCCTGTCTTTCCAAGTTGGGAGATTGATAGTAAGGCAGTTGGAAAGTCAAACTGGAGCACCAGGAGAGGGACTATTCGTTGAGTTTTAGAAACCTTTCGTATTCACAGTGTGTCCATTCTCTAGGTTTCCTGTACATGTTATAGCTGTAGTAATACTCCCTTGAACCTGGAGAGTTGGGACCCATGGAATGGGGGCCATGCATTATTGCTTGAAAGGGTCTGCATTTGCTCACCCAATCTCACCAATTCTCTCAGTCCCAAGTGTCCAGCCTTATGCCACATCCAGCTGTCATTGTAGATAGGGTCTTTCCAGGTTTCCTCAGACACCCTGAAGGAATTGTAAAGAATTTCCCTGTTTTTTGGTTTTGCTTTTGAAATTCCTTTTTATAGTGGGTTTGAGCTGATTCTCGCTGCCATGTTTATGCCACTCTAGACACACTTGATTCCCTTATGGAGACATATCAATACATAGGTTTTAAGATTCTTACTAGTCAGATATATTCCTCTGTGGGAAATATGGGGTTTTGAGTCTCTTTCACTGAGGAAGTTGTCGGTCTTGTCAATTCCAAAGTTGGTTTTTGAAACGGTCCCTGTGCTTATATCAAACTCTGGTTTTATGCATCACCCCACCTCTCCTTCCCCTTTATGCAGGCATAAGAGTGTTTTCTAAATGTGAGACTCTGTTCTCTTTCCTAACTCAGTTCACGTGTAGCCATGTTTACAGGATCTTCCTAAGTGATATCTTATGATAAGTTTCTTTTTCTGTGTGACTTATTTCACTTAGAATCATCGTACCTGAATCCACTAACTTTGCTGCTACTGGTCTTATGACATTGATTTCATGGCTGAGGGATATTCCATCGTACGTAAGTACCACAATGTTTTGAACCATTTTTATATTTCCTGGGATATTTAAGGTGTACCCAAGTTGAGGTTCTTGTAGTCAGTGCAGCCCTAAATTTGGAGGTGGCTCTTTCTTATTGATTTTCAGTTTTCCCAAGGTATATTCCCTAGACTGGAAGTGGCCTTGGCTCTGTAGCTTTGTTGTTTACTTGTTTTAGGGAACACAATGCACTCCTCCAGTGAGGCAGTTGGCAGTTTACATCCCGCCCATCAGCATAACAAGGCTCCCAGTTCTCCAGGGCCTGTCTTGCCTTTCTGGTTTTTACACATTTTGTGGATGTCCCTTTTGACCGGTGGGAAGTGATACTTCTTTGTAGTGCAGATTTGCATTGCCCGCTTGCTTGCTTGGCCAAAATGGGCGTATGCGTTTTCTCCTGAATATATTCAGGAGAAAACGCATACGCCCTTTTTGGCCAAGTGCACCATTGTCCAAGTTGTGCCCCTCTTCCTGTGCTTTACAGGCGATTCCAAGGTACCTCTTGAAATCTGTTTCCTGCTATTTTGCCTCGCTTTCAAGTCCGCCTCGTTGACTTCCCTCAACAGATTTTTGGACGATAGTTGTCCTTTATCACTCTGCCAGTTTGTTAATTGCTGTGCCCCTGAGCTCCATTTCTCAACTCGTTTTTTGTGAGCTGAACGCAAGTCCAAAATTTTGGATCATGTCCTATACTGGTTCCCGGTGGGTGGCTGAGACTTTGGTTAATTCTTCTTCCTGCTGGGAAATTAGAGTGACATGTGCCCGTCCAAATGCCTAACAGCTACTCTCTCATGGGTTCTCCCTCGTCCCTTCCATCCTCTGCCAAATTGGGAACCTGTGCAAACCAGGAGGTTAAAGGGCCTGTCTCTCCAAGTTGGGAGATTGATAGTAAGGCAGTTGGAAAGTCAAACTGGAGCACCAGGAGAGGGACTATTCGTTGAGTTTTAGAAACCTTTCGTATTCACAGTGTGTCCATTCTCTAGGTTTCCTGTACATGTTATAGCTGTAGTAATATTCCCTTGAACCTGGAGAGTTGGGACCCATGGAATGGGGGCCATGCATTATTGCTTGAAAGGGTCTGCATTTGCTCACCCAATCTCACCAATCCTCTCAGTCCCAAGTGTCCAGCCTTATGCCACATCCAGCTGTCATTGTAGATAGGGTCTTTCCAGGTTTCCTCAGACACCCTGAAGGAATTGTAAAGAATTTCCCTGTTTTTTGGTTTTGCTTTTGAAATTCCTTTTTATAGTTGGTTTGAGCTGATTCTCGCTGCCATGTTTATGCCACTCTAGACACACTTGATTACCTTATGGAGACATATCAATACATAGGTTTTAAGATTCTTACTAGTCAGATATATTCCTCTGTGGGAAATATGGGGTTTTGAGTCTCTTTCACTGAGGAAGGTGTCGGTCTTGTCAATTCCAAAGTTGGTTTTTGAAACGGTCCCTGTGCTTATATCAAACTCTGGTTTTATGCATCACCCCACCTCTCCTCCCCTTTATGCAGGCATAAGAGTGTTTTCTAAATGTGAGACTCTGTTCTCTTTCCTAACTCAGTTCACGTGTAGCCATGTTTACAGGATCTTCCTAAGTGATATCTTATGATAAGTTTCTTTTTCTGTGTGACTTATTTCACTTAGAATCATCGTACCTGAATCCACTCACTTTGCTGCTACTGGTCTTATGACATTGATTTCATGGCTGAGGGATATTCCATCGTATGTAAGTACCACAATGTTTTGAACCATTTTTATATTTCCTGGGATATTTAAGGTGTACCCAAGTTGAGGTTCTTGTAGTCAGTGCAGCCCTAAATTTGGAGGTGGCTCTTTCTTATTGATTTTCAGTTTTCCCAAGGTATATTCCCTAGACTGGAAGTGGCCTTGGCTCTGTAGCTCTGTTGTTTACTTGTTTTAGGGAACACAATGCACTCCTCCAGTGAGGCAGTTGGCAATTTACATCCCGCCCATCAGCATAACAAGGCTCCCAGTTCTCCAGGGCCTGTCTTGCCTTTCTGGTTTTTACACATTTTGTGGATGTCCCTTTTGACCGGTGGGAAGTGATACTTCTTTGTAGTGCAGATTTGCATTGCCCGCTTGCTTGCTTGGCCAAAAAGGGCATATGCGTTTTCTCCTGGATATATTCAGGAGAAAACTCATATGCCCTTTTTGGCCAAGTGCACCATTGTCCAAGTTGTGCCCCTCTTCCTGTGCTTTACATGCGATTCCCAGGTACCTCTTGAAATCTGTTTCCTGCTATTTTGCCTCGCTTTCAAGTCTGCCTCGTTGACTTCCCTCAACAGATATTTGGACGATAGTTGTCCTTTATCACTCTGCCAGTTTGTGAATTGCTGTGCCCCTGAGCTCCATTTCTCAACTCGTTTTTTGTGAGCTGAACGCAAGTCCAAAATTTTGGATCCTGTCCTATACTGGTTCCCGGTGGGTGGCTGAGACTTTGGTTAATTCTTCTTCCTGCCGGGAAATTAGAGTGACATGTGCCCGTCCAAATGCCTAACAGCTACTCTCTCATGGGTTCTCCCTCGTCCCTTCCATCCTCTGCCAAATTGGGAACCTGTGCAAACCAGGAGGTTAAAGGGCCTGTCTCTCCAAGTTGGAAGATTGATAGTAAGGCAGTTGGAAAGTCAAACAGGAGCACCAGGAGAGGGACTATTCGTTGAGTTTTATAAACCTTTCGTATTCACAGTGTGTCCATTCTCTAGGTTTCCTGTACATGTTATAGCTGTAGTAATATTCCCTTGAACCTGGAGAGTTGGGACCCATGGAATGGGGGCCATGCATTATTGCTTGAAAGGGTCTGCATTTGCTCACCCAATCTCACCAATCCTCTCAGTCCCAAGTGTCCAGCCTTATGCCACATCCAGCTGTCATTGTAGATGGGGTCTTTCCAGGTTTCCTCAGACACCCTGAAGGAATTGTAAAGAATTTCCCTGTTTTTTGGTTTTGCTTTTGAAATTCCTTTTTATAGTGGGTTTGAGCTGATTCTCGCTGCCATGTTTATGCCACTCTAGACACACTTGATTCCCTTATGGAGTCATATCAATACATAGGTTTTAAGATTCTTACTAGTCAGATATATTCCTCTGCGGGAAATATGGGATTTTGAGTCTCTTTCACTGAGGAAGGTGTAGGTCTTGTCTATTCCAAAGTTGGTTTTTGGAACGGTCCCTGTGCTTATATCAAACTCTGGTTTTATGCATCACCCCACCTCTCCATCCCCTTTATGCAGGCATAAGAGTGTTTTCTAAATGTGAGACTCGGTTCTCTTTCCTAACTCAGTTCACGTGTAGCCATGTTTACAGGATCTTCATAAGTGATATCTTATGATAAGTTCCTTTTTCTGTGTGACTTATTTCACTTAGAATCATCGTACCTGAATCCACTCACTTTGCTGCTACTGGTCTTATGACATTGATTTCATCGCTAAGGGATATTCCATCGTACGTAAGTACCACAATGTTTTGAACCATTTTTATATTTCCTGGGATATTTAAGGTGTACCCAAGTTGAGGTTCTTGTAGCCAGTGCAGCCCTAAATTTGGAGGTGGCTCTTTCTTATTGATTTTCAGTTTTCCCAAGGTATATTCCCTAGACTGGAAGTGGCCTTGGCTCTGTAGCTCTGTTGTTTACTTGTTTTAGGGAACACAATGCACTCCTCCAGTGAGGCAGTTGGCACTTTACATCCCGCCCATCAGCATAACAAGGCTCCCAGTTCTCCAGGGCCTGTCTTGCCTTTCTGGTTTTTACACATTTTGTGGATGTCCCTTTTGACCGGTGGGAAGTGATACTTCTTTGTAGTGCACATTTGCATTGCCCGCTTGCTTGCTTGGCCAAAATGGGCGTATGCGTTTTCTCCTGAATATATTCAGGAGAAAACGCATACGCCCTTTTTGGCCAAGTGCACCATTGTCCAAGTTGTGCCCCTCTTCCTGTGCTTTACAGGCGATTCCAAGGTACCTCTTGAAATCTGTTTCCTGCTATTTTGCCTCGCTTTCAAGTCCGCCTCGTTGACTTCCCTCAACAGATTTTTGGACGATAGTTGTCCTTTATCACTCTGCCAGTTTGTGAATTGCTGTGCCCCTGAGCTCCATTTCTCAACTCGTTTTTTGTGAGCTGAACGCAAGTCCAAAATTTTGGATCCTGTCCTATACTGGTTCCCGGTGGGTGGCTGAGACTTTGGTTAATTCTTCTTCCTGCCGGGAAATTAGAGTGACATGTGCCCGTCCAAATGCCTAACAGCTACTCTCTCATGGGTTCTCCCTCGTCCCTTCCATCCTCTGCCAAATTGGGAACCTGTGCAAACCAGGAGGTTAAAGGGCCTGTCTCTCCAACTTGGGAGATTGATAGTAAGGCAGTTGGAAAGTCAAACTGGAGCACCAGGAGAGGGACTATTCGTTGAGTTTTAGAAACCTTTCGTATTCACAGTGTGTCCATTCTCTAGGTTTCCTGTACATGTTATAGCTGTAGTAATATTCCCTTGAACCTGGAGAGTTGGGACCCATGGAATGGGGGCCATGCATTATTGCTTGAAAGGGTCTGCATTTGCTCACCCAATCTCACCAATCCTCTCAGTCCCAAGTGTCCAGCCTTATGCCACATCCAGCTGTCATTGTAGATAGGGTCTTTCCAGGTTTCCTCAGACACCCTGAAGGAATTGTAAAGAATTTCCCTGTTTTTTGGTTTTGCTTTTGAAATTCCTTTTTATAGTGGGTTTGAGCTGATTCTCGCTGCCATGTTTATGCCACTCTAGACACACTTGATTCCCTTATGGAGTCATATCAATACATAGGTTTTAAGATTCTTACTAGTCAGATATATTCCTCTGTGGGAAATATGGGGTTTTGAGTCTCTTTCACTGAGGAAGGTGTCGGTCTTGTCAATTCCAAAGTTGGTTTTTGAAACGGTCCCTGTGCTTATATCAAACTCTGGTTTTATGCATCACCCCACCACTCCTTCCCCTTTATGCAGGCATAAGAGTGTTTTCTAAATGTGAGACTCTGTTCTCTTTCCTAACTCAGTTCACGTGTAGCCATGTTTACAGGATCTTCCTAAGTGATATCTTATGATAAGTTTCTTTTTCTGTGTGACTTATTTCACTTAGAATCATCGTACCTGAATCCACTCACTTTGCTGCTACTGGTCTTATGACATTGATTTCATGGCTGAGGGATATTCCATCGTACGTAAGTACCACAATGTTTTGAACCATTTTTATATTTCCTGGGATATTTAAGGTGTACCCAAGTTGAGGTTCTTGTAGTCAGTGCAGTCCTAAATTTAGAGGTGGCTCTTTCTTATTGATTTTCAGTTTTCCCAAGGTATATTCCCTAGACTGGAAGTGGCCTTGGCTCTGTAGCTCTGTTGTTTACTTGTTTTAGGGAACACAATGGACTCCTCCAGTGAGGCAGTTGGCAATTTACATCCCGCCCATCAGCATAACAAGGCTCCCAGTTCTCCAGGGCCTGTCTTGCCTTTCTGGTTTTTATACATTTTGTGGATGTCCCTTTTGATCGGTGGGAAGTGATACTTCTTTGTAGTGCAGATTTGCATTGCCCGCTTGCTTGCTTGGCCAAAAAGGGCGTATGCGTTTTCTCCTGAATATATTCAGGAGAAAACGCATACGCCCTTTTTGGGCAAGTGCACCATTGTCCAAGTTGTGCCCCTCTTCCTGTGCTTTACAGGCGATTCCAACGTACCTCTTGAATTCTGTTTCCTGCTATTTTGCCTCACTTTCAAGTCCGCCTCGTTGACTTCCCTCAACAGATTTTTGGACGATAGTTGTCCTTTATCACTCTGCCAGTCACTCTGCCAGTGTGTGAATTGCTGTGCCCCTGAGCTCCATTTCTCAACTCGTTTTTTGTGAGCTGAACGCAAGTCCAAAATTTTGGATCATGTCCTATACTGGTTCCCGGTGGGTGGCTGAGACTTTGGTTAATTCTTCTTCCTGCCGGGAAATTAGAGTGACATGTGCCCGTCCAAATGCCTAACAGCTACTCTCTCATGGGTTCTCCCTCGTCCCTTCCATCCTCTGCCAAATTGGGAACCTGTGCAAACCAGGAGGTTAAAGGGCCTGTCTGTCCAAGTTGGGAGATTGATAGTAAGGCAGTTGGAAAGTCAAACTGGAGCACCAGGAGAGGGACTATTCGTTGAGTTTTAGAAACCTTTCGTATTCACAGTGTGTCCATTCTCTAGGTTTCCTGTACATGTTATAGCTGTAGTAATACTCCCTTGAACCTGGAGAGTTGGGACCCATGGAATGGGGGCCATGCATTATTGCTTGAAAGGGTCTGCATTTGCTCACCCAATCTCACCAATTCTCTCAGTCCCAAGTGTCCAGCCTTATGCCACATCCAGCTGTCATTGTAGATAGGGTCTTTCCAGGTTTCCTCAGACACCCTGAAGGAATTGTAAAGAATTTCCCTGTTTTTTGGTTTTGCTTTTGAAATTCCTTTTTATAGTGGGTTTGAGCTGATTCTCGCTGCCATGTTTATGCCACTCTAGACACACTTGATTCCCTTATGGAGACATATCAATACATAGGTTTTAAGATTCTTACTAGTCAGATATATTCCTCTGTGGGAAATATGGGGTTTTGAGTCTCTTTCACTGAGGAAGTTGTCGGTCTTGTCAATTCCAAAGTTGGTTTTTGAAACGGTCCCTGTGCTTATATCAAACTCTGGTTTTATGCATCACCCCACCTCTCCTTCCCCTTTATGCAGGCATAAGAGTGTTTTCTAAATGTGAGACTCTGTTCTCTTTCCTAACTCAGTTCACGTGTAGCCATGTTTACAGGATCTTCCTAAGTGATATCTTATGATAAGTTTCTTTTTCTGTGTGACTTATTTCACTTAGAATCATCGTACCTGAATCCACTCACTTTGCTGCTACTGGTCTTATGACATTGATTTCATGGCTGAGGGATATTCCATCGTACGTAAGTACCACAATGTTTTGAACCATTTTTATATTTCCTGGGATATTTAAGGTGTACCCAAGTTGAGGTTCTTGTAGTCAGTGCAGCCCTAAATTTGGAGGTGGCTCTTTCTTATTGATTTTCAGTTTTCCCAAGGTATATTCCCTAGACTGGAAGTGGCCTTGGCTCTGTAGCTTTGTTGTTTACTTGTTTTAGGGAACACAATGCACTCCTCCAGTGAGGCAGTTGGCAGTTTACATCCCGCCCATCAGCATAACAAGGCTCCCAGTTCTCCAGGGCCTGTCTTGCCTTTCTGGTTTTTACACATTTTGTGGATGTCCCTTTTGACCGGTGGGAAGTGATACTTCTTTGTAGTGCAGATTTGCATTGCCCGCTTGCTTGCTTGGCCAAAATGGGCGTATGCGTTTTCTCCTGAATATATTCAGGAGAAAACGCATACGCCCTTTTTGGCCAAGTGCACCATTGTCCAAGTTGTGCCCCTCTTCCTGTGCTTTACAGGCGATTCCAAGGTACCTCTTGAAATCTGTTTCCTGCTATTTTGCCTCGCTTTCAAGTCCGCCTCGTTGACTTCCCTCAACAGATTTTTGGACGATAGTTGTCCTTTATCACTCTGCCAGTTTGTTAATTGCTGTGCCCCTGAGCTCCATTTCTCAACTCGTTTTTTGTGAGCTGAACGCAAGTCCAAAATTTTGGATCATGTCCTATACTGGTTCCCGGTGGGTGGCTGAGACTTTGGTTAATTCTTCTTCCTGCTGGGAAATTAGAGTGACATGTGCCCGTCCAAATGCCTAACAGCTACTCTCTCATGGGTTCTCCCTCGTCCCTTCCATCCTCTGCCAAATTGGGAACCTGTGCAAACCAGGAGGTTAAAGGGCCTGTCTCTCCAAGTTGGGAGATTGATAGTAAGGCAGTTGGAAAGTCAAACTGGAGCACCAGGAGAGGGACTATTCGTTGAGTTTTAGAAACCTTTCGTATTCACAGTGTGTCCATTCTCTAGGTTTCCTGTACATGTTATAGCTGTAGTAATATTCCCTTGAACCTGGAGAGTTGGGACCCATGGAATGGGGGCCATGCATTATTGCTTGAAAGGGTCTGCATTTGCTCACCCAATCTCACCAATCCTCTCAGTCCCAAGTGTCCAGCCTTATGCCACATCCAGCTGTCATTGTAGATAGGGTCTTTCCAGGTTTCCTCAGACACCCTGAAGGAATTGTAAAGAATTTCCCTGTTTTTTGGTTTTGCTTTTGAAATTCCTTTTTATAGTTGGTTTGAGCTGATTCTCGCTGCCATGTTTATGCCACTCTAGACACACTTGATTACCTTATGGAGACATATCAATACATAGGTTTTAAGATTCTTACTAGTCAGATATATTCCTCTGTGGGAAATATGGGGTTTTGAGTCTCTTTCACTGAGGAAGGTGTCGGTCTTGTCAATTCCAAAGTTGGTTTTTGAAACGGTCCCTGTGCTTATATCAAACTCTGGTTTTATGCATCACCCCACCTCTCCTCCCCTTTATGCAGGCATAAGAGTGTTTTCTAAATGTGAGACTCTGTTCTCTTTCCTAACTCAGTTCACGTGTAGCCATGTTTACAGGATCTTCCTAAGTGATATCTTATGATAAGTTTCTTTTTCTGTGTGACTTATTTCACTTAGAATCATCGTACCTGAATCCACTCACTTTGCTGCTACTGGTCTAATGACATTGATTTCATGGCTGAGGGATATTCCATCGTATGTAAGTACCACAATGTTTTGAACCATTTTTATATTTCCTGGGATATTTAAGGTGTACCCAAGTTGAGGTTCTTGTAGTCAGTGCAGCCCTAAATTTGGAGGTGGCTCTTTCTTATTGATTTTCAGTTTTCCCAAGGTATATTCCCTAGACTGGAAGTGGCCTTGGCTCTGTAGCTCTGTTGTTTACTTGTTTTAGGGAACACAATGCACTCCTCCAGTGAGGCAGTTGGCAATTTACATCCCGCCCATCAGCATAACAAGGCTCCCAGTTCTCCAGGGCCTGTCTTGCCTTTCTGGTTTTTACACATTTTGTGGATGTCCCTTTTGACCGGTGGGAAGTGATACTTCTTTGTAGTGCAGATTTGCATTGCCCGCTTGCTTGCTTGGCCAAAAAGGGCATATGCGTTTTCTCCTGAATATATTCAGGAGAAAACTCATATGCCCTTTTTGGCCAAGTGCACCATTGTCCAAGTTGTGCCCCTCTTCCTGTGCTTTACATGCGATTCCCAGGTACCTCTTGAAATCTGTTTCCTGCTATTTTGCCTCGCTTTCAAGTCTGCCTCGTTGACTTCCCTCAACAGATATTTGGACGATAGTTGTCCTTTATCACTCTGCCAGTTTGTGAATTGCTGTGCCCCTGAGCTCCATTTCTCAACTCGTTTTTTGTGAGCTGAACGCAAGTCCAAAATTTTGGATCATGTCCTATACTGGTTCCCGGTGGGTGGCTGAGACTTTGGTTAATTCTTCTTCCTGCCGGGAAATTAGAGTGACATGTGCCCGTCCAAATGCCTAACAGCTACTCTCTCATGGGTTCTCCCTCGTCCCTTCCATCCTCTGCCAAATTGGGAACCTGTGCAAACCAGGAGGTTAAAGGGCCTGTCTCTCCAAGTTGGGAGATTGATAGTAAGGCAGTTGGAAAGTCAAACAGGAGCACCAGGAGAGGGACTATTCGTTGAGTTTTATAAACCTTTCGTATTCACAGTGTGTCCATTCTCTAGGTTTCCTGTACATGTTATAGCTGTAGTAATATTCCCTTGAACCTGGAGAGTTGGGACCCATGGAATGGGGGCCATGCATTATTGCTTGAAAGGGTCTGCATTTGCTCACCCAATCTCACCAATCCTCTCAGTCCCAAGTGTCCAGCCTTATGCCACATCCAGGTGTCATTGTAGATGGGGTCTTTCCAGGTTTCCTCAGACACCCTGAAGGAATTGTAAAGAATTTCCCTGTTTTTTGGTTTTGCTTTTGAAATTCCTTTTTATAGTGGGTTTGAGCTGATTCTCGCTGCCATGTTTATGCCACTCTAGACACACTTGATTCCCTTATGGAGTCATATCAATACATAGGTTTTAAGATTCTTACTAATCAGATATATTCCTCTGCGGGAAATATGGGATTTTGAGTCTCTTTCACTGAGGAAAGTGTAGGTCTTGTCTATTCCAAAGTTGGTTTTTGGAACGGTCCCTGTGCTTATATCAAACTCTGGTTTTATGCATCACCCCACCTCTCCATCCCCTTTATGCAGGCATAAGAGTGTTTTCTAAATGTGAGACTCGGTTCTCTTTCCTAACTCAGTTCACGTGTAGCCATGTTTACAGGATCTTCATAAGTGATATCTTATGATAAGTTCCTTTTTCTGTGTGACTTATTTCACTTAGAATCATCGTACCTGAATCCACTCACTTTGCTGCTACTGGTCTTATGACATTGATTTCATCGCTAAGGGATATTCCATCGTACGTAAGTACCACAATGTTTTGAACCATTTTTATATTTCCTGGGATATTTAAGGTGTACCCAAGTTGAGGTTCTTGTAGCCAGTGCAGCCCTAAATTTGGAGGTGGCTCTTTCTTATTGATTTTCAGTTTTCCCAAGGTATATTCCCTAGACTGGAAGTGGCCTTGGCTCTGTAGCTCTGTTGTTTACTTGTTTTAGGGAACACAATGCACTCCTCCAGTGAGGCAGTTGGCACTTTACATCCCGCCCATCAGCATAACAAGGCTCCCAGTTCTCCAGGGCCTGTCTTGCCTTTCTGGTTTTTACACATTTTGTGGATGTCCCTTTTGACCGGTGGGAAGTGATACTTCTTTGTAGTGCACATTTGCATTGCCCGCTTGCTTGCTTGGCCAAAATGGGCGTATGCGTTTTCTCCTGAATATATTCAGGAGAAAACGCATACGCCCTTTTTGGCCAAGTGCACCATTGTCCAAGTTGTGCCCCTCTTCCTGTGCTTTACAGGCGATTCCAAGGTACCTCTTGAAATCTGTTTCCTGCTATTTTGCCTCGCTTTCAAGTCCGCCTCGTTGACTTCCCTCAACAGATTTTTGGACGATAGTTGTCCTTTATCACTCTGCCAGTTTGTGAATTGCTGTGCCCCTGAGCTCCATTTCTCAACTCGTTTTTTGTGAGCTGAACGCAAGTCCAAAATTTTGGATCCTGTCCTATACTGGTTCCCGGTGGGTGGCTGAGACTTTGGTTAATTCTTCTTCCTGCCGGGAAATTAGAGTGACATGTGCCCGTCCAAATGCCTAACAGCTACTCTCTCATGGGTTCTCCCTCGTCCCTTCCATCCTCTGCCAAATTGGGAACCTGTGCAAACCAGGAGGTTAAAGGGCCTGTCTCTCCAACTTGGGAGATTGATAGTATGGCAGTTGGAAAGTCAAACTGGAGCACCAGGAGAGGGACTATTCGTTGAGTTTTAGAAACCTTTCGTATTCACAGTGTGTCCATTCTCTAGGTTTCCTGTACATGTTATAGCTGTAGTAATATTCCCTTGAACCTGGAGAGTTGGGACCCATGGAATGGGGGCCATGCATTATTGCTTGAAAGGGTCTGCATTTGCTCACCCAATCTCACCAATCCTCTCAGTCCCAAGTGTCCAGCCTTATGCCACATCCAGCTGTCATTGTAGATAGGGTCTTTCCAGGTTTCCTCAGACACCCTGAAGGAATTGTAAAGAATTTCCCTGTTTTTTGGTTTTGCTTTTGAAATTCCTTTTTATAGTGGGTTTGAGCTGATTCTCGCTGCCATGTTTATGCCACTCTAGACACACTTGATTCCCTTATGGAGTCATATCAATACATAGGTTTTAAGATTCTTACTCGTCAGATATATTCCTCTGTGGGAAATATGGGGTTTTGAGTCTCTTTCACTGAGGAAGGTGTCGGTCTTGTCAATTCCAAAGTTGGTTTTTGAAACGGTCCCTGTGCTTATATCAAACTCTGGTTTTATGCATCACCCCACCACTCCTTCCCCTTTATGCAGGCATAAGAGTGTTTTCTAAATGTGAGACTCTGTTCTCTTTCCTAACTCAGTTCACGTGTAGCCATGTTTACAGGATCTTCCTAAGTGATATCTTATGATAAGTTTCTTTTTCTGTGTGACTTATTTCACTTAGAATCATCGTACCTGAATCCACTCACTTTGCTGCTACTGGTCTTATGACATTGATTTCATGGCTGAGGGATATTCCATCGTACGTAAGTACCACAATGTTTTGAACCATTTTTATATTTCCTGGGATATTTAAGGTGTACCCAAGTTGAGGTTCTTGTAGTCAGTGCAGTCCTAAATTTAGAGGTGGCTCTTTCTTATTGATTTTCAGTTTTCCCAAGGTATATTCCCTAGACTGGAAGTGGCCTTGGCTCTGTAGCTCTGTTGTTTACTTGTTTTAGGGAACACAATGGACTCCTCCAGTGAGGCAGTTGGCAATTTACATCCCGCCCATCAGCATAACAAGGCTCCCAGTTCTCCAGGGCCTGTCTTGCCTTTCTGGTTTTTATACATTTTGTGGATGTCCCTTTTGATCGGTGGGAAGTGATACTTCTTTGTAGTGCAGATTTGCATTGCCCGCTTGCTTGCTTGGCCAAAAAGGGCGTATGCGTTTTCTCCTGAATATATTCAGGAGAAAACGCATACGCCCTTTTTGGGCAAGTGCACCATTGTCCAAGTTGTGCCCCTCTTCCTGTGCTTTACAGGCGATTCCAACGTACCTCTTGAATTCTGTTTCCTGCTATTTTGCCTCACTTTCAAGTCCGCCTCGTTGACTTCCCTCAACAGATTTTTGGACGATAGTTGTCCTTTATCACTCTGCCAGTCACTCTGCCAGTGTGTGAATTGCTGTGCCCCTGAGCTCCATTTCTCAACTCGTTTTTTGTGAGCTGAACGCAAGTCCAAAATTTTGGATCATGTTCTATACTGGTTCCCGGTGGGTGGCTGAGACTTTGGTTAATTCTTCTTCCTGCCGGGAAATTAGAGTGACATGTGCCCGTCCAAATGCCTAACAGCTACTCTCTCATGGGTTCTCCCTCGTCCCTTCCATCCTCTGCCAAATTGGGAACCTGTGCAAACCAGGAGGTTAAAGGGCCTGTCTTTCCAAGTTGGGAGATTGATAGTAAGGCAGTTGGAAAGTCAAACTGGAGCACCAGGAGAGGGACTATTCGTTGAGTTTTAGAAACCTTTCGTATTCACAGTGTGTCCATTCTCTAGGTTTCCTGTACATGTTATAGCTGTAGTAATACTCCCTTGAACCTGGAGAGTTGGGACCCATGGAATGGGGGCCATGCATTATTGCTTGAAAGGGTCTGCATTTGCTCACCCAATCTCACCAATTCTCTCAGTCCCAAGTGTCCAGCCTTATGCCACATCCAGCTGTCATTGTAGATAGGGTCTTTCCAGGTTTCCTCAGACACCCTGAAGGAATTGTAAAGAATTTCCCTGTTTTTTGGTTTTGCTTTTGAAATTCCTTTTTATAGTGGGTTTGAGCTGATTCTCGCTGCCATGTTTATGCCACTCTAGACACACTTGATTCCCTTATGGAGACATATCAATACATAGGTTTTAAGATTCTTACTAGTCAGATATATTCCTCTGTGGGAAATATGGGGTTTTGAGTCTCTTTCACTGAGGAAGTTGTCGGTCTTGTCAATTCCAAAGTTGGTTTTTGAAACGGTCCCTGTGCTTATATCAAACTCTGGTTTTATGCATCACCCCACCTCTCCTTCCCCTTTATGCAGGCATAAGAGTGTTTTCTAAATGTGAGACTCTGTTCTCTTTCCTAACTCAGTTCACGTGTAGCCATGTTTACAGGATCTTCCTAAGTGATATCTTATGATAAGTTTCTTTTTCTGTGTGACTTATTTCACTTAGAATCATCGTACCTGAATCCACTAACTTTGCTGCTACTGGTCTTATGACATTGATTTCATGGCTGAGGGATATTCCATCGTACGTAAGTACCACAATGTTTTGAACCATTTTTATATTTCCTGGGATATTTAAGGTGTACCCAAGTTGAGGTTCTTGTAGTCAGTGCAGCCCTAAATTTGGAGGTGGCTCTTTCTTATTGATTTTCAGTTTTCCCAAGGTATATTCCCTAGACTGGAAGTGGCCTTGGCTCTGTAGCTTTGTTGTTTACTTGTTTTAGGGAACACAATGCACTCCTCCAGTGAGGCAGTTGGCAGTTTACATCCCGCCCATCAGCATAACAAGGCTCCCAGTTCTCCAGGGCCTGTCTTGCCTTTCTGGTTTTTACACATTTTGTGGATGTCCCTTTTGACCGGTGGGAAGTGATACTTCTTTGTAGTGCAGATTTGCATTGCCCGCTTGCTTGCTTGGCCAAAATGGGCGTATGCGTTTTCTCCTGAATATATTCAGGAGAAAACGCATACGCCCTTTTTGGCCAAGTGCACCATTGTCCAAGTTGTGCCCCTCTTCCTGTGCTTTACAGGCGATTCCAAGGTACCTCTTGAAATCTGTTTCCTGCTATTTTGCCTCGCTTTCAAGTCCGCCTCGTTGACTTCCCTCAACAGATTTTTGGACGATAGTTGTCCTTTATCACTCTGCCAGTTTGTTAATTGCTGTGCCCCTGAGCTCCATTTCTCAACTCGTTTTTTGTGAGCTGAACGCAAGTCCAAAATTTTGGATCATGTCCTATACTGGTTCCCGGTGGGTGGCTGAGACTTTGGTTAATTCTTCTTCCTGCTGGGAAATTAGAGTGACATGTGCCCGTCCAAATGCCTAACAGCTACTCTCTCATGGGTTCTCCCTCGTCCCTTCCATCCTCTGCCAAATTGGGAACCTGTGCAAACCAGGAGGTTAAAGGGCCTGTCTCTCCAAGTTGGGAGATTGATAGTAAGGCAGTTGGAAAGTCAAACTGGAGCACCAGGAGAGGGACTATTCGTTGAGTTTTAGAAACCTTTCGTATTCACAGTGTGTCCATTCTCTAGGTTTCCTGTACATGTTATAGCTGTAGTAATATTCCCTTGAACCTGGAGAGTTGGGACCCATGGAATGGGGGCCATGCATTATTGCTTGAAAGGGTCTGCATTTGCTCACCCAATCTCACCAATCCTCTCAGTCCCAAGTGTCCAGCCTTATGCCACATCCAGCTGTCATTGTAGATAGGGTCTTTCCAGGTTTCCTCAGACACCCTGAAGGAATTGTAAAGAATTTCCCTGTTTTTTGGTTTTGCTTTTGAAATTCCTTTTTATAGTTGGTTTGAGCTGATTCTCGCTGCCATGTTTATGCCACTCTAGACACACTTGATTACCTTATGGAGACATATCAATACATAGGTTTTAAGATTCTTACTAGTCAGATATATTCCTCTGTGGGAAATATGGGGTTTTGAGTCTCTTTCACTGAGGAAGGTGTCGGTCTTGTCAATTCCAAAGTTGGTTTTTGAAACGGTCCCTGTGCTTATATCAAACTCTGGTTTTATGCATCACCCCACCTCTCCTCCCCTTTATGCAGGCATAAGAGTGTTTTCTAAATGTGAGACTCTGTTCTCTTTCCTAACTCAGTTCACGTGTAGCCATGTTTACAGGATCTTCCTAAGTGATATCTTATGATAAGTTTCTTTTTCTGTGTGACTTATTTCACTTAGAATCATCGTACCTGAATCCACTCACTTTGCTGCTACTGGTCTTATGACATTGATTTCATGGCTGAGGGATATTCCATCGTATGTAAGTACCACAATGTTTTGAACCATTTTTATATTTCCTGGGATATTTAAGGTGTACCCAAGTTGAGGTTCTTGTAGTCAGTGCAGCCCTAAATTTGGAGGTGGCTCTTTCTTATTGATTTTCAGTTTTCCCAAGGTATATTCCCTAGACTGGAAGTGGCCTTGGCTCTGTAGCTCTGTTGTTTACTTGTTTTAGGGAACACAATGCACTCCTCCAGTGAGGCAGTTGGCAATTTACATCCCGCCCATCAGCATAACAAGGCTCCCAGTTCTCCAGGGCCTGTCTTGCCTTTCTGGTTTTTACACATTTTGTGGATGTCCCTTTTGACCGGTGGGAAGTGATACTTCTTTGTAGTGCAGATTTGCATTGCCCGCTTGCTTGCTTGGCCAAAAAGGGCGTATGCGTTTTCTCCTGAATATATTCAGGAGAAAACGCATACGCCCTTTTTGGGCAAGTGCACCATTGTCCAAGTTGTGCCCCTCTTCCTGTGCTTTACAGGCGATTCCAACGTACCTCTTGAATTCTGTTTCCTGCTATTTTGCCTCACTTTCAAGTCCGCCTCGTTGACTTCCCTCAACAGATTTTTGGACGATAGTTGTCCTTTATCACTCTGCCAGTCACTCTGCCAGTGTGTGAATTGCTGTGCCCCTGAGCTCCATTTCTCAACTCGTTTTTTGTGAGCTGAACGCAAGTCCAAAATTTTGGATCATGTTCTATACTGGTTCCCGGTGGGTGGCTGAGACTTTGGTTAATTCTTCTTCCTGCCGGGAAATTAGAGTGACATGTGCCCGTCCAAATGCCTAACAGCTACTCTCTCATGGGTTCTCCCTCGTCCCTTCCATCCTCTGCCAAATTGGGAACCTGTGCAAACCAGGAGGTTAAAGGGCCTGTCTTTCCAAGTTGGGAGATTGATAGTAAGGCAGTTGGAAAGTCAAACTGGAGCACCAGGAGAGGGACTATTCGTTGAGTTTTAGAAACCTTTCGTATTCACAGTGTGTCCATTCTCTAGGTTTCCTGTACATGTTATAGCTGTAGTAATACTCCCTTGAACCTGGAGAGTTGGGACCCATGGAATGGGGGCCATGCATTATTGCTTGAAAGGGTCTGCATTTGCTCACCCAATCTCACCAATTCTCTCAGTCCCAAGTGTCCAGCCTTATGCCACATCCAGCTGTCATTGTAGATAGGGTCTTTCCAGGTTTCCTCAGACACCCTGAAGGAATTGTAAAGAATTTCCCTGTTTTTTGGTTTTGCTTTTGAAATTCCTTTTTATAGTGGGTTTGAGCTGATTCTCGCTGCCATGTTTATGCCACTCTAGACACACTTGATTCCCTTATGGAGACATATCAATACATAGGTTTTAAGATTCTTACTAGTCAGATATATTCCTCTGTGGGAAATATGGGGTTTTGAGTCTCTTTCACTGAGGAAGTTGTCGGTCTTGTCAATTCCAAAGTTGGTTTTTGAAACGGTCCCTGTGCTTATATCAAACTCTGGTTTTATGCATCACCCCACCTCTCCTTCCCCTTTATGCAGGCATAAGAGTGTTTTCTAAATGTGAGACTCTGTTCTCTTTCCTAACTCAGTTCACGTGTAGCCATGTTTACAGGATCTTCCTAAGTGATATCTTATGATAAGTTTCTTTTTCTGTGTGACTTATTTCACTTAGAATCATCGTACCTGAATCCACTAACTTTGCTGCTACTGGTCTTATGACATTGATTTCATGGCTGAGGGATATTCCATCGTACGTAAGTACCACAATGTTTTGAACCATTTTTATATTTCCTGGGATATTTAAGGTGTACCCAAGTTGAGGTTCTTGTAGTCAGTGCAGCCCTAAATTTGGAGGTGGCTCTTTCTTATTGATTTTCAGTTTTCCCAAGGTATATTCCCTAGACTGGAAGTGGCCTTGGCTCTGTAGCTTTGTTGTTTACTTGTTTTAGGGAACACAATGCACTCCTCCAGTGAGGCAGTTGGCAGTTTACATCCCGCCCATCAGCATAACAAGGCTCCCAGTTCTCCAGGGCCTGTCTTGCCTTTCTGGTTTTTACACATTTTGTGGATGTCCCTTTTGACCGGTGGGAAGTGATACTTCTTTGTAGTGCAGATTTGCATTGCCCGCTTGCTTGCTTGGCCAAAATGGGCGTATGCGTTTTCTCCTGAATATATTCAGGAGAAAACGCATACGCCCTTTTTGGCCAAGTGCACCATTGTCCAAGTTGTGCCCCTCTTCCTGTGCTTTACAGGCGATTCCAAGGTACCTCTTGAAATCTGTTTCCTGCTATTTTGCCTCGCTTTCAAGTCCGCCTCGTTGACTTCCCTCAACAGATTTTTGGACGATAGTTGTCCTTTATCACTCTGCCAGTTTGTTAATTGCTGTGCCCCTGAGCTCCATTTCTCAACTCGTTTTTTGTGAGCTGAACGCAAGTCCAAAATTTTGGATCATGTCCTATACTGGTTCCCGGTGGGTGGCTGAGACTTTGGTTAATTCTTCTTCCTGCTGGGAAATTAGAGTGACATGTGCCCGTCCAAATGCCTAACAGCTACTCTCTCATGGGTTCTCCCTCGTCCCTTCCATCCTCTGCCAAATTGGGAACCTGTGCAAACCAGGAGGTTAAAGGGCCTGTCTCTCCAAGTTGGGAGATTGATAGTAAGGCAGTTGGAAAGTCAAACTGGAGCACCAGGAGAGGGACTATTCGTTGAGTTTTAGAAACCTTTCGTATTCACAGTGTGTCCATTCTCTAGGTTTCCTGTACATGTTATAGCTGTAGTAATATTCCCTTGAACCTGGAGAGTTGGGACCCATGGAATGGGGGCCATGCATTATTGCTTGAAAGGGTCTGCATTTGCTCACCCAATCTCACCAATCCTCTCAGTCCCAAGTGTCCAGCCTTATGCCACATCCAGCTGTCATTGTAGATAGGGTCTTTCCAGGTTTCCTCAGACACCCTGAAGGAATTGTAAAGAATTTCCCTGTTTTTTGGTTTTGCTTTTGAAATTCCTTTTTATAGTTGGTTTGAGCTGATTCTCGCTGCCATGTTTATGCCACTCTAGACACACTTGATTACCTTATGGAGACATATCAATACATAGGTTTTAAGATTCTTACTAGTCAGATATATTCCTCTGTGGGAAATATGGGGTTTTGAGTCTCTTTCACTGAGGAAGGTGTCGGTCTTGTCAATTCCAAAGTTGGTTTTTGAAACGGTCCCTGTGCTTATATCAAACTCTGGTTTTATGCATCACCCCACCTCTCCTCCCCTTTATGCAGGCATAAGAGTGTTTTCTAAATGTGAGACTCTGTTCTCTTTCCTAACTCAGTTCACGTGTAGCCATGTTTACAGGATCTTCCTAAGTGATATCTTATGATAAGTTTCTTTTTCTGTGTGACTTATTTCACTTAGAATCATCGTACCTGAATCCACTCACTTTGCTGCTACTGGTCTTATGACATTGATTTCATGGCTGAGGGATATTCCATCGTATGTAAGTACCACAATGTTTTGAACCATTTTTATATTTCCTGGGATATTTAAGGTGTACCCAAGTTGAGGTTCTTGTAGTCAGTGCAGCCCTAAATTTGGAGGTGGCTCTTTCTTATTGATTTTCAGTTTTCCCAAGGTATATTCCCTAGACTGGAAGTGGCCTTGGCTCTGTAGCTCTGTTGTTTACTTGTTTTAGGGAACACAATGCACTCCTCCAGTGAGGCAGTTGGCAATTTACATCCCGCCCATCAGCATAACAAGGCTCCCAGTTCTCCAGGGCCTGTCTTGCCTTTCTGGTTTTTACACATTTTGTGGATGTCCCTTTTGACCGGTGGGAAGTGATACTTCTTTGTAGTGCAGATTTGCATTGCCCGCTTGCTTGCTTGGCCAAAAAGGGCATATGCGTTTTCTCCTGGATATATTCAGGAGAAAACTCATATGCCCTTTTTGGCCAAGTGCACCATTGTCCAAGTTGTGCCCCTCTTCCTGTGCTTTACATGCGATTCCCAGGTACCTCTTGAAATCTGTTTCCTGCTATTTTGCCTCGCTTTCAAGTCTGCCTCGTTGACTTCCCTCAACAGATATTTGGACGATAGTTGTCCTTTATCACTCTGCCAGTTTGTGAATTGCTGTGCCCCTGAGCTCCATTTCTCAACTCGTTTTTTGTGAGCTGAACGCAAGTCCAAAATTTTGGATCCTGTCCTATACTGGTTCCCGGTGGGTGGCTGAGACTTTGGTTAATTCTTCTTCCTGCCGGGAAATTAGAGTGACATGTGCCCGTCCAAATGCCTAACAGCTACTCTCTCATGGGTTCTCCCTCGTCCCTTCCATCCTCTGCCAAATTGGGAACCTGTGCAAACCAGGAGGTTAAAGGGCCTGTCTCTCCAAGTTGGAAGATTGATAGTAAGGCAGTTGGAAAGTCAAACAGGAGCACCAGGAGAGGGACTATTCGTTGAGTTTTATAAACCTTTCGTATTCACAGTGTGTCCATTCTCTAGGTTTCCTGTACATGTTATAGCTGTAGTAATATTCCCTTGAACCTGGAGAGTTGGGACCCATGGAATGGGGGCCATGCATTATTGCTTGAAAGGGTCTGCATTTGCTCACCCAATCTCACCAATCCTCTCAGTCCCAAGTGTCCAGCCTTATGCCACATCCAGCTGTCATTGTAGATGGGGTCTTTCCAGGTTTCCTCAGACACCCTGAAGGAATTGTAAAGAATTTCCCTGTTTTTTGGTTTTGCTTTTGAAATTCCTTTTTATAGTGGGTTTGAGCTGATTCTCGCTGCCATGTTTATGCCACTCTAGACACACTTGATTCCCTTATGGAGTCATATCAATACATAGGTTTTAAGATTCTTACTAGTCAGATATATTCCTCTGCGGGAAATATGGGATTTTGAGTCTCTTTCACTGAGGAAGGTGTAGGTCTTGTCTATTCCAAAGTTGGTTTTTGGAACGGTCCCTGTGCTTATATCAAACTCTGGTTTTATGCATCACCCCACCTCTCCATCCCCTTTATGCAGGCATAAGAGTGTTTTCTAAATGTGAGACTCGGTTCTCTTTCCTAACTCAGTTCACGTGTAGCCATGTTTACAGGATCTTCATAAGTGATATCTTATGATAAGTTCCTTTTTCTGTGTGACTTATTTCACTTAGAATCATCGTACCTGAATCCACTCACTTTGCTGCTACTGGTCTTATGACATTGATTTCATCGCTAAGGGATATTCCATCGTACGTAAGTACCACAATGTTTTGAACCATTTTTATATTTCCTGGGATATTTAAGGTGTACCCAAGTTGAGGTTCTTGTAGCCAGTGCAGCCCTAAATTTGGAGGTGGCTCTTTCTTATTGATTTTCAGTTTTCCCAAGGTATATTCCCTAGACTGGAAGTGGCCTTGGCTCTGTAGCTCTGTTGTTTACTTGTTTTAGGGAACACAATGCACTCCTCCAGTGAGGCAGTTGGCACTTTACATCCCGCCCATCAGCATAACAAGGCTCCCAGTTCTCCAGGGCCTGTCTTGCCTTTCTGGTTTTTACACATTTTGTGGATGTCCCTTTTGACCGGTGGGAAGTGATACTTCTTTGTAGTGCACATTTGCATTGCCCGCTTGCTTGCTTGGCCAAAATGGGCGTATGCGTTTTCTCCTGAATATATTCAGGAGAAAACGCATACGCCCTTTTTGGCCAAGTGCACCATTGTCCAAGTTGTGCCCCTCTTCCTGTGCTTTACAGGCGATTCCAAGGTACCTCTTGAAATCTGTTTCCTGCTATTTTGCCTCGCTTTCAAGTCCGCCTCGTTGACTTCCCTCAACAGATTTTTGGACGATAGTTGTCCTTTATCACTCTGCCAGTTTGTGAATTGCTGTGCCCCTGAGCTCCATTTCTCAACTCGTTTTTTGTGAGCTGAACGCAAGTCCAAAATTTTGGATCCTGTCCTATACTGGTTCCCGGTGGGTGGCTGAGACTTTGGTTAATTCTTCTTCCTGCCGGGAAATTAGAGTGACATGTGCCCGTCCAAATGCCTAACAGCTACTCTCTCATGGGTTCTCCCTCGTCCCTTCCATCCTCTGCCAAATTGGGAACCTGTGCAAACCAGGAGGTTAAAGGGCCTGTCTCTCCAACTTGGGAGATTGATAGTAAGGCAGTTGGAAAGTCAAACTGGAGCACCAGGAGAGGGACTATTCGTTGAGTTTTAGAAACCTTTCGTATTCACAGTGTGTCCATTCTCTAGGTTTCCTGTACATGTTATAGCTGTAGTAATATTCCCTTGAACCTGGAGAGTTGGGACCCATGGAATGGGGGCCATGCATTATTGCTTGAAAGGGTCTGCATTTGCTCACCCAATCTCACCAATCCTCTCAGTCCCAAGTGTCCAGCCTTATGCCACATCCAGCTGTCATTGTAGATAGGGTCTTTCCAGGTTTCCTCAGACACCCTGAAGGAATTGTAAAGAATTTCCCTGTTTTTTGGTTTTGCTTTTGAAATTCCTTTTTATAGTGGGTTTGAGCTGATTCTCGCTGCCATGTTTATGCCACTCTAGACACACTTGATTCCCTTATGGAGTCATATCAATACATAGGTTTTAAGATTCTTACTAGTCAGATATATTCCTCTGTGGGAAATATGGGGTTTTGAGTCTCTTTCACTGAGGAAGGTGTCGGTCTTGTCAATTCCAAAGTTGGTTTTTGAAACGGTCCCTGTGCTTATATCAAACTCTGGTTTTATGCATCACCCCACCACTCCTTCCCCTTTATGCAGGCATAAGAGTGTTTTCTAAATGTGAGACTCTGTTCTCTTTCCTAACTCAGTTCACGTGTAGCCATGTTTACAGGATCTTCCTAAGTGATATCTTATGATAAGTTTCTTTTTCTGTGTGACTTATTTCACTTAGAATCATCGTACCTGAATCCACTCACTTTGCTGCTACTGGTCTTATGACATTGATTTCATGGCTGAGGGATATTCCATCGTACGTAAGTACCACAATGTTTTGAACCATTTTTATATTTCCTGGGATATTTAAGGTGTACCCAAGTTGAGGTTCTTGTAGTCAGTGCAGTCCTAAATTTAGAGGTGGCTCTTTCTTATTGATTTTCAGTTTTCCCAAGGTATATTCCCTAGACTGGAAGTGGCCTTGGCTCTGTAGCTCTGTTGTTTACTTGTTTTAGGGAACACAATGGACTCCTCCAGTGAGGCAGTTGGCAATTTACATCCCGCCCATCAGCATAACAAGGCTCCCAGTTCTCCAGGGCCTGTCTTGCCTTTCTGGTTTTTATACATTTTGTGGATGTCCCTTTTGATCGGTGGGAAGTGATACTTCTTTGTAGTGCAGATTTGCATTGCCCGCTTGCTTGCTTGGCCAAAAAGGGCGTATGCGTTTTCTCCTGAATATATTCAGGAGAAAACGCATACGCCCTTTTTGGGCAAGTGCACCATTGTCCAAGTTGTGCCCCTCTTCCTGTGCTTTACAGGCGATTCCAACGTACCTCTTGAATTCTGTTTCCTGCTATTTTGCCTCACTTTCAAGTCCGCCTCGTTGACTTCCCTCAACAGATTTTTGGACGATAGTTGTCCTTTATCACTCTGCCAGTCACTCTGCCAGTGTGTGAATTGCTGTGCCCCTGAGCTCCATTTCTCAACTCGTTTTTTGTGAGCTGAACGCAAGTCCAAAATTTTGGATCATGTCCTATACTGGTTCCCGGTGGGTGGCTGAGACTTTGGTTAATTCTTCTTCCTGCCGGGAAATTAGAGTGACATGTGCCCGTCCAAATGCCTAACAGCTACTCTCTCATGGGTTCTCCCTCGTCCCTTCCATCCTCTGCCAAATTGGGAACCTGTGCAAACCAGGAGGTTAAAGGGCCTGTCTGTCCAAGTTGGGAGATTGATAGTAAGGCAGTTGGAAAGTCAAACTGGAGCACCAGGAGAGGGACTATTCGTTGAGTTTTAGAAACCTTTCGTATTCACAGTGTGTCCATTCTCTAGGTTTCCTGTACATGTTATAGCTGTAGTAATACTCCCTTGAACCTGGAGAGTTGGGACCCATGGAATGGGGGCCATGCATTATTGCTTGAAAGGGTCTGCATTTGCTCACCCAATCTCACCAATTCTCTCAGTCCCAAGTGTCCAGCCTTATGCCACATCCAGCTGTCATTGTAGATAGGGTCTTTCCAGGTTTCCTCAGACACCCTGAAGGAATTGTAAAGAATTTCCCTGTTTTTTGGTTTTGCTTTTGAAATTCCTTTTTATAGTGGGTTTGAGCTGATTCTCGCTGCCATGTTTATGCCACTCTAGACACACTTGATTCCCTTATGGAGACATATCAATACATAGGTTTTAAGATTCTTACTAGTCAGATATATTCCTCTGTGGGAAATATGGGGTTTTGAGTCTCTTTCACTGAGGAAGTTGTCGGTCTTGTCAATTCCAAAGTTGGTTTTTGAAACGGTCCCTGTGCTTATATCAAACTCTGGTTTTATGCATCACCCCACCTCTCCTTCCCCTTTATGCAGGCATAAGAGTGTTTTCTAAATGTGAGACTCTGTTCTCTTTCCTAACTCAGTTCACGTGTAGCCATGTTTACAGGATCTTCCTAAGTGATATCTTATGATAAGTTTCTTTTTCTGTGTGACTTATTTCACTTAGAATCATCGTACCTGAATCCACTCACTTTGCTGCTACTGGTCTTATGACATTGATTTCATGGCTGAGGGATATTCCATCGTACGTAAGTACCACAATGTTTTGAACCATTTTTATATTTCCTGGGATATTTAAGGTGTACCCAAGTTGAGGTTCTTGTAGTCAGTGCAGCCCTAAATTTGGAGGTGGCTCTTTCTTATTGATTTTCAGTTTTCCCAAGGTATATTCCCTAGACTGGAAGTGGCCTTGGCTCTGTAGCTTTGTTGTTTACTTGTTTTAGGGAACACAATGCACTCCTCCAGTGAGGCAGTTGGCAGTTTACATCCCGCCCATCAGCATAACAAGGCTCCCAGTTCTCCAGGGCCTGTCTTGCCTTTCTGGTTTTTACACATTTTGTGGATGTCCCTTTTGACCGGTGGGAAGTGATACTTCTTTGTAGTGCAGATTTGCATTGCCCGCTTGCTTGCTTGGCCAAAATGGGCGTATGCGTTTTCTCCTGAATATATTCAGGAGAAAACGCATACGCCCTTTTTGGCCAAGTGCACCATTGTCCAAGTTGTGCCCCTCTTCCTGTGCTTTACAGGCGATTCCAAGGTACCTCTTGAAATCTGTTTCCTGCTATTTTGCCTCGCTTTCAAGTCCGCCTCGTTGACTTCCCTCAACAGATTTTTGGACGATAGTTGTCCTTTATCACTCTGCCAGTTTGTGAATTGCTGTGCCCCTGAGCTCCATTTCTCAACTCGTTTTTTGTGAGCTGAACGCAAGTCCAAAATTTTGGATCCTGTCCTATACTGGTTCCCGGTGGGTGGCTGAGACTTTGGTTAATTCTTCTTCCTGCCGGGAAATTAGAGTGACATGTGCCCGTCCAAATGCCTAACAGCTACTCTCTCATGGGTTCTCCCTCGTCCCTTCCATCCTCTGCCAAATTGGGAACCTGTGCAAACCAGGAGGTTAAAGGGCCTTTCTCTCCAACTTGGGAGATTGATAGTAAGGCAGTTGGAAAGTCAAACTGGAGCACCAGGAGAGGGACTATTCGTTGAGTTTTAGAAACCTTTCGTATTCACAGTGTGTCCATTCTCTAGGTTTCCTGTACATGTTATAGCTGTAGTAATATTCCCTTGAACCTGGAGAGTTGGGACCCATGGAATGGGGGCCATGCATTATTGCTTGAAAGGGTCTGCATTTGCTCACCCAATCTCACCAATCCTCTCAGTCCCAAGTGTCCAGCCTTATGCCACATCCAGCTGTCATTGTAGATAGGGTCTTTCCAGGTTTCCTCAGACACCCTGAAGGAATTGTAAAGAATTTCCCTGTTTTTTGGTTTTGCTTTTGAAATTCCTTTTTATAGTGGGTTTGAGCTGATTCTCGCTGCCATGTTTATGCCACTCTAGACACACTTGATTCCCTTATGGAGTCATATCAATACATAGGTTTTAAGATTCTTACTAGTCAGATATATTCCTCTGTGGGAAATATGGGGTTTTGAGTCTCTTTCACTGAGGAAGGTGTCGGTCTTGTCAATTCCAAAGTTGGTTTTTGAAACGGTCCCTGTGCTTATATCAAACTCTGGTTTTATGCATCACCCCACCACTCCTTCCCCTTTATGCAGGCATAAGAGTGTTTTCTAAATGTGAGACTCTGTTCTCTTTCCTAACTCAGTTCACGTGTAGCCATGTTTACAGGATCTTCCTAAGTGATATCTTATGATAAGTTTCTTTTTCTGTGTGACTTATTTCACTTAGAATCATCGTACCTGAATCCACTCACTTTGCTGCTACTGGTCTTATGACATTGATTTCATGGCTGAGGGATATTCCATCGTACGTAAGTACCACAATGTTTTGAACCATTTTTATATTTCCTGGGATATTTAAGGTGTACCCAAGTTGAGGTTCTTGTAGTCAGTGCAGTCCTAAATTTAGAGGTGGCTCTTTCTTATTGATTTTCAGTTTTCCCAAGGTATATTCCCTAGACTGGAAGTGGCCTTGGCTCTGTAGCTCTGTTGTTTACTTGTTTTAGGGAACACAATGGACTCCTCCAGTGAGGCAGTTGGCAATTTACATCCCGCCCATCAGCATAACAAGGCTCCCAGTTCTCCAGGGCCTGTCTTGCCTTTCTGGTTTTTATACATTTTGTGGATGTCCCTTTTCATCGGTGGGAAGTGATACTTCTTTGTAGTGCAGATTTGCATTGCCCGCTTGCTTGCTTGGCCAAAAAGGGCGTATGCGTTTTCTCCTGAATATATTCAGGAGAAAACGCATACGCCCTTTTTGGGCAAGTGCACCATTGTCCAAGTTGTGCCCCTCTTCCTGTGCTTTACAGGCGATTCCAACGTACCTCTTGAATTCTGTTTCCTGCTATTTTGCCTCACTTTCAAGTCCGCCTCGTTGACTTCCCTCAACAGATTTTTGGACGATAGTTGTCCTTTATCACTCTGCCAGTCACTCTGCCAGTGTGTGAATTGCTGTGCCCCTGAGCTCCATTTCTCAACTCGTTTTTTGTGAGCTGAACGCAAGTCCAAAATTTTGGATCATGTCCTATACTGGTTCCCGGTGGGTGGCTGAGACTTTGGTTAATTCTTCTTCCTGCCGGGAAATTAGAGTGACATGTGCCCGTCCAAATGCCTAACAGCTACTCTCTCATGGGTTCTCCCTCGTCCCTTCCATCCTCTGCCAAATTGGGAACCTGTGCAAACCAGGAGGTTAAAGGGCCTGTCTGTCCAAGTTGGGAGATTGATAGTAAGGCAGTTGGAAAGTCAAACTGGAGCACCAGGAGAGGGACTATTCGTTGAGTTTTAGAAACCTTTCGTATTCACAGTGTGTCCATTCTCTAGGTTTCCTGTACATGTTATAGCTGTAGTAATATTCCCTTGAACCTGGAGAGTTGGGACCCATGGAATGGGGGCCATGCATTATTGCTTGAAAGGGTCTGCATTTGCTCACCCAATCTCACCAATCCTCTCAGTCCCAAGTGTCCAGCCTTATGCCACATCCAGCTGTCATTGTAGATAGGGTCTTTCCAGGTTTCCTCAGACACCCTGAAGGAATTGTAAAGAATTTCCCTGTTTTTTGGTTTTGCTTTTGAAATTCCTTTTTATAGTGGGTTTGAGCTGATTCTCGCTGCCATGTTTATGCCACTCTAGACACACTTGATTCCCTTATGGAGACATATCAATACATAGGTTTTAAGATTCTTACTAGTCAGATATATTCCTCTGTGGGAAATATGGGGTTTTGAGTCTCTTTCACTGAGGAAGGTGTCGGTCTTGTCAATTCCAAAGTTGGTTTTTGAAACGGTCCCTGTGCTTATATCAAACTCTGGTTTTATGCATCACCCCACCTCTCCTTCCCCTTTATGCAGGCATAAGAGTGTTTTCTAAATGTGAGACTCTGTTCTCTTTCCTAACTCAGTTCAGGTGTAGCCATGTTTACAGGATCTTCCTAAGTGATATCTTATGATAAGTTTCTTTTTCTGTGTGACTTATTTCACTTAGAATCATCGTACCTGAATCCACTCACTTTGCTGCTACTGGTCTTATGACATTGATTTCATGGCTGAGGGATATTCCATCGTACGTAAGTACCACAATGTTTTGAACCATTTTTATATTTCCTGGGATATTTAAGGTGTACCCAAGTTGAGGTTCTTGTAGTCAGTGCAGCCCTAAATTTGGAGGTGGCTCTTTCTTATTGATTTTCAGTTTTCCCAAGGTATATTCCCTAGACTGGAAGTGGCCTTGGCTCTGTAGCTTTGTTGTTTACTTGTTTTAGGGAACACAATGCACTCCTCCAGTGAGGCAGTTGGCAGTTTACATCCCGCCCATCAGCATAACAAGGCTCCCAGTTCTCCAGGGCCTGTCTTGCCTTTCTGGTTTTTACACATTTTGTGGATGTCCCTTTTGACCGGTGGGAAGTGATACTTCTTTGTAGTGCAGATTTGCATTGCCCGCTTGCTTGCTTGGCCAAAATGGGCGTATGTGTTTTCTCCTGAATATATTCAGGAGAAAACGCATACGCCCTTTTTGGCCAAGTGCACCATTGTCCAAGTTGTGCCCCTCTTCCTGTGCTTTACAGGCGATTCCAAGGTACCTCTTGAAATCTGTTTCCTGCTATTTTGCCTCGCTTTCAAGTCCGCCTCGTTGACTTCCCTCAACAGATTTTTGGACGATAGTTGTCCTTTATCACTCTGCCAGTTTGTGAATTGCTGTGCCCCTGAGCTCCATTTCTCAACTCGTTTTTTGTGAGCTGAACGCAAGTCCAAAATTTTGGATCATGTCCTATACTGGTTCCCGGTGGGTGGCTGAGACTTTGGTTAATTCTTCTTCCTGCCGGGAAATTAGAGTGACATGTGCCCGTCCAAATGCCTAACAGCTACTCTCTCATGGGTTCTCCCTCGTCCCTTCCATCCTCTGCCAAATTGGGAACCTGTGCAAACCAGGAGGTTAAAGGGCCTGTCTGTCCAAGTTGGGAGATTGATAGTAAGGCAGTTGGAAAGTCAAACTGGAGCACCAGGAGAGGGACTATTCGTTGAGTTTTAGAAACCTTTCGTATTCACAGTGTGTCCATTCTCTAGGTTTCCTGTACATGTTATAGCTGTAGTAATATTCCCTTGAACCTGGAGAGTTGGGACCCATGGAATGGGGGCCATGCATTATTGCTTGAAAGGGTCTGCATTTGCTCACCCAATCTCACCAATTCTCTCAGTCCCAAGTGTCCAGCCTTATGCCACATCCAGCTGTCATTGTAGATAGGGTCTTTCCAGGTTTCCTCAGACACCCTGAAGGAATTGTAAAGAATTTCCCTCTTTTTTGGTTTTGCTTTTGAAATTCCTTTTTATAGTGGGTTTGAGCTGATTCTCGCTGCCATGTTTATGCCACTCTAGACACACTTGATTCCCTTATGGAGACATATCAATACATAGGTTTTAAGATTCTTACTAGTCAGATATATTCCTCTGTGGGAAATATGGGGTTTTGAGTCTCTTTCACTGAGGAAGTTGTCGGTCTTGTCAATTCCAAAGTTGGTTTTTGAAACGGTCCCTGTGCTTATATCAAACTCTGGTTTTATGCATCACCCCACCTCTCCTTCCCCTTTATGCAGGCATAAGAGTGTTTTCTAAATGTGAGACTCTGTTCTCTTTCCTAACTCAGTTCACGTGTAGCCATGTTTACAGGATCTTCCTAAGTGATATCTTATGATAAGTTTCTTTTTCTGTGTGACTTATTTCACTTAGAATCATCGTACCTGAATCCACTCACTTTGCTGCTACTGGTCTTATGACATTGATTTCATGGCTGAGGGATATTCCATCGTACGTAAGTACCACAATGTTTTGAACCATTTTTATATTTCCTGGGATATTTAAGGTGTACCCAAGTTGAGGTTCTTGTAGTCAGTGCAGCACTAAATTTGGAGGTGGCTCTTTCTTATTGATTTTCAGTTTTCCCAAGGTATATTCCCTAGACTGGAAGTGGCCTTGGCTCTGTAGCTTTGTTGTTTACTTGTTTTAGGGAACACAATGCACTCCTCCAGTGAGGCAGTTGGCAGTTTACATCCCGCCCATCAGCATAACAAGGCTCCCAGTTCTCCAGGGCCTGTCTTGCCTTTCTGGTTTTTACACATTTTGTGGATGTCCCTTTTGACCAGTGGGAAGTGAGACTTCTTTGTAGTGCAGATTTGCATTGCCCGCTTGCTTGCTTGGCCAAAAAGGGCGTATGCGTTTTCTCCTGAATATATTCAGGAGAAAACGCATACGCCCTTTTTGGCCAAGTGCACCATTGTCCAAGTTGTGCCCCTCTTCCTGTGCTTTACAGGCGATTCCAAGGTACCTCTTGAAATCTGTTTCCTGCTATTTTGCCTCGCTTTCAAGTCCGCCTCGTTGACTTCCCTCAACAGATTTTTGGACGATAGTTGTCCTTTATCACTCTGCCAGTTTGTGAATTGCCGTGCCCCTGAGCTCCATTTCTCAACTCGTTTTTTGTGAGCTGAACGCAAGTCCAAAATTTTGGATCCTGTCCTATACTGGTTCCCGGTGGGTCGCTGAGACTTTGGTTAATTCTTCTTCCTGCCGGGAAATTAGAGTGACATGTGCCCGTCCAAATGCCTAACAGCTACTCTCTCATGGGTTCTCCCTCGTCCCTTCCATCCTCTGCCAAATTGGGAACCTGTGCAAACCAGGAGGTTAAAGGGCCTGTCTCTCCAAGTTGGGAGATTGATAGTAAGGCAGTTGGAAAGTCAAACTGGAGCACCAGGAGAGGGACTATTCGTTGAGTTTTAGAAACCTTTCGTATTCACAGTGTGTCCATTCTCTAGGTTTCCTGTACATGTTATAGCTGTAGTAATATTCCCTTGAACCTGGAGAGTTGGGACCCATGGAATGGGGGCCATGCATTATTGCTTGAAAGGGTCTGCATTTGCTCACCCAATCTCACCAATCCTCTCAGTCCCAAGTGTCCAGCCTTATGCCACATCCAGCTGTCATTGTAGATAGGGTCTTTCCAGGTTTCCTCAGACACCCTGAAGGAATTGTAAAGAATTTCCCTGTTTTTTGGTTTTGCTTTTGAAATTCCTTTTTATAGTGGGTTTGAGCTGATTCTCGCTGCCATGTTTATGCCACTCTAGACACACTTGATTCCCTTATGGAGACATATCAATACATAGGTTTTAAGATTCTTACTAGTCAGATATATTCCTCTGTGGGAAATATGGGGTTTTGAGTCTCTTTCACTGAGGAAGGTGTCGGTCTTGTCAATTCCAAAGTTGGTTTTTGAAACGGTCCCTGTGCTTATATCAAACTCTGGTTTTATGCATCACCCCAGCACTCCTTCCCCTTTATGCAGGCATAAGAGTGTTTTCTAAATGTGAGACTCTGTTCTCTTTCCTAACTCAGTTCACGTGTAGCCATGTTTACAGGATCTTCCTAAGTGATATCTTATGATAAGTTTCTTTTTTCTGTGTGACTTATTTCACTTAGAATCATCGTACCTGAATCCACTCACTTTGCTGCTACTGGTCTTATGACATTGATTTCATGGCTGAGGGATATTCCATCGTACGTAAGTACCACAATGTTTTGAACCATTTTTATATTTCCTGGGATATTTAAGGTGTACCCAAGTTGAGGTTCTTGTAGTCAGTGCAGCCCTAAATTTGGAGGTGGCTCTTTCTTATTGATTTTCAGTTTTCCCAAGGTATATTCCCTAGACTGGAAGTGGCCTTGGCTCTGTAGCTCTGTTGTTTACTTGTTTTAGGGAACACAATGCACTCCTCCAGTGAGGCAGTTGGCAATTTACATCCCGCCCATCAGCATAACAAGGCTCCCAGTTCTCCAGGGCCTGTCTTGCCTTTCTGGTTTTTACACATTTTGTGGATGTCCCTTTTGACCGGTGGGAAGTGATACTTCATTGTAGTGCAGATTTGCATTGCCCGCTTGCTTGCTTGGCCAAAAAGGGCGTATGCGTTTTCTCCTGAATATATTCAGGAGAAAAGGCATACGCCCTTTTTGGCCAAGTGCACCATTGTCCAAGTTGTGCCCCTCTTCCTGTGCTTTACAGGCGATTCCAAGGTACCTCTTGAAATCTGTTTCCTGCTATTTTGCCTCGCTTTCAAGTCCGCCTCGTTGACTTCCCTCAACAGATTTTTGGACGATAGTTGTCCTTTATCACTCTGCCAGTTTGTGAATTGCTGTGCCCCTGAGCTCCATTTCTCAACTCGTTTTTTGTGAGAAGAACGCAAGTCCAAAATTTTGGATCATGTCCTATACTGGTTCCCGGTGGGTGGCTGAGACTTTGGTTAATTCTTCTTCCTGCCGGGAAATTAGAGTGACATGTGCCCATCCAAATGCCTAACAGCTACTCTCTCATGGGTTCTCCCTCGTCCCTTCCATCCTCAGCCAAATTGGGAACCTGTGCAAACCAGGAGGTTAAAGGGCCTGTCTCTCCAAGTTGGGAGATTGATAGTAAGGCAGTTGGAAAGTCAAACTGGAGCACCAGGAGAGGGACTATTCGTTGAGTTTTAGAAACCTTTCGTATTCACAGTGTGTCCATTCTCTAGGTTTCCTGTACATGTTATAGCTGTAGTAATATTCCCTTGAACCTGGAGAGTTGGGACCCATGGAATGGGGGCCATGCATTATTGCTTGAAAGGGTCTGCATTTGCTCACCCAATCTCACCAATCCTCTCAGTCCCAAGTGTCCTGCCTTATGCCACATCCAGCTGTCATTGTAGATAGGGTCTTTCCAGGTTTCCTCAGACACCCTGAAGGAATTGTAAAGAATTTCCCTGTTTTTTGGTTTTGCTTTTGAAATTCCTTTTTATAGTGGGTTTGAGCTGATTCTCGCTGCCATGTTTATGCCACTCTAGACACACTTGATTCCCTTATGGAGTCATATCAATACATAGGTTTTAAGATTCTTACTAGTCAGATATATTCCTCTGCGGGAAATATGGGGTTTTGAGTCTCTTTCACTGAGGAAGGTGTAGGTCTTGTCTATTCCATAGTAGGTTTTTTTTAATGGTACCTGTGCTTATATCGAACTCTGGTTTTATGCATCACCCCACCTCTCCTTCCCCCTGAAGCAGGCATAAGTGTGTTTTCTAAATGTGAGACTCTGTTCTCTTTCCTAACTCAGCTCATGTGTAGCCATGTTTACAGGATCTTCATAAGTGATATCTTATGATAAGTTTCTTTTTCTGTGTGACTTATTTCACTTAGAATCATCGTACCTGAATCCACTCATTTTGGTGCTCCTGGTCTTATGACATTGATTTCATGGCTCAAGGATATTCCATCGTACGTAAGTACCACAATGTTTTGAACCATTTTTATATTTTGTGGGATATTTAAGGTGTAACCCAGTTGAGGTTCCTGTAAGCAGTGCAGCCCTAAATTTTGGTGTGGCTCTGTCTTATTGATATTCCGTTTTCCCAAGGTATATTCCCTAGACTGGAAGCACACTTGGCTCAGTAGCTCTGTTGTTTACTTGTTATAGGGAGCAAAATGCAATCCTCCTGAGAGGCAGTTGGCAATTTACATACGGCCCATCAGCATAACAAGGCTCCGTATATTCTCCAGGGCCTGTCTTGCCTTTCTGGTTTTTATACATTTTGTGGATGTCCCTTTTGACCGGTGGGAAGTGATACTACTTTGTCGTGCAGATTTGCATTGCCCGCTTGCTTGCTTGGCCAAAAAGGGCCTATGCATGTTCTCCTGAATGTAATCAGGAGAAAACGCATAGACCCTTTTTGGCCAAGTGCATCAGTGTCAAAGTTGTGCCCCTCTTCCTATTCTCTCAAGGCGATTCCTACGTACCTCTTGAAATCGATTTTCCTGCTATTCTGCCTCGCTTTCAAGTCCGCCTCATTGCCTTCCCTCAACAGATTTTTGGACGATAGTTGTCCTTTATTACTCTGCCAGTTTGTGAATTGCTGTGCCCCTGAGCTCCATTTTTCAACTCGTTATTTGTGAGCTGAACACAAGTCCCAAATTTTAGTTCAGGCCCTATACTGATTCCCGGTGGGTGGCTGAGACTTTGATTAATTATTCTTCCTGCCGGGAATTTAAAATGGCATGTGCCCGTCCAAATGCCTAATAGCTACTCTCTCATTGGTTCTCCCTCTTCCCTTTCATCCTCTGCCAAATTGGCAACCTGTGCGAACCAGGAGGTTAAAGGGGCTGTCTCTCCAAGTTGGGAGATTGATAGTAAAGCAGTTGGAAAGTCAAACCGGATATCCAGGAGAGGGACTATTCGTTGAGTTTTAGAAACCATTCGTATTCACAGTGTGTGCATTCTCTAGGTTTCCCGTACATGTTATAGCTGTCGTAATATTCCCTTCAAGTTGGAGAGTTGGGAGCAATGGAACGGGTGCCATGAAATATTGCTTCAAAGGGTCTGCATTTGCTCAACCAATCTCTCCAATCTGCTCAGTCCCAAGTGTCCAGCCTTATGCCACATCCAGCTGTCATTGTAGATAGGCTTTTTCCAGGTTTCATCAGAGACCTTGAAGGAATTGTAAAGAAATTCCTGTTTTTTTTGTTTTGTTTTTGAAATTCCTTTTTATAGTGGGTTTGAGCTGATTCTAGCTGCCATGTTTATGCCAGTCTAGACACACTTGTTTCCCTTATGCAGACATATCAATACATAGGTTTTAAGATTGTTACTAGTGAGATATATACCTCTGTGGGAAATATAGGGATTTGAGTCTCTTTCACTGATGAAGGTGTAGGTCTTGTCTATTCCATAGTTGGTTTTTGGAACGTTACCTGTGCTTATATCAAACTCTGGTTTTATGCATCACCCCACCTCTCCTTCCCCTTTATGCAGGCATAAGAGTGTTTTCTAAATGTGAGACTCTGTTCTCTTTCCCAACTCAGTTCACGTGTAGCCATGTTTACAGGATCTTCATAAGTGATATCTTATGATAAGTTCCTTTTTCTGTGTGACTTATTACACTTAGAATCATCGTACCTGAATCCACTCACTTTGCTGCTACTGGTCTTATGACATTGATTTCATGGCTGAGGGATATTCCATCGTACGTAATTACCACAATGTTTTGAACCATTTTTATATTTCCTGGGATATTTAAGGTGTACCCAAGTTGAGGTTCTTGTAGTCAGTGCAGCCCTAAATTTAGAGGTGGCTCTTTCTTATTGATTTTCAGTTTTCCCAAGGTATATTCCCTAGACTGGAAGTGGCCTTGGCTCTGTAGCTCTGTTGTTTACTTGTTTTAGGGAACACAATGGACTCCTCCAGTGAGGCAGTTGGCAATTTACATCCCGCCCATCAGCATAACAAGGCTCCCAGTTCTCCAGGGCCTGTCTTGCCTTTCTGGTTTTTACACATTTTGTGGATGTCCCTTTTGATCGGTGGGAAGTGATACTTCTTTGTAGTGCAGATTTGCATTGCCCGCTTGCTTGCTTGGCCAAAAAGGGCGTATGCGTTTTCTCCTGAATATATTCAGGAAAAAACGCATACGCCCTTTTTGGCCAAGTGCAACATTGTCCAAGTTGTGCCCCTCTTCCTGTGCTTTACAGGCGATTCCAACGTACCTCTTGAATTCTGTTTCCTGCTATTTTGCCTCACTTTCAAGTCCGCCTCGTTGACTTCCCTCAACAGATTTTTGGACGATAGTTGTCCTTTATCACTCTGCCAGTCACTCTGCCAGTGTGTGAATTGCTGTGCCCCTGAGCTCCATTTCTCAACTCGTTTTTTGTGAGCTGAACGCAAGTCCAAAATTTTGGATCATGTCCTATACTGGTTCCCGGTGGGTGGCTGAGACTTTGGTTAATTCTTCTTCCTGCCGGGAAATTAGAGTGACATGTGCCCGTCCAAATGCCTAACAGCTACTCTCTCATGGGTTCTCCCTCGTCCCTTGCATCCTCTGCCAAATTGGGAACCTGTGCAAACCAGGAGGTTAAAGGGCCTGTCTCTCCAAGTTGGGTGATTGATAGTAAGGCAGTTGGAAAGTCAAACTGGAGCACCAGGAGAGGGACTATTCGTTGAGTTTTAGAAACCTTTCGTATTCACAGTGTGTCCATTCTCTAGGTTTCCTGTACATGTTATAGCTGTAGTAATATTCCCTTGAACATGGAGAGTTGGGACCCATGGAATGGGGGCCATGCATTATTGCTTGAAAGGGTCTGCATTTGCTCACCCAATCTCACCAATTCTCTCAGTCCCAAGTGTCCAGCCTTATGCCACATCCAGCTGTCATTGTAGATAGGGTCTTTCCAGGTTTCCTCAGACACCCTGAAGGAATTGTAAAGAATTTCCCTGTTTTTTGGTTTTGCTTTTGAAATTCCTTTTTATAGTGGGTTTGAGCTGATTCTCGCTGCCATGTTTATGCCACTCTAGACACACTTGATTCCCTTATGGAGACATATCAATACATAGGTTTTAAGATTCTTACTAGTCAGATATATTCCTCTGTGGGAAATATGGGGTTTTGAGTCTCTTTCACTGAGGAAGGTGTCAGTCTTGTCAATTCCAAAGTTGGTTTTTGAAACGGTCCCTGTGCTTATATCAAACTCTGGTTTTATGCATCACCCCACCTCTCCTTCCCCTTTATGCAGGCATAAGAGTGTTTTCTAAATGTGAGACTCTGTTCTCTTTCCTAACTCAGTTCACGTGTAGCCATGTTTACAGGATCTTCCTAAGTGATATCTTATGATAAGTTTCTTTTTCTGTGTGACTTATTTCACTTAGAATCATCGTACCTGAATCCACTCACTTTGCTGCTACTGGTCTTATGACATTGATTTCATGGCTGATGGATATTCCATCGTACGTAAGTACCACAATGTTTTGAACCATTTTTATATTTCCTGGGATATTTAAGGTGTACCCAAGTTGAGGTTCTTGTAGTCAGTGCAGCCCTAAATTTGGAGGTGGCTCTTTCTTATTGATTTTCAGTTTTCCCAAGGTATATTCCCTAGACTGGAAGTGGCCTTGGCTCTGTAGCTCTGTTGTTTACTTGTTTTAGGGAACACAATGCACTCCTCCAGTGAGGCAGTTGGCAATTTACATCCCGCCCATCAGCATAACAAGGCTCCCAGTTCTCCAGGGCCTGTCTTGCCTTTCTGGTTTTTACACATTTTGTGGATGTCCCTTTTGACCAGTGGGAAGTGAGACTTCTTTGTAGTGCAGATTTGCATTGCCCGCTTGCTTGCTTGGCCAAAAAGGGCGTATGCGTTTTCTCCTGAATATATTCAGGAGAAAACGCATACGCCCTTTTTGGCCAAGTGCACCATTGTCCAAGTTGTGCCCCTCTTCCTGTGCTTTACAGGCGATTCCAACGTACCTCTTGAAATCTGTTTCCTGCTATTTTGCCTCGCTTTCAAGTCCGCCTCGTTGACTTCCCTCAACAGATTTTTGGACGATAGTTGTCCTTTATCACTCTGCCAGTTTGTTAATTGCTGTGCCCCTGAGCTCCATTTCTCAACTCGTTTTTTGTGAGCTGAACGCAAGTCCAAAATTTTGGATCATGTCCTATACTGGTTCCCGGTGGGTCGCTGAGACTTTGGTTAATTCTTCTTCCTGCCGGGAAATTAGAGTGACATGTGCCCGTCCAAATGCCTAACAGCTACTCTCTCATGGGTTCTCCCTCGTCCCTTCCATCCTCTGGCAAATTGGGAACCTGTGCAAACCAGGAGGTTAAAGGGCCTGTCTCTCCAAGTTGGGAGATTGATAGTAAGGCAGTTGGAAAGTCAAACTGGAGCACCAGGAGAGGGACTATTCGTTGAGTTTTAGAAACCTTTCGTATTCACAGTGTGTCCATTCTCTAGGTTTCCTGTACATGTTATAGCTGTAGTAATATTCCCTTGAACATGGAGAGTTGGGACCCATGGAATGGGGGCCATGCATTATTGCTTGAAAGGGTCTGCATTTGCTCACCCAATCTCACCAATCCTCTCAGTCCCAAGTGTCCAGCCTTATGCCACATCCAGCTGTCATTGTAGATTGGGTCTTTCCAGGTTTCCTCAGACACCCTGAATGAATTGTAAAGAATTTCCCTGTTTTTTGGTTTTGCTTTTGAAATTCCTTTTTATAGTGGGTTTGAGCTGATTCTCGCTGCCATGTTTATGCCACTCTAGACACACTTGATTCCCTTATGGAGACATATCAATACATAGGTTTTAAGATTCTTACTAGTCAGATATATTCCTCTGTGGGAAATATGGGGTTTTGAGTCTCTTTCACTGAGGAAGGTGTCGGTCTTGTCAATTCCAAAGTTGGTTTTTGAAACGGTCCCTGTGCTTATATCAAACTCTGGTTTTATGCATCACCCCACCTCTCCTCCCCTTTATGCAGGCATAAGAGTGTTTTCTAAATGTGAGACTCTGTTCTCTTTCCTAACTCAGTTCACGTGTAGCCATGTTTACAGGATCTTCCTAAGTGATATCTTATGATAAGTTTCTTTTTCTGTGTGACTTATTTCACTTAGAATCATCGTACCTGAATCCACTCACTTTGCTGCTACTGGTCTTATGACATTGATTTCATGGCTGAGGGATATTCCATCGTATGTAAGTACCACAATGTTTTGAACCATTTTTATATTTCCTGGGATATTTAAGGTGTACCCAAGTTGAGGTTCTTGTAGTCAGTGCAGCCCTAAATTTGGAGGTGGCTCTTTCTTATTGATTTTCAGTTTTCCCAAGGTATATTCCCTAGACTGGAAGTGGCCTTGGCTCTGTAGCTCTGTTGTTTACTTGTTTTAGGGAACACAATGCACTCCTCCAGTGAGGCAGTTGGCAATTTACATCCCGCCCATCAGCATAACAAGGCTCGCAGTTCTCCAGGGCCTGTCTTGCCTTTCTGGTTTTTCCACATTTTGTGGATGTCCCTTTTGACCGGTGGGAAGTGAGACTTCTTTGTAGTGCAGATTTGCTTTGCCCGCTTGCTTGCTTGGCCAAAAAGGGCATATGCGTTTTCTCCTGAATATATTCAGGAGAAAACGCATATGCCCTTTTTGGCCAAGTGCACCATTGTCCAAGTTGTGCCCCTCTTCCTGTGCTTTACATGCGATTCCCAGGTACCTCTTGAAATCTGTTTCCTGCTATTTTGCCTCGCTTTCAAGTCTGCCTCGTTGACTTCCCTCAACAGATATTTGGACGATAGTTGTCCTTTATCACTCTGCCAGTTTGTGAATTGCTGTGCCCCTGAGCTCCATTTCTCAACTCGTTTTTTGTGAGCTGAACGCAAGTCCAAAATTTTGGATCCTGTCCTATACTGGTTCCCGGTGGGTGGCTGAGACTTTGGTTAATTCTTCTTCCTGCCGGGAAATTAGAGTGACATGTGCCCGTCCAAATGCCTAACAGCTACTCTCTCATGGGTTCTCCCTCGTCCCTTCCATCCTCTGCCAAATTGGGAACCTGTGCAAACCAGGAGGTTAAAGGGCCTGTCTCTCCAAGTTGGGAGATTGATAGTAAGGCAGTTGGAAAGTCAAACTGGAGCACCAGGAGAGGGACTATTCGTTGAGTTTTATAAACCTTTCGTATTCACAGTGTGTCCATTCTCTAGGTTTCCTGTACATGTTATAGCTGTAGTAATATTCCCTTGAACCTGGAGAGTTGGGACCCATGGAATGGGGGCCATGCATTATTGCTTGAAAGGGTCTGCATTTGCTCACCCAATCTCACCAATCCTCTCAGTCCCAAGTGTCCAGCCTTATGCCACATCCAGCTGTCATTGTAGATGGGGTCTTTCCAGGTTTCCTCAGACACCCTGAAGGAATTGTAAAGAATTTCCCTGTTTTTTGGTTTTGCTTTTGAAATTCCTTTTTATAGTGGGTTTGAGCTGATTCTCGCTGCCATGTTTATGCCACTCTAGACACACTTGATTCCCTTATGGAGTCATATCAATATATAGGTTTTAAGATTCTTACTAGTCAGATATATTCCTCTGCGGGAAATATGGGATTTTGAGTCTCTTTCACTGAGGAAGGTGTAGGTCTTGTCTATTCCAAAGTTGGTTTTTGGAACGGTCCCTGTGCTTATATCAAACTCTGGTTTTATGCATCACCCCACCTCTCCATCCCCTTTATGCAGGCATAAGAGTGTTTTCTAAATGTGAGACTCGGTTCTCTTTCCTAACTCAGTTCACGTGTAGCCATGTTTACAGGATCTTCATAAGTGATATCTTATGATAAGTTCCTTTTTCTGTGTGACTTATTTCACTTAGAATCATCGTACCTGAATCCACTCACTTTGCTGCTACTGGTCTTATGACATTGATTTCATCGCTAAGGGATATTCCATCGTACGTAAGTACCACAATGTTTTGAACCATTTTTATATTTCCTGGGATATTTAAGGTGTACCCAAGTTGAGGTTCTTGTAGCCAGTGCAGCCCTAAATTTGGAGGTGGCTCTTTCTTATTGATTTTCAGTTTTCCCAAGGTATATTCCCTAGACTGGAAGTGGCCTTGGCTCTGTAGCTCTGTTGTTTACTTGTTTTAGGGAACACAATGCACTCCTCCAGTGAGGCAGTTGGCACTTTACATCCCGCCCATCAGCATAACAAGGCTCCCAGTTCTCCAGGGCCTGTCTTGCCTTTCTGGTTTTTACACATTTTGTGGATGTCCCTTTTGACCAGTGGGAAGTGAGACTTCTTTGTAGTGCAGATTTGCATTGCCCGCTTGCTTGCTTGGCCAAAATGGGCGTATGCGTTTTCTCCTGAATATATTCAGGAGAAAACGCATACGCCCTTTTTGGCCAAGTGCACCATTGTCCAAGTTGTGCCCCTCTTCCTGTGCTTTACAGGCGATTCCAAGGTACCTCTTGAAATCTGTTTCCTGCTATTTTGCCTCGCTTTCAAGTCCCCCTCGTTGACTTCCCTCAACAGATTTTTGGACGATAGCTGTCCTTTATCACTCTGCCAGTTTGTGAATTGCTGTGCCCCTGAGCTCCATTTCTCAACTCGTTTTTTGTGAGCTGAACGCAAGTCCAAAATTTTGGATCCTGTCCTATACTGGTTCCCGGTGGGTGGCTGAGACTTTGGTTAATTCTTCTTCCTGCCGGGAAATTAGAGTGACATGTGCCCGTCCAAATGCCTAACAGCTACTCTCTCATGGGTTCTCCCTCGTCCCTTCCATCCTCTGCCAAATTGGGAACCTGTGCAAACCAGGAGGTTAAAGGGCCTGTCTCTCCAACTTGGGAGATTGATAGTAAGGCAGTTGGAAAGTCAAACTGGAGCACCAGGAGAGGGACTATTCGTTGAGTTTTAGAAACCTTTCGTATTCACAGTGTGTCCATTCTCTAGGTTTCCTGTACATGTTACAGCTGTAGTAATATTCCCTTGAACCTGGAGAGTTGGGACCCATGGAATGGGGGCCATGCATTATTGCTTGAAAGGGTCTGCATTTGCTCACCCAATCTCACCAATCCTCTCAGTCCCAAGTGTCCAGCCTTATGCCACATCCAGCTGTCATTGTAGATAGGGTCTTTCCAGGTTTCCTCAGACACCCTGAAGGAATTGTAAAGAATTTCCCTGTTTTTTGGTTTTGCTTTTGAAATTCCTTTTTATAGTGGGTTTGAGCTGATTCTCGCTGCCATGTTTATGCCACTCTAGACACACTTGATTCCCTTATGGAGTCATATCAATACATAGGTTTTAAGATTCTTACTAGTCAGATATATTCCTCTGTGGGAAATATGGGGTTTTGAGTCTCTTTCACTGAGGAAGGTGTCGGTCTTGTCAATTCCAAAGTTGGTTTTTGAAACGGTCCCTGTGCTTATATCAAACTCTGGTTTTATGCATCACCCCACCACTCCTTCCCCTTTATGCAGGCATAAGAGTGTTTTCTAAATGTGAGACTCTGTTCTCTTTCGTAACTCAGTTCACGTGTAGCCATGTTTACAGGATCTTCCTAAGTGATATCTTATGATAAGTTTCTTTTTCTGTGTGACTTATTTCACTTAGAATCATCGTACCTGAATCCACTCACTTTGCTGCTACTGGTCTTATGACATTGATTTCATGGCTGAGGCATATTCCATCGTACGTAAGTACCACAATGTTTTGAACCATTTTTATATTTCCTGGGATATTTAAGGTGTACCCAAGTTGAGGTTCTTGTAGTCAGTGCAGCCCTAAATTTGGAGGTGGCTCTTTCTTATTGATTTTCAGTTTTCCCAAGGTATATTCCCTAGACTGGAAGTGGCCTTGGCTCTGTAGCTCTGTTGTTTACTTGTTTTAGGGAACACAATGCACTCCTCCAGTGAGGCAGTTGGCAATTTACATCCCGCCCATCAGCATAACAAGGCTCCCAGTTCTCCAGGGCCTGTCTTGCCTTTCTGGTTTTTACACATTTTGTGGATGTCCCTTTTGACCAGTGGGAAGTGATACTTCTTTGTAGTGCAGATTTGCATTGCCCGCTTGCTTGCTTGGCCAAAAAGGGCGTATGCGTTTTCTCCTGATTATATTCAGGAGAAAACGCATACGCCCTTTTTGGGCAAGTGCACCATTGTCCAAGTTGTGCCCCTCTTCCTGTGCTTTACAGGCGATTCCAACGTACCTCTTGAATTCTGTTTCCTGCTATTTTGCCTCACTTTCAAGTCCGCCTCGTTGACTTCCCTCAACAGATTTTTGGACGATAGTTGTCCTTTATCACTCTGCCAGTCACTCTGCCAGTGTGTGAATTGCTGTGCCCCTGAGCTCCATTTCTCAACTCGTTTTTTGTGAGCTGAACGCAAGTCCAAAATTTTGGATCATGTCCTATACTGGTTCCCGGTGGGTGGCTGAGACTTTGGTTAATTCTTCTTCCTGCCGGGAAATTAGAGTGACATGTGCCCGTCCAAATGCCTAACAGCTACTCTCTCATGGGTTCTCCCTCGTCCCTTCCATCCTCTGCCAAATTGGGAACCTGTGCAAACCAGGAGGTTAAAGGGCCTGTCTGTCCAAGTTGGGAGATTGATAGTAAGGCAGTTGGAAAGTCAAACTGGAGCACCAGGAGAGGGACTATTCGTTGAGTTTTAGAAACCTTTCGTATTCACAGTGTGTCCATTCTCTAGGTTTCCTGTACATGTTATAGCTGTAGTAATATTCCCTTGAACCTGGAGAGTTGGGACCCATGGAATGGGGGCCATGCATTATTGCTTGAAAGGGTCTGCATTTGCTCACCCAATCTCACCAATTCTCTCAGTCCCAAGTGTCCAGCCTTATGCCACATCCAGCTGTCATTGTAGATAGGGTCTTTCCAGGTTTCCTCAGACACCCTGAAGGAATTGTAAAGAATTTCCCTGTTTTTTGGTTTTGCTTTTGAAATTCCTTTTTATAGTGGGTTTGAGCTGATTCTCGCTGCCATGTTTATGCCACTCTAGACACACTTGATTCCCTTATGGACACATATCAATACATAGGTTTTAAGATTCTTACTAGTCAGATATATTCCTCTGTGGGAAATATGGGGTTTTGAGTCTCTTTCACTGAGGAAGGTGTCGGTCTTGTCAATTCCAAAGTTGGTTTTTGAAACGGTCCCTGTGCTTATATCAAACTCTGGTTTTATGCATCACCCCACATCTCCTTCCCCTTTATGCAGGCTTAAGAGTGTTTTCTAAATGTGAGACTCTGTTCTCTTTCCTAACTCAGTTCACGTGTAGCCATGTTTACAGGATCTTCCTAAGTGATATCTTATGATAAGTTTCTTTTTCTGTGTGACTTATTTCACTTAGAATCATCGTACCTGAATCCACTCACTTTGCTGCTACTGGTCTTATGACATTGATTTCATGGCTGAGGGATATTCCATCGTACGTAAGTACCACAATGTTTTGAACCATTTTTATATTTCCTGGGATATTTAAGGTGTACCCAAGTTGAGGTTCTTGTAGTCAGTGCAGCCCTAAATTTGGAGGTGGCTCTTTCTTATTGATTTTCAGTTTTCCCAAGGTATATTCCCTAGACTGGAAGTGGCCTTGGCTCTGTAGCTCTGTTGTTTACTTGTTTTAGGGAACACAATGCACTCCTCCAGTGAGGCAGTTGGCAATTTACATCCCGCCCATCAGCATAACAAGGCTCCCAGTTCTCCAGGGCCTGTCTTGCCTTTCTGGTTTTTACACATTTTGTGGATGTCCCTTTTGACCGGTGGGAAGTGATACTTCTTTGTAGTGCAGATTTGCATTGCCCGCTTGCTTGCTTGGCCAAAAAGGGCATATGCGTTTTCTCCTGAATATATTCAGGAGAAAACGCATATGCCCTTTTTGGCCAAGTGCACCATTGTCCAAGTTGTGCCCCTCTTCCTGTGCTTTACATGCGATTCCCAGGTACCTCTTGAAATCTGTTTCCTGCTATTTTGCCTCGTTTTCAAGTCTGCCTCGTTGACTTCCCTCAACAGATATTTGGACGATAGTTGTCCTTTATCACTCTGCCAGTTTGTGAATTGCTGTGCCCCTGAGCTCCATTTCTCAACTCGTTTTTTGTGAGCTGAACGCAAGTCCAAAATTTTGGATCCTGTCCTATACTGGTTCCCAGTGGGTGGCTGAGACTTTGGTTAATTCTTCTTCCTGCCGGGAAATTAGAGTGACATGTGCCCGTCCAAATGCCTAACAGCTACTCTCTCATGGGTTCTCCCTCGTCCCTTCCATCCTCTGCCAAATTGGGAACCTGTGCAAACCAGGAGGTTAAAGGGCCTGTCTCTCCAAGGTGGGAGATTGATAGTAAGGCAGTTGGAAAGTCAAACTGGAGCACCAGGAGAGGGACTATTCGTTGAGTTTTATAAACCTTTCGTATTCACAGTGTGTCCATTCTCTAGGTTTCCTGTACATGTTATAGCTGTAGTAATATTCCCTTGAACCTGGAGAGTTGGGACCCATGGAATGGGGGCCATGCATTATTGCTTGAAAGGGTCTGCATTTGCTCACCCAATCTCACCAATCCTCTCAGTCCCAAGTGTCCAGCCTTATGCCACATCCAGCTGTCATTGTAGATGGGGTCTTTCCAGGTTTCCTCAGACACCCTGAAGGAATTGTAAAGAATTTCCCTGTTTTTTGGTTTTGCTTTTGAAATTCCTTTTTATAGTGGGTTAGAGCTGATTCTCGCTGCCATGTTTATGCCACTCTAGACACACTTGATTCCCTTATGGAGTCATATCAATACATAGGTTTTAAGATTCTTACTAGTCAGATATATTCCTCTGCGGGAAATATGGGATTTTGAGTCTCTTTCACTGAGGAAGGTGTAGGTCTTGTCTATTCCAAAGTTGGTTTTTGGAACGGTCCCTGTGCTTATATCATACTCTGGTTTTATGCATCACCCCACCTCTCCATCCCCTTTATGCAGGCATAAGAGTGTTTTCTAAATGTGAGACTCGGTTCTCTTTCCTAACTCAGTTCACGTGTAGCCATGTTTACAGGATCTTCATAAGTGATATCTTATGATAAGTTCCTTTTTCTGTGTGACTTATTTCACTTAGAATCATCGTACCTGAATCCACTCACTTTGCTGCTACTGGTCTTATGACATTGATTTCATCGCTAAGGGATATTCCATCGTACGTAAGTACCACAATGTTTTGAACCATTTTTATATTTCCTGGGATATTTAAGGTGTACCCAAGTTGAGGTTCTTGTAGCCAGTGCAGCCCTAAATTTGGAGGTGGCTCTTTCTTATTGATTTTCAGTTTTCCCAAGGTATATTCCCTAGACTGGAAGTGGCCTTGGCTCTGTAGCTCTGTTGTTTACTTGTTTTAGGGAACACAATGCACTCCTCCAGTGAGGCAGTTGGCACTTTACATCCCGCCCATCAGCATAACAAGGCTCCCAGTTCTCCAGGGCCTGTCTTGCCTTTCTGGTTTTTACACATTTTGTGGATGTCCCTTTTGACCAGTGGGAAGTGAGACTTCTTTGTAGTGCAGATTTGCATTGCCCGCTTGCTTGCTTGGCCAAAATGGGCGTATGCGTTTTCTCCTGAATATATTCAGGAGAAAACGCATACGCCCTTTTTGGCCAAGTGCACCATTGTCCAAGTTGTGCCCCTCTTCCTGTGCTTTACAGGCGATTCCAAGGTACCTCTTGAAATCTGTTTCCTGCTATTTTGCCTCGCTTTCAAGTCCCCCTCGTTGACTTCCCTCAACAGATTTTTGGACGATAGCTGTCCTTTATCACTCTGCCAGTTTGTGAATTGCTGTCCCCCTGAGCTCCATTTCTCAACTCGTTTTTTGTGAGCTGAACGCAAGTCCAAAATTTTGGATCCTGTCCTATACTGGTTCCCGGTGGGTGGCTGAGACTTTGGTTAATTCTTCTTCCTGCCGGGAAATTAGAGTGACATGTGCCCGTCCAAATGCCTAACAGCTACTCTCTCATGGGTTCTCCCTCGTCCCTTCCATCCTCTGCCAAATTGGGAACCTGTGCAAACCAGGAGGTTAAAGGGCCTGTCTCTCCAACTTGGGAGATTGATAGTAAGGCAGTTGGAAAGTCAAACTGGAGCACCAGGAGAAGGACTATTCGTTGAGTTTTAGAAACCTTTCGTATTCACAGTGTGTCCATTCTCTAGGTTCCCTGTACATGTTATAGCTGTAGTAATATTCCCTTGAACCTGGAGAGTTGGGACCCATGGAATGGGGGCCATGCATTATTGCTTGAAAGGGTCTGCATTTGCTCACCCAATCTCACCAATCCTCTCAGTCCCATGTGTCCAGCCTTATGCCACATCCAGCTGTTATTGTAGATAGGGTCTTTCCAGGTTTCCTCAGACACCCTGAAGGAATTGTAAAGAATTTCCCTGTTTTTTGGTTTTGCTTTTGAAATTCCTTTTTATAGTGGGTTTGAGCTGATTCTCGCTGCCATGTTTATGCCACTCTAGACACACTTGATTCCCTTATGGAGTCATATCAATACATAGGTTTTAAGATTCTTACTAGTCAGATATATTCCTCTGTGGGAAATATGGGGTTTTGAGTCTCTTTCACTGAGGAAGGTGTTGGTCTTGTCAATTCCAAAGTTGGTTTTTGAAACGGTCCCTGTGCTTATATCAAACTCTGGTTTTATGCATCACCCCACCACTCCTTCCCCTTTATGCAGGCATAAGAGTGTTTTCTAAATGTGAGACTCTGTTCTCTTTCCTAACTCAGTTCACGTGTAGCCATGTTTACAGGATCTTCCTAAGTGATATCTTATGATAAGTTTCTTTTTCTGTGTGACTTATTTCACTTAGAATCATCGTACCTGAATCCACTCACTTTGCTGCTACTGGTCTTATGACATTGATTTCATGGCTGAGGGATATTCCATCGTACGTAAGTACCACAATGTTTTGAACCATTTTTATATTTCCTGGGATATTTAAGGTGTACCCAAGTTGAGGTTCTTGTAGTCAGTGCAGCCCTAAATTTAGAGGTGGCTCTTTCTTATTGATTTTCAGTTTTCCCAAGGTATATTCCCTAGACTGGAAGTGGCCTTGGCTCTGTAGCTCTGTTGTTTACTTGTTTTAGGGAACACAATGCACTCCTCCAGTGAGGCAGTTGGCAATTTACATCCCGCCCATCAGCATAACAAGGCTCCCAGTTCTCCAGGGCCTGTCTTGCCTTTCTGGTTTTTACACATTTTCTGAATGTCCCTTTTGATCGGTGGGAAGTGATACTTCTTTGTAGTGCAGATTTGCATTGCCCGCTTGCTTGCTTGGCCAAAAAGGGCGTATGCGTTTTCTCCTGAATATATTCAGGAGAAAACGCATACGCCCTTTTTGGGCAAGTGCACCATTGTCCAAGTTGTGCCCCTCTTCCTGTGCTTTACAGGCGATTCCAACGTACCTCTTGAATTCTGTTTCCTGCTATTTTGCCTCACTTTCAAGTCCGCCTCGTTGACTTCCCTCAACAGATTTTTGGACGATAGTTGTCCTTTATCACTCTGCCAGTCACTCTGCCAGTGTGTGAATTGCTGTGCCCCTGAGCTCCATTTCTCAACTCGTTTTTTGTGAGCTGAACGCAAGTCCAAAATTTTGGATCATGTCCTATACTGGTTCCCGGTGGGTGGCTGAGACTTTGGTTAATTCTTCTTCCTGCCGGGAAATTAGAGTGACATGTGCCCGTCCAAATGCCTAACAGCTACTCTCTCATGGGTTCTCCCTCGTCCCTTCCATCCTCTGCCAAATTGGGAACCTGTGCAAACCAGGAGGTTAAAGGGCCTGTCTGTCCAAGTTGGGAGATTGATAGTAAGGCAGTTGGAAAGTCAAACTGGAGCACCAGGAGAGGGACTATTCGTTGAGTTTTAGAAACCTTTCGTATTCACAGTGTGTCCATTCTCTAGGTTTCCTGTACATGTTATAGCTGTAGTAATATTCCCTTGAACATGGAGAGTTGGGACCCATGGAATGGGGGCCATGCATTATTGCTTGAAAGGGTCTGCATTTGCTCACCCAATCTCACCAATTCTCTCAGTCCCAAGTGTCCAGCCTTATGCCACATCCAGCTGTCATTGTAGATAGGGTCTTTCCAGGTTTCCTCAGACACCCTGAAGGAATTGTAAAGAATTTCCCTGTTTTTTGGTTTTGCTTTTGAAATTCCTTTTTATAGTGGGTTTGAGCTGATTCTCGCTGCCATGTTTATGCCACTCTAGACACACTTGATTCCCTTATGGAGACATATCAATACATAGGTTTTAAGATTCTTACTAGTCAGATATATTCCTCTGTGGGAAATATGGGGTTTTGAGTCTCTTTCACTGAGGAAGGTGTCGGTCTTGTCAATTCCAAAGTTGGTTTTTGAAACGGTCCCTCTGCTTATATCAAACTCTGTTTTTATGCATCACCCCACCTCTCCTTCCCCTTTATGCAGGCTTAAGAGTGTTTTCTAAATGTGAGACTCTGTTCTCTTTCCTAACTCAGTTCACGTGTAGCCATGTTTACAGGATCTTCCTAAGTGATATCTTATGATAAGTTTCTTTTTCTGTGTGACTTATTTCACTTAGAATCATCGTACCTGAATCCACTCACTTTGCTGCTACTGGTCTTATGACATTGATTTCATGGCTGAGGGATATTCCATCGTACGTAAGTACCACAATGTTTTGAACCATTTTTATATTTCCTGGGATATTTAAGGTGTACCCAAGTTGAGGTTCTTGTAGTCAGTGCAGCCCTAAATTTAGAGGTGGCTCTTTCTTATTGATTTTCAGTTTTCCCAAGGTATATTCCCTAGACTGGAAGTGGCCTTGGCTCTGTAGCTCTGTTGTTTACTTGTTTTAGGGAACACAATGCACTCCTCCAGTGAGGCAGTTGGCAATTTACATCCCGCCCATCAGCATAACAAGGCTCCCAGTTCTCCAGGGCCTGTCTTGCCTTTCTGGTTTTTACACATTTTCTGAATGTCCCTTTTGATCGGTGGGAAGTGATACTTCTTTGTAGTGCAGATTTGCATTGCCCGCTTGCTTGCTTGGCCAAAAAGGGCGTATGCGTTTTCTCCTGAATATATTCAGGAGAAAACGCATACGCCCTTTTTGGGCAAGTGCACCATTGTCCAAGTTGTGCCCCTCTTCCTGTGCTTTACAGGCGATTCCAACGTACCTCTTGAATTCTGTTTCCTGCTATTTTGCCTCACTTTCAAGTCCGCCTCGTTGACTTCCCTCAACAGATTTTTGGACGATAGTTGTCCTTTATCACTCTGCCAGTCACTCTGCCTGTGTGTGAATTGCTGTGCCCCTGAGCTCCATTTCTCAACTCGTTTTTTGTGAGCTGAACGCAAGTCCAAAATTTTGGATCATGTCCTATACTGGTTCCCGGTGGGTGGCTGAGACTTTGGTTAATTCTTCTTCCTGCCGGGAAATTAGAGTGACATGTGCCCGTCCAAATGCCTAACAGCTACTCTCTCATGGGTTCTCCCTCCTCCCTTCCATCCTCTGCCAAATTGGGAACCTGTGCAAACCAGGAGGTTAAAGGGCCTGTGTGTCCAAGTTGGGAGATTGATAGTAAGGCAGTTGGAAAGTCAAACTGGAGCACCAGGAGAGGGACTATTCGTTGAGTTTTAGAAACCTTTCGTATTCACAGTGTGTCCATTCTCTAGGTTTCCTGTACATGTTATTGCTGTAGTAATATTCCCTTGAACATGGAGAGTTGGGACCCATGGAATGGGGGCCATGCATTATTGCTTGAAAGGGTCTGCATTTGCTCACCCAATCTCACCAATTCTCTCAGTCCCAAGTGTCCAGCCTTATGCCACATCCAGCTGTCATTGTAGATAGGGTCTTTCCAGGTTTCCTCAGACACCCTGAAGGAATTGTAAAGAATTTCCCTGTTTTTTGGTTTTGCTTTTGAAATTCCTTTTTATAGTGGGTTTGAGCTGATTCTCGCTGCCATGTTTATGCCACTCTAGACCCACTTGATTCCCTTATGGAGACATATCAATACATAGGTTTTAAGATTCTTACTAGTCAGATATATTCCTCTGTGGGAAATATGGGGTTTTGAGTCTCTTTCACTGAGGAAGGTGTCGGTCTTGTCAATTCCAAAGTTGGTTTTTGAAACGGTCCCTGTGCTTATATCAAACTCTGGTTTTATGCATCACCCCACCTCTCCTTCCCCTTTATGCAGGCTTAAGAGTGTTTTCTAAATGTGAGACTCTGTTCTCTTTCCTAACTCAGTTCACGTGTAGCCATGTTTACAGGATCTTCCTAAGTGATATCTTATGATAAGTTTCTTTTTCTGTGTGACTTATTTCACTTAGAATCATCGTACCTGAATCCACTCACTTTGCTGCTACTGGTCTTATGACATTGATTTCATGGCTGAGGGATATTCCATCGTACGTAAGTACCACAATGTTTTGAACCATTTTTATATTTCCTGGGATATTTAAGGTGTACCCAAGTTGAGGTTCTTGTAGTCAGTGCAGCCCTAAATTTGGAGGTGGCTCTTTCTTATTGATTTTCAGTTTTCCCAAGGTATATTCCCTAGACTGGAAGTGGCCTTGGCTCTGTAGCTCTGTTGTTTACTTGTTTTAGGGAACACAATGCACTCCTCCAGTGAGGCAGTTGGCAATTTACATCCCGCCCATCAGCATAACAAGGCTCCCAGTTCTCCAGGGCCTGTCTTGCCTTTCTGGTTTTTACACATTTTGTGGATGTCCCTTTTGACCAGTGGGAAGTGAGACTTCTTTGTAGTGCAGATTTGCATTGCCCGCTTGCTTGCTTGGCCAAAAAGGGCGTATGCGTTTTCTCCTGAATATATTCAGGAGAAAACGCATACGCCCTTTTTGGCCAAGTGCACCATTGTCCAAGTTGTGCCCCTCTTCCTGTGCTTTACAGGCGATTCCAAGGTACCTCTTGAAATCTGTTTCCTGCTATTTTGCCTCGCTTTCAAGTCCGCCTCATTGAATTCCCTCAACAGATTTTTGGACGATAGTTGTCCTTTATCACTCTGCCAGTTTGTGAATTGCTGTGCCCCTGAGCTCCATTTCTCAACTCGTTTTTTGTGAGCTGAACGCAAGTCCAAAATTTTGGATCCTGTCCTATACTGGTTCCCGGTGGGTGGCTGAGACTTTGGTTAATTCTTCTTCCTGCCGGGAAATTACAGTGACATGTGCCCGTCCAAATGCCTAACAGCTACTCTCTCATGGGTTCTCCCTCGTCCCTTCCATCCTCTGCCAAATTGGGAACCTGTGCAAACCAGGAGGTTAAAGGGCCTGTCTCTCCAAGTTGGGAGATTGATAGTAAGGCAGTTGGAAAGTCAAACTGGAGCACCAGGAGAGGGACTATTCGTTGAGTTTTAGAAACCTTTCATATTCACAGTGTGTCCATTCTCTAGGTTTCCTGTACATGTTATAGCTGTAGTAATATTCCCTTGAACATGGAGAGTTGGGACCCATGGAATGGGGGCCATGCATTATGGCTTGAAAGGGTCTGCATTTGCTCACCCAATCTCACCAATCCTCTCAGTCCCAAGTGTCCAGCCTTATGCCACATCCAGCTGTCATTGTAGATAGGGTCTTTCCAGGTTTCCTCAGACACCCTGAAGGAATTGTAAAGAATTTCCCTGTTTTTTGGTTTTGCTTTTGAAATTCCTTTTTATAGTGGGTTTGAGCTGATTCTCGCTGCCATGTTTATGCCACTCTAGACACACTTGATTCCCTTATGGAGACATATCAATACATAGGTTTTAAGATTCTTACTAGTCAGATATATTCCTCTGTGGGAAATATGGGGTTTTGAGTCTCTTTCACTGAGGAAGGTGTCGGTCTTGTCAATTCCAAAGTTGGTTTTTGAAACGGTCCCTGTGCTTATATCAAACTCTGGTTTTATGCATCACCCCACCACTCCTTCCCCTTTATGCAGGCATAAGAGTGTTTTCTAAATGTGAGACTCTGTTCTCTTTTCTAACTCAGTTCACGTGTAGCCATGTTTACAGGATCTTCCTAAGTGATATCTTATGATAAGTTTCTTTTTCTGTGTGACTTATTTCACTTAGAATCATCGTACCTGAATCCACTCACTTTGCTGCTACTGGTCTTATGACATTGATTTCATGGCTGAGGGATATTCCATCGTACGTAAGTACCACAATGTTTTGAACCATTTTTATATTTCCTGGGATATTTAAGGTGTACCCAAGTTGAGGTTTTTGTAGCCAGTGCAGCCCTAAATTTGGAGGTGGCTCTTTCTTATTGATTTTCAGTTTTCCCCAGGTATATTCCCTAGACTGGAAGTGGCCTTGGCTCTGTAGCTCTGTTGTTTACTTGTTTTAGGGAACACAATGCACTCCTCCAGTGAGGCAGTTGGCAATTTACATCCCGCCCATCAGCATAACAAGGCTCCCAGTTCTCCAGGGCCGGTCTTGCCTTTCTGGTTTTTACACATTTTGTGGATGTCCCTTTTGACCGGTGGGAAGTGATACTTCTTTGTAGTGCAGATTTGCATTGCCCGCTTGCTTGCTTGGCCAAAAAGGGCGTATGCGTTTTCTCCTGAATATATTCAGGAGAAAACGCATACGCCCTTTTTGGCCAAGTGCACCATTGTCCAAGTTGTGCCCCTCTTCCTGTGCTTTACAGGCGATTCCAAGGTACCTCTTGAAATCTGTTTCCTGCTATTTTGCCTCGCTTTCAAGTCCGCCTCGTTGACTTCCCTCAACAGATTTTTGGACGATAGTTGTCCTTTATCACTCTGCCAGTTTGTGAATTGCTGTGCCCCTGAGCTCCATTTCTCAACTCGTTTTTTGTGAGCAGAACGCAAGTCCAAAATTTTGGATCATGTCCTATACTGGTTCCCGGTGGGTGGCTGAGACTTTGGTTAATTCTTCTTCCTGCCGGGAAATTAGAGTGACATGTGCCCATCCAAATGCCTAACAGCTACTCTCTCATGGGTTCTCCCTCGTCCCTTCCATCCTCTGCCAAATTGGGAACCTGTGCAAACCAGGAGGTTAAAGGGCCTGTCTCTCCAAGTTGGGAGATTGATAGTAAGGCAGTTGGAAAGTCAAACTGGAGCACCAGGAGAGGGACTATTCGTTGAGTTTTAGAAACCTTTCGTATTCACAGTGTGTCCATTCTCTAGGTTTCCTGTACATGTTATAGCTGTAGTAATATTCCCTTGAACATGGAGAGTTGGGACCCATGGAATGGGGGCCATGCATTATTGCTTGAAAGGGTCTGCATTTGCTCACCCAATCTCACCAATCCTCTCAGTCCCAAGTGTCCTGCCTTATGCCACATCCAGCTGTCATTGTAGATAGGGTCTTTCCAGGTTTCCTCAGACACCCTGAAGGAATTGTAAAGAATTTCCCTGTTTTTTGGTTTTGCTTTTGAAATTCCTTTTTATAGTGGGTTTGAGCTGATTCTCGCTGCCATGTTTATGCCACTCTAGACACACTTGATTCCCTTATGGCGTCATATCAATACATAGGTTTTAAGATTCTTACTAGTCAGATATATTCCTCTGTGGGAAATATGGGGTTTTGAGTCTCTTTCACTGAGGAAGGTGTAGGTCTTGTCTATTCCATAGTAGGTTTTTTTTAATGGTACCTGTGCTTATATCGAACTCTGGTTTTATGCATCACCCCACCTCTCCTTCCCCCTGAAGCAGGCATAAGTGTGTTTTCTAAATGTGAGACTCTGTTCTCTTTCCTAACTCAGCTCATGTGTAGCCATGTTTACAGGATCTTCATAAGTGATATCTTATGATAAGTTTCTTTTTCTGTGTGACTTATTTCACTTAGAATCATCGTACCTGAATCCACTCATTTTGGTGCTCCTGGTCTTATGACATTGATTTCATGGCTCAAGGATATTCCATCGTACGTAAGTACCACAATGTTTTGAACCATTTTTATATTTCGTGGGATATTTAAGGTGTAACCCAGTTGAGGTTCCTGTAAGCAGTGCAGCCCTAAATTTTGGTGTGGCTCTGTCTTATTGATATTCCGTTTTCCCAAGGTATATTCCCTAGACTGGAAGCACACTTGGCTCAGTAGCTCTGTTGTTTACTTGTTATAGGGAGCAAAATGCAATCCTCCTGAGAGGCAGTTGGCAATTTACATACGGCCCATCAGCATAACAAGGCTCCGTATATTCTCCAGGGCCTGTCTTGCCTTTCTGGTTTTTATACATTTTGTGGATGTCCCTTTTGACCGGTGGGAAGTGATACTACTTTGTCGTGCAGATTTGCATTGCCCGCTTGCTTGCTTGGCCAAAAAGGGCCTATGCATGTTCTCCTGAATGTAATCAGGAGAAAACGCATAGACCCTTTTTGGCCAAGTGCATCAGTGTCAAAGTTGTGCCCCTCTTCCTATTCTCTCAAGGCGATTCCTACGTACCTCTTGAAATCGATTTTCCTGCTATTCTGCCTCGCTTTCAAGTCCGCCTCATTGCCTTCCCTCAACAGATTTTTGGACGATAGTTGTCCTTTATTACTCTGCCAGTTTGTGAATTGCTGTGCCCCTGAGCTCCATTTTTCAACTCGTTATTTGTGAGCTGAACACAAGTCCCAAATTTTAGTTCAGGCCCTATACTGATTCCCGGTGGGTGGCTGAGACTTTGATTAATTATTCTTCCTGCCGGGAATTTAAAATGGCATGTGCCCGTCCAAATGCCTAATAGCTACTCTCTCATTGGTTCTCCCTCTTCCCTTTCATCCTCTGCCAAATTGGCAACCTGTGCGAACCAGGAGGTTAAAGGGGCTGTCTCTCCAAGTTGGGAGATTGATAGTAAAGCAGTTGGAAAGTCAAACCGGATATCCAGGAGAGGGACTATTCGTTGAGTTTTAGAAACCATTCGTATTCACAGTGTGTGCATTCTCTAGGTTTCCCGTACATGTTATACCTGTCGTAATATTCCCTTCAAGTTGGAGAGTTGGGAGCAATGGAACGGGTGCCATGAAATATTGCTTGAAAGGGTCTGCATTTGCTCAACCAATCTCTCCAATCTGCTCAGTCCCAAGTGTCCAGCCTTATGCCACATCCAGCTGTCATTGTAGATAGGCTTATTCCAGGTTTCATCAGAGACCTTGAAGGAATTGTAAAGAAATTCCCTGTTTTTTTTTGTTTTGTTTTTGAAATTCCTTTTTATAGTGGGTTTGAGCTGATTCTAGCTGCCATGTTTATGCCAGTCTAGACACACTTGTTTCCCTTATGCAGACATATCAATACATAGGTTTTAAGATTGTTACTAGTGAGATATATACCTCTGTGGGAAATATAGGGATTTGAGTCTCTTTCACTGATGAAGGTGTAGGTCTTGTCTATTCCATAGTTGGTTTTTGGAACGTTACCTGTGCTTATATCAAACTCTGGTTTTATGCATCACCCCACCTCTCCTTCCCCTTTATGCAGGCATAAGAGTGTTTTCTAAATGTGAGACTCTGTTCTCTTTCCCAACTCAGTTCACGTGTAGCCATGTTTACAGGATCTTCATAAGTGATATCTTATGATAAGTTCCTTTTTCTGTGTGACTTATTTCACTTAAAATCATCGTACCTGAATCCACTCACTTTGCTGCTACTGGTCTTATGACATTGATTTCATGGCTGAGGGATATTCCATCGTACGTAATTACCACAATGTTTTGAACCATTTTTATATTTCCTGGGATATTTAAGGTGTACCCAAGTTGAGGTTCTTGTAGTCAGTGCAGCCCTAAATTTAGAGGTGGCTCTTTCTTATTGATTTTCAGTTTTCCCAAGGTATATTCCCTAGACTGGAAGTGGCCTTGTCTCTGTAGCTCTGTTGTTTACTTGTTTTAGGGAACACAATGGACTCCTCCAGTGAGGCAGTTGGCAATTTACATCACGCCCATCAGCATAACAAGGCTCCCAGTTCTCCAGGGCCTGTCTTGCCTTTCTGGTTTTTACACATTTTGTGGATGTCCCTTTTGATCGGTGGGAAGTGATACTTCTTTGTAGTGCAGATTTGCATTGCCCGCTTGCTTGCTTGGCCAAAAAGGGCGTATGCGTTTTCTCCTGAATATATTCAGGAGAAAACGCATACGCCCTTTTTGGCCAAGTGCACCATTGTCCAAGTTGTGCCCCTCTTCCTGTGCTTTGCAGGCGATTCCAACGTACCTCTTGAATTCTGTTTCCTGCTATTTTGCCTCACTTTCAAGTCCGCCTCGTTGACTTCCCTCAACAGATTTTTGGACGATAGTTGTCCTTTATCACTCTGCCAGTCACTCTGCCAGTGTGTGAATTGCTGTGCCCCTGAGCTCCATTTCTCTACTCGTTTTTTGTGAGCTGAACGCAAGTCCAAAATTTTGGATCATGTCCTATACTGGTTCCTGGTGGGTGGCTGAGACTTTGGTTAATTCTTCTTCCTGCCGGGAAATTAGAGTGACATGTGCCCGTCCAAATGCCTAACAGCTACTCTCTCATGGGTTCTCCCTCGTCCCTTCCATCCTCTGCCAAATTGGGAACCTGTGCAAACCAGGAGGTTAAAGGGCCTGTCTCTCCAAGTTGGGAGATTGATAGTAAGGCAGTTGGAAAGTCAAACTGGAGCACCAGGAGAGGGACTATTCGTTGAGTTTTAGAAACCTTTCGTATTCACAGTGTGTCCATTCTCTAGGTTTCCTGTACATGTTATAGCTGTAGTAATATTCCCTTGAACATGGAGAGTTGGGACCCATGGAATGGGGGCCATGCATTATTGCTTGAAAGGGTCTGCATTTGCTCACCCAATCTCACCAATCCTCTCAGTCCCAAGTGTCCAGCCTTATGCCACATCCAGCTGTCATTGTAGATAGTGTCTTTCCAGGTTTCCTCAGACACCCTGAAGGAATTGTAAAGAATTTCCCTGTTTTTTGGTTTTGCTTTTGAAATTCCTTTTTATAGTGGGTTTGAGCTGATTCTCGCTGCCATGTTTATGCCACTCTAGACACACTTGATTCCCTTATGGAGACATATCAATACATAGGTTTTAAGATTCTTACTAGTCAGATATATTCCTCTGTGGGAAATATGGGGTTTTGAGTCTCTTTCACTGAGGAAGGTGTCGGTCTTGTCAATTCCAAAGTTGGTTTTTGAAACGGTCCCTGTGCTTATATCAAACTCTGGTTTTATGCATCACCCCACCTCTCCTTCCCCTTTATGCAGGCATAAGAGTGTTTTCTAAATGTGAGACTCTGTTCTCTTTCCTAACTCAGTTCACGTGTAGCCATGTTTACAGGATCTTCCTAAGTGATATCTTATGATAAGTTTCTTTTTCTGTGTGACTTATTTCACTTAGAATCATCGTACCTGAATCCACTCACTTTGCTGCTACTGGTCTTATGACATTGATTTCATGGCTGAGGGATATTCCATCGTACGTAAGTACCACAATGTTTTGAACCATTTTTATATTTCCTGGGATATTTAAGGTGTACCCAAGTTGAGGTTCTTGTAGTCAGTGCAGCCCTAAATTTGGAGGTGGCTCTTTCTTATTGATTTTCAGTTTTCCCAAGGTATATTCCCTAGACTGGAAGTGGCCTTGGCTCTTTAGCTCTGTTGTTTACTTGTTTTAGGGAACACAATGCACTCCTCCAGTGAGGCAGTTGGCAATTTACATCCCGCCCATCAGCATAACAAGGCTCCCAGTTCTCCAGGGCCTGTCTTGCCTTTCTGGTTTTTACACATTTTGTGGATGTCCCTTTTGACCAGTGGGAAGTGAGACTTCTTTGTAGTGCAGATTTGCATTGCCCGCTTGCTTGCTTGGCCAAAAAGGGCGTATGCGTTTTCTCCTGAATATATTCAGGAGAAAACGCATACGCCCTTTTTGGCCAAGTGCACCATTGTCCAAGTTGTGCCCCTCTTCCTGTGCTTTACAGGCGATTCCAACGTACCTCTTGAAATCTGTTTCCTGCTATTTTGCCTCGCTTTCAAGTCCGCCTCGTTGACTTCCCTCAACAGATTTTTGGACGATAGTTGTCCTTTATCACTCTGCCAGTTTGTTAATTGCTGTGCCCCTGAGCTCCATTTCTCAACTCGTTTTTTGTGAGCTGAACGCAAGTCCAAAATGTTGGATCATGTCCTATACTGGTTCCCGGTGGGTCGCTGAGACTTTGGTTAATTCTTCTTCCTGCCGGGAAATTAGAGTGACATGTGCCCGTCCAAATGCCTAACAGCTACTCTCTCATGGGTTCTCCCTCGTCCCTTCCATCCTCTGCCAAGTTGGGAACGTGTGCAAACCAGGAGGTTAAAGGGCCTGTCTCTCCAAGTTGGGAGATTGATAGTAAGGCAGTTGGAAAGTCAAACTGGAGCACCAGGAGAGGGACTATTCGTTGAGTTTTAGAAACCTTTCGTATTCACAGTGTGTCCATTCTCTAGGTTTCCTGTACATGTTATAGCTGTAGTAATATTCCCTTGAACATGGAGAGTTGGGACCCATGGAATGGGGGCCATGCATTATTGCTTGAAAGGGTCTGCATTTGCTCACCCAATCTCACCAATCCTCTCAGTCCCAAGTGTCCAGCCTTATGCCACATCCAGCTGTTATTGTAGATAGGGTCTTTCCAGGTTTCCTCAGACACCCTGAAGGAATTGTAAAGAATTTCCCTGTTTTTTGGTTTTGCTTTTGAAATTCCTTTTTATAGTGGGTTTGAGCTGATTCTCGATGCCATGTTTATGCCACTCTAGACACACTTGATTCCCTTATGGAGACATATCAATACATAGGTTTTAAGATTCTTACTAGTCAGATATATTCCTCTGTGGGAAATATGGGGTTTTGAGTCTCTTTCACTGAGGAAGGTGTCGGTCTTGTCAATTCCAAAGTTGGTTTTTGAAACGGTCCCTGTGCTTATATCAAACTCTGGTTTTATGCATCACCCCACCTCTCCTTCCCCTTTATGCAGGCATAAGAGTGTTTTCTAAATGTGAGACTCTGTTCTCTTTCCTAACTCAGTTCACGTGTAGCCATGTTTACAGGATCTTCCTAAGTGATATCTTATGATAAGTTTCTTTTTCTGTGTGACTTATTTCACTTAGAATCATCGTACCTGAATCCACTCACTTTGCTGCTACTGGTCTTATGACATTGATTTCATGGCTGAGGGATATTCCATCGTACGTAAGTACCACAATGTTTTGAACCATTTTTATATTTCCTGGGATATTTAAGGTGTATCCAAGTTGAGGTTCTTGTAGTCAGTGCAGCCCTAAATTTGGAGGTGGCTCTTTCTTATTGATTTTCAGTTTTCCCAAGGTATATTCCCTAGACTGGAAGTGGCCTTGGCTCTGTAGCTCTGTTGTTTACTTGTTTTAGGGAACACAATGCACTCCTCCAGTGAGGCAGTTGGCAATTTACATCCCGCCCATCAGCATAACAAGGCTCCCAGTTCTCCAGGGCCTGTCTTGCCTTTCTGGTTTTTACACATTTTGTGGATGTCCCTTTTGACCAGTGGGAAGTGAGACTTCTTTGTAGTGCAGATTTGCATTGCCCGCTTGCTTGCTTGGCCAAAAAGGGCGTATGCGTTTTCTCCTGAATATATTCAGGAGAAAACGCATACGCCCTTTTTGGCCAAGTGCACCATTGTCCAAGTTGTGCCCCTCTTCCTGTGCTTTACAGGCGATTCCAAGGTACCTCTTGAAATCTGTTTCCTGCTATTTTGCCTCGCTTTCAAGTCCGCCTCGTTGACTTCCCTCAACAGATTTTTGGACGATAGTTGTCCTTTATCACTCTGCCAGTTTGTGAATTGCTGTGCCCCTGAGCTCCATTTCTCAACTCGTTTTTTGTGAGCAGAACGCAAGTCCAAAATTTTGGATCATGTCCTATACTGGTTCCCGGTGGGTGGCTGAGACTTTGGTTAATTCTTCTTCCTGCCGGGAAATTAGAGTGGCATGTGCCCATCCAAATGCCTAACAGCTACTCTCTCATGGGTTCTCCCTCGTCCCTTCCATCCTCTGCCAAATTGGGAACCTGTGCAAACCAGGAGGTTAAAGGGCCTGTCTCTCCAAGTTGGGAGATTGATAGTAAGGCAGTTGGAAAGTCAAACTGGAGCACCAGGAGAGGGACTATTCGTTGAGTTTTAGAAACCTTTCGTATTCACAGTGTGTCCATTCTCTAGGTTTCCTGTACATGTTATAGCTGTAGTAATATTCCCTTGAACCTGGAGAGTTGGGACCCATGGAATGGGGGCCATGCATTATTGCTTGAAAGGGTCTGCATTTGCTCACCCAATCTCACCAATCCTCTCAGTCCCAAGTGTCCAGCCTTATGCCACATCCAGCTGTCATTGTAGATAGGGTCTTTCCAGGTTTCCTCAGACACCCTGAAGGAATTGTAAAGAATTTCCCTGTTTTTTGGTTTTGCTTTTGAAATTCCTTTTTATAGTGGGTTTGAGCTGATTCTCGCTGCCATGTTTATGCCACTCTAGACACACTTGATTCCCTTATGGAGACATATCAATACATAGGTTTTAAGATTCTTACTAGTCAGATATATTCCTCTGTGGGAAATATGGGGTTTTGAGTCTCTTTCACTGAGGAAGGTGTCGGTCTTGTCAATTCCAAAGTTGGTTTTTGAAACGGTCCCTGTGCTTATATCAAACTCTGGTTTTATGCATCACCCCACCTCTCCTTCCCCTTTATGCAGGCATAAGAGTGTTTTCTAAATGTGAGACTCTGTTCTCTTTCCTAACTCAGTTCACGTGTAGCCATGTTTACAGGATCTTCCTAAGTGATATCTTATGATAAGTTTCTTTTTCTGTGTGACTTATTTCACTTAGAATCATCGTACCTGAATCCACTCACTTTGCTGCTACTGGTCTTATGACATTGATTTCATGGCTGAGGGATATTCCATCGTACGTAAGTACCACAATGTTTTGAACCATTTTTATATTTCCTGGGATATTTAAGGTGTACCCAAGTTGAGGTTCTTGTAGTCAGTGCAGCCCTAAATTTGGAGGTGGCTCTTTCTTATTGATTTTCAGTTTTCCCAAGGTATATTCCCTAGACTGGAAGTGGCCTTGGCTCTTTAGCTCTGTTGTTTACTTGTTTTAGGGAACACAATGCACTCCTCCAGTGAGGCAGTTGGCAATTTACATCCCGCCCATCAGCATAACAAGGCTCCCAGTTCTCCAGGGCCTGTCTTGCCTTTCTGGTTTTTACACATTTTGTGGATGTCCCTTTTGACCAGTGGGAAGTGAGACTTCTTTGTAGTGCAGATTTGCATTGCCCGCTTGCTTGCTTGGCCAAAAAGGGCGTATGCGTTTTCTCCTGAATATATTCAGGAGAAAACGCATACGCCCTTTTTGGCCAAGTGCACCATTGTCCAAGTTGTGCCCCTCTTCCTGTGCTTTACAGGCGATTCCAACGTACCTCTTGAAATCTGTTTCCTGCTATTTTGCCTCGCTTTCAAGTCCGCCTCGTTGACTTCCCTCAACAGATTTTTGGACGATAGTTGTCCTTTATCACTCTGCCAGTTTGTTAATTGCTGTGCCCCTGAGCTCCATTTCTCAACTCGTTTTTTGTGAGCTGAACGCAAGTCCAAAATGTTGGATCATGTCCTATACTGGTTCCCGGTGGGTCGCTGAGACTTTGGTTAATTCTTCTTCCTGCCGGGAAATTAGAGTGACATGTGCCCGTCCAAATGCCTAACAGCTACTCTCTCATGGGTTCTCCCTCGTCCCTTCCATCCTCTGCCAAGTTGGGAACCTGTGCAAACCAGGAGGTTAAAGGGCCTGTCTCTCCAAGTTGGGAGATTGATAGTAAGGCAGTTGGAAAGTCAAACTGGAGCACCAGGAGAGGGACTATTCGTTGAGTTTTAGAAACCTTTCGTATTCACAGTGTGTCCATTCTCTAGGTTTCCTGTACATGTTATAGCTGTAGTAATATTCCCTTGAACATGGAGAGTTGGGACCCATGGAATGGGGGCCATGCATTATTGCTTGAAAGGGTCTGCATTTGCTCACCCAATCTCACCAATCCTCTCAGTCCCAAGTGTCCAGCCTTATGCCACATCCAGCTGTTATTGTAGATAGGGTCTTTCCAGGTTTCCTCAGACACCCTGAAGGAATTGTAAAGAATTTCCCTGTTTTTTGGTTTTGCTTTTGAAATTCCTTTTTATAGTGGGTTTGAGCTGATTCTCGATGCCATGTTTATGCCACTCTAGACACACTTGATTCCCTTATGGAGACATATCAATACATAGGTTTTAAGATTCTTACTAGTCAGATATATTCCTCTGTGGGAAATATGGGGTTTTGAGTCTCTTTCACTGAGGAAGGTGTCGGTCTTGTCAATTCCAAAGTTGGTTTTTGAAACGGTCCCTGTGCTTATATCAAACTCTGGTTTTATGCATCACCCCACCTCTCCTTCCCCTTTATGCAGGCATAAGAGTGTTTTCTAAATGTGAGACTCTGTTCTCTTTCCTAACTCAGTTCACGTGTAGCCATGTTTACAGGATCTTCCTAAGTGATATCTTATGATAAGTTTCTTTTTCTGTGTGACTTATTTCACTTAGAATCATCGTACCTGAATCCACTCACTTTGCTGCTACTGGTCTTATGACATTGATTTCATGGCTGAGGGATATTCCATCGTACGTAAGTACCACAATGTTTTGAACCATTTTTATATTTCCTGGGATATTTAAGGTGTACCCAAGTTGAGGTTCTTGTAGTCAGTGCAGCCCTAAATTTGGAGGTGGCTCTTTCTTATTGATTTTCAGTTTTCCCAAGGTATATTCCCTAGACTGGAAGTGGCCTTGGCTCTGTAGCTCTGTTGTTTACTTGTTTTAGGGAACACAATGCACTCCTCCAGTGAGGCAGTTGGCAATTTACATCCCGCCCATCAGCATAACAAGGCTCCCAGTTCTCCAGGGCCTGTCTTGCCTTTCTGGTTTTTACACATTTTGTGGATGTCCCTTTTGACCAGTGGGAAGTGAGACTTCTTTGTAGTGCAGATTTGCATTGCCCGCTTGCTTGCTTGGCCAAAAAGGGCGTATGCGTTTTCTCCTGAATATATTCAGGAGAAAACGCATACGCCCTTTTTGGCCAAGTGCACCATTGTCCAAGTTGTGCCCCTCTTCCTGTGCTTTACAGGCGATTCCAAGGTACCTCTTGAAATCTGTTTCCTGCTATTTTGCCTCGCTTTCAAGTCCGCCTCGTTGACTTCCCTCAACAGATTTTTGGACGATAGTTGTCCTTTATCACTCTGCCAGTTTGTGAATTGCTGTGCCCCTGAGCTCCATTTCTCAACTCGTTTTTTGTGAGCAGAACGCAAGTCCAAAATTTTGGATCATGTCCTATACTGGTTCCCGGTGGGTGGCTGAGACTTTGGTTAATTCTTCTTCCTGCCGGGAAATTAGAGTGGCATGTGCCCATCCAAATGCCTAACAGCTACTCTCTCATGGGTTCTCCCTCGTCCCTTCCATCCTCTGCCAAATTGGGAACCTGTGCAAACCAGGAGGTTAAAGGGCCTGTCTCTCCAAGTTGGGAGATTGATAGTAAGGCAGTTGGAAAGTCAAACTGGAGCACCAGGAGAGGGACTATTCGTTGAGTTTTAGAAACCTTTCGTATTCACAGTGTGTCCATTCTCTAGGTTTCCTGTACATGTTATAGCTGTAGTAATATTCCCTTGAACCTGGAGAGTTGGGACCCATGGAATGGGGGCCATGCATTATTGCTTGAAAGGGTCTGCATTTGCTCACCCAATCTCACCAATCCTCTCAGTCCCAAGTGTCCAGCCTTATGCCACATCCAGCTGTCATTGTAGATAGGGTCTTTCCAGGTTTCCTCAGACACCCTGAAGGAATTGTAAAGAATTTCCCTGTTTTTTGGTTTTGCTTTTGAAATTCCTTTTTATAGTGGGTTTGAGCTGATTCTCGCTGCCATGTTTATGCCACTCTAGACACACTTGATTCCCTTATGGTGTCATATCAATACATAGGTTTTAAGATTCTTACTAGTCAGATATATTCCTCTGCGGGAAATATGGGGTTTTGAGTCTCTTTCACTGAGGAAGGTGTAGGTCTTGTCTATTCCAAATTTGGTTTTTGGAACAGTCCCTGTGCTTATATCAAACTCTGGTTTTATGCATCACCCACCTCTCCATCCCCTTTATGCAGGCCTAAGAGTGTTTTCTAAATGTGAGACTCTGTTCTCTTTCCTAACTCAGTTCACGTGTAGCCATGTTTACAGGATCTTCATAAGTGATATCTTATGATAAGTTTCTTTTTCTGTGTGACTTATTTCACTTAGAATCATCGTACCTGAATCCACTCACTTTGCTGCTACTGGTCTTATGACATTGATTTCATGGCTGAGGGATATTCCATCGTACGTAAGTACCACAATGTTTTGAACCATTTTTATATTTCCTGGGATATTTAAGGTGTACCCAAGTTGAGGTTCTTGTAGTCAGTGCAGCCCTAAATTTAGAGGTGGCTCTTTCTTATTGATTTTCAGTTTTCCCAAGGTATATTCCCTAGACTGGAAGTGGCCTTGGCTCTGTAGCTCTGTTGTTTACTTGTTTTAGGGAACACAATGGACTCCTCCAGTGAGGCAGTTGGCAATTTACATCCCGCCCATCAGCATAACAAGGCTCCCAGTTCTCCAGGGCCTGTCTTGCCTTTCTGGTTTTTACACATTTTGTGGATGTCCCTTTTGATCGGTGGGAAGTGATACTTCTTTGTAGTGCAGATTTGCATTGCCCGCTTGCTTGCTTGGCCAAAAAGGGCGTATGCGTTTTCTCCTGAATATATTCAGGAGAAAACGCATACGCCCTTTTTGGGCAAGTGCACCATTGTCCAAGTTGTGCCCCTCTTCCTGTGCTTTACAGGCGATTCCAACGTACCTCTTGAATTCTGTTTCCTGCTATTTTGCCTCACTTTCAAGTCCGCCTCGTTGACTTCCCTCAACAGATTTTTGGACGATAGTTGTCCTTTATCACTCTGCCAGTCACTCTGCCAGTGTGTGAATTGCTGAGCCCCTGAGCTCCATTTCTCAACTCGTTTTTTGTGAGCTGAACGCAAGTCCAAAATTTTGGATCATGTCCTATACTGGTTCCCGGTGGGTGGCTGAGACTTTGGTTAATTCTTCTTCCTGCCGGGAAATTAGAGTGACATGTGCCCGTCCAAATGCCTAACAGCTACTCTCTCATGGGTTCTCCCTAGTCCCTTCCATCCTCTGCCAAATTGGGAACCTGTGCAAACCAGGAGGTTAAAGGGCATGTCTCTCCAAGTTGGGAGATTGATAGTAAGGCAGTTGGAAGTCAAACTGGAGCACCAGGAGAGGGACTATTCGTTGAGTTTTAGAAACCTTTCGTATTCACAGTGTGTCCATTCTCTAGGTTTCCTGTATATGTTATAGCTGTAGTAATATTCCCTTGAACATGGAGAGTTGGGACCCATGGAATGGGGGCCATGCATTATTGCTTGAAAGGGTCTGCATTTGCTCACCCAATCTCACCAATCCTCTCAGTCCCAAGTGTCCAGCCTTATGCCACATCCAGCTGTTATTGTAGATAGGGTCTTTCCAGGTTTCCTCAGACACCCTGAAGGAATTGTAAAGAATTTCCCTGTTTTTTGGTTTTGCTTTTGAAATTCCTTTTTATAGTGGGTTTGAGCTGATTCTCGCTGCCATGTTTATGCCACTCTAGACACACTTGATTCCCTTATGGAGACATATCAATACATAGGTTTTAAGATTCTTACTAGTCAGATATATTCCTCTGTGGGAAATATGGGGTTTTGAGTCTCTTTCACTGAGGAAGGTGTCGGTCTTGTCAATTCCAAAGTTGGTTTTTGAAACGGTCCCTGTGCTTATATCAAACTCTGGTTTTATGCATCACCCCACCTCTCCTTCCCCTTTATGCAGGCATAAGAGTGTTTTCTAAATGTGAGACTCTGTTCTCTTTCCTAACTCAGTTCACGTGTAGCCATGTTTACAGGATCTTCCTAAGTGATATCTTATGATAAGTTTCTTTTTCTGTGTGACTTATTTCACTTAGAATCATCGTACCTGAATCCACTCACTTTGCTGCTACTGGTCTTATGACATTGATTTCATGGCTGAGGGATATTCCATCGTACGTAAGTACCACAATGTTTTGAACCATTTTTATATTTCCTGGGATATTTAAGGTGTACCCAAGTTGAGGTTCTTGTAGTCAGTGCAGCCCTAAATTTGGAGGTGGCTCTTTCTTATTGATTTTCAGTTTTCCCAAGGTATATTCCCTAGACTGGAAGTGGCCTTGGCTCTGTAGCTCTGTTGTTTACTTGTTTTAGGGAACACAATGCACTCCTCCAGTGAGGCAGTTGGCAATTTACATCCCGCCCATCAGCATAACAAGGCTCCCAGTTCTCCAGGGCCTGTCTTGCCTTTCTGGTTTTTACACATTTTGTGGATGTCCCTTTTGACCAGTGGGAAGTGAGACTTCTTTGTAGTGCAGATTTGCATTGCCCGCTTGCTTGCTTGGCCAAAAAGGGCGTATGTGTTTTCTCCTGAATATATTCAGGAGAAAACACATACGCCCTTTTTGGCCAAGTGCACCATTGTCCAAGTTGTGCCCCTCTTCCTGTGCTTTACAGGCGATTCCAAGGTACCTCTTGAAATCTGTTTCCTGCTATTTTGCCTCGCTTTCAAGTCCGCCTCGTTGACTTCCCTCAACAGATTTTTGGACGATAGTTGTCCTTTATCACTCTGCCAGTTTGTGAATTGCTGTGCCCCTGAGCTCCATTTCTCAACTCGTTTTTTGTGAGCTGAACACAAGTCCCAAATTTTAGTTCAGGCCCTATACTGATTCCCGGTGGGTGGCTGAGACTTTGATGAATTATTCTTCCTGCCGGGAATTTAAAATGGCATGTGCCCGTCCAAATGCCTAATAGCTACTCTCTCATTGGTTCTCCCTCTTCCCTTTCATCCTCTGCCAAATTGGCAACCTGTGCGAACCAGGAGGTTAAAGGGGCTGTCTCTCCAAGTTGGGAGATTGATAGTAAAGCAGTTGGAAAGTCAAACCGGATATCCAGGAGAGGGACTATTCGTTGAGTTTTAGAAACCATTCGTATTCACAGTGTGTGCATTCTCTAGGTTTCCCGTACATGTTATAGCTGTCGTAATATTCCCTTCAAGTTGGAGAGTTGGGAGCAATGGAACGGGTGCCATGAAATATTGCTTGAAAGGGTCTGCATTTGCTCAACCAATCTCTCCAATCTGCTCAGTCCCAAGTGTCCAGCCTTATGCCACATCCAGCTGTCATTGTAGTTAGGCTTATTCCAGGTTTCATCAGAGACCTTGAAGGAATTGTAAAGAAATTCCTGTTTTTTTTGTTTTGTTTTTGAAATTCCTTTTTATAGTGGGTTTGAGCTGATTCTAGCTGCCATGTTTATGCCAGTCTAGACACACTTGTTTCCCTTATGCAGACATATCAATACATAGGTTTTAAGATTGTTACTAGTGAGACATATACCTCTGTGGGAAATATAGGGATTTGAGTCTCTTTCACTGATGAAGGTGTAGGTCTTGTCTATTCCATAGTTGGTTTTTGGAACGTTACCTGTGCTTATATCAAACTCTGGTTTTATGCATCACCCCACCTCTCCTTCCCCTTTATACAGGCATAAGAGTGTTTTCTAAATGTGAGACTCTGTTCTCTTTCCCAACTCAGTTCACGTGTAGCCATGTTTACAGGATCTTCCTAAGTGATATCTTATGATAAGTTTCTTTTTCTGTGTGACTTATTTCACTTAGAATCATCGTACCTGAATCCACTCACTTTGCTGCTACTGGTCTTATGACATTGATTTCATGGCTGAGGGATATTCCATCGTACGTAAGTACCACAATGTTTTGAACCATTTTTATATTTCCTGGGATATTTAAGGTGTACCCAAGTTGAGGTTCTTGTAGCCAGTGCAGCCCTAAATTTGGAGGTGGATCTTTCTTATTGATTTTCAGTTTTCCCCAGGTATATTCCCTAGACTGGAAGTGGCCTTGGCTCTGTAGCTCTGTTGTTTACTTGTTTTAGGGAACACAATGCACTCCTCCAGTGAGGCAGTTGGCAATTTACATCCCGCCCATCAGCATAACAAGGCTCCCTGTTCTCCAGGGCCTGTCTTGCCTTTCTGGTTTTTACACATTTTGTGGATGTCCCTTTTGACCGGTGGGAAGTGATACTTCTTTGTAGTGCAGATTTGCATTGCCCGCTTGCTTGCTTGGCCAAAAAGGGCGTATGCGTTTTCTCCTGAATATATTCAGGAGAAAACGCATACGCCCTTTTTGGCCAAGTGCACCATTGTCCAAGTTGTGCCCCTCTTCCTGTGCTTTACAGGCGATTCCAAGGTACCTCTTGAAATCTGTTTCCTGCTATTTTGCCTCACTTTCAAGTCCGCCTCGTTGACTTCCCTCAACAGATTTTTGGACGATAGTTGTCCTTTATCACTCTGCCAGTTTGTGAATTGCTGTGCCCCTGAGCTCCATTTCTCAACTCGTTTTTTGTGAGCTGAACGCAAGTCCAAAATTTTGGATCCTGTCCTATACTGGTTCCCGGTGGGTGGCTGAGACTTTGGTTAATTCTTCTTCCTGCCGGGAAATTAGAGTGACATGTGCCCGTCCAAATGCCTAACAGCTACTCTCTCATGGGTTCTCCCTCGTCCCTTCCATCCTCTGCCAAATTGGGAACCTGTGCAAACCAGGAGGTTAAAGGGCCTGTCTCTCCAAGTTGGGAGATTGATAGTAAGGCAGTTGGAAAGTCAAACTGGAGCACCAGGAGAGGGACTATTCGTTGAGTTTTATAAACCTTTCGTATTCACAGTGTGTCCATTCTCTAGGTTTCCTGTACATGTTATAGCTGTAGTAATATTCCCTTGAACCTGGAGAGTTGGGACCCATGGAATGGGGGCCATGCATTATTGCTTGAAAGGGTCTGCATTTGCTCACCCAATCTCACCAATCCTCTCAATCCCAAGTGTCCAGCCTTATGCCACATCCAGCTGTCATTGTAGATAGGGTCTTTCCAGGTTTCTTCAGACACCCTGAAGGAATTGTAAAGAATTTCCCTGTTTTTTGGTTTTGCTTTTGAAATTCCTTTTTATAGTGGGTTTGAGCTGATTCTCGCTGCCATGTTTATGCCACTCTAGACACACTTGATTCCCTTATGGAGTCATATCAATACATAGGTTTTAAGATTCTTACTAGTCAGATATATTCCTCTGCGGGAAATATGGGGTTTTGAGTCTCTTTCACTGAGGAAGGTGTAGGTCTTGTCTATTCCATAGTAGGTTTTTTTTAATGGTACCTGTGCTTATATCGAACTCTGGTTTTATGCATCACCCCACCTCTCCTTCCCCCTGAAGCAGGCATAAGTGTGTTTTCTAAATGTGAGACTCTGTTCTCTTTCCTAACTCAGCTCATGTGTAGCCATGTTTACAGGATCTTCATAAGTGACATCTTATGATAAGTTTCTTTTTCTGTGTGACATATTTCACTTAGAATCATCGTACCTGAATCCACTCATTTTGGTGCTCCTGGTCTTATGACATTGATTTCATGGCTCAAGGATATTCCATCGTACGTAAGTACCACAATGTTTTGAACCATTTTTATATTTCGTGGGATATTTAAGGTGTAACCCAGTTGAGGTTCCTGTAAGCAGTGCAGCCCTAAATTTTGGTGTGGCTCTGTCTTATTGATATTCCGTTTTCCCAAGGTATATTCCCTAGACTGGAAGCACACTTGGCTCAGTAGCTCTGTTGTTTACTTGTTATAGGGAGCAAAATGCAATCCTCCTGAGAGGCAGTTGGCAATTTACATACGGCCCATCAGCATAACAAGGCTCCGTATATTCTCCAGGGCCTGTCTTGCCTTTCTGGTTTTTATACATTTTGTGGATGTCCCTTTTGACCGGTGGGAAGTGATACTTCTTTGTCGTGCAGATTTGCATTGCCCGCTTGCTTGCTTGGCCAAAAAGGGCCTATGCATGTTCTCCTGAATGTAATCAGGAGAAAACGCATAGACCCTTTTTGGCCAAGTGCATCAGTGTCAAAGTTGTGCCCCTCTTCCTATTCTCTCAAGGCGATTCCTACGTACCTCTTGAAATCGATTTTCCTGCTATTCTGCCTCGCTTTCAAGTCCGCCTCATTGCCTTCCCTCAACAGATTTTTGGACGATAGTTGTCCTTTATTACTCTGCCAGTTTGTGAATTGCTGTGCCCCTGAGCTCCATTTTTCAACTCGTTATTTGTGAGCTGAACACAAGTCCCAAATTTTAGTTCAGGCCCTATACTGATTCCCGGTGGGTGGCTGAGACTTTGATTAATTATTCTTCCTGCCGGGAATTTAAAATGGCATGTGCCCGTCCAAATGCCTAATAGCTACTCTCTCATTGGTTCTCCCTCTTCCCTTTCATCCTCTGCCAAATTGGCAACCTGTGCGAACCAGGAGGTTAAAGGGGCTGTCTCTCCAAGTTGGGAGATTGATAGTAAAGCAGTTGGAAAGTCAAACCGGATATCCAGGAGAGGGACTATTCGTTGAGTTTTAGAAACCATTCGTATTCACAGTGTGTGCATTCTCTAGGTTTCCCGTACATGTTATAGCTGTCGTAATATTCCCTTCAAGCTGGAGAGTTGGGAGCAATGGAACGGGTGCCATGAAATATTGTTTGAAAGGGTCTGCATTTGCTCAACCAATCTCTCCAATCTGCTCAGTCCCAAGTGTCCAGCCTTATGCCACATCCAGCTGTCATTGTAGATAGGCTTATTCCAGGTTTCATCAGAGACCTTGAAGGAATTGTAAAGAAATTCCTGTTTTTTTTGTTTTGTTTTTGAAATTCCTTTTTATAGTGGGTTTGAGCTGATTCTAGCTGCCATGTTTATGCCAGTCTAGACACACTTGTTTCCCTTATGCAGACATATCAATACATAGGTTTTAAGATTGTTACTAGTGAGATATATACCTCTGTGGGAAATATAGGGATTTGAGTCTCTTTCACTGATGAAGGTGTAGGTCTTGTCTATTCCATAGTTGGTTTTTGGAACGTTACCTGTGCTTATATCAAACTCTGGTTTTATGCATCACCCCACCTCTCCTTCCCCTTTATGCAGGCATAAGAGTGTTTTCTAAATGTGAGACTCTGTTCTCTTTCCCAACTCAGTTCACGTGTAGCCATGTTTACAGGATCTTCCTAAGTGATATCTTATGATAAGTTTCTTTTTCTGTGTGACTTATTTCACTTAGAATCATCGTACCTGAATCCACTCACTTTGCTGCTACTGGTCTTATGACATTGATTTCATGGCTGAGGGATATTCCATCGTACGTAAGTACCACAATGTTTTGAACCATTTTTATATTTCCTGGGATATTTAAGGTGTACCCAAGTTGAGGTTCTTGTAGCCAGTGCAGCCCTAAATTTGGAGGTGGCTCTTTCTTATTGATTTTCAGTTTTCCCCAGGTATATTCCCTAGACTGGAAGTGGCCTTGGCTCTGTAGCTCTGTTGTTTACTTGTTTTAGGGAACACAATGCGCTCGTCCAGTGAGGCAGTTGGCAATTTACATCCCGCCCATCAGCATAACAAGGCTCCCTGTTCTCCAGGGCCTGTCTTGCCTTTCTGGTTTTTACACATTTTGTGGATGTCCCTTTTGACCGGTGGGAAGTGATACTTCTTTGTAGTGCAGATTTGCATTGCCCGCTTGCTTGCTTGGCCAAAAAGGGCGTATGCGTTTTCTCCTGAATATATTCAGGAGAAAACGCATACGCCCTTTTTGGCCAAGTGCACCATTGTCCAAGTTGTGCCCCTCTTCCTGTGCTTTACAGGCGATTCCAAGGTACCTCTTGAAATCTGTTTCCTGCTATTTTGCCTCACTTTCAAGTCCGCCTCGTTGACTTCCCTCAACAGATTTTTGGACGATAGTTGTCCTTTATCACTCTGCCAGTTTGTGAATTGCTGTGCCCCTGAGCTCCATTTCTCAACCCGTTTTTTGTGAGCTGAACGCAAGTCCAAAATTTTGGATCATGTCCTATACTGGTTGCCGGTGGGTGGCTGAGACTTTGGTTAATTCTTCTTCCTGCCGGGAAATTAGAGTGACATGTGCCCGTCCAAATGCCTAACAGCTACTCTCTCATGGGTTCTCCCTCGTCCCTTCCATCCTCTGCCAAATTGGGAACCTGTGCAAACCAGGAGGTTAAAGGGCCTGTCTCTCCAAGTTGGGAGATTGATAGTAAGGCAGTTGGAAAGTCAAACTGGAGCACCAGGAGAGGGACTATTCGTTGAGTTTTAGAAACCTTTCGTATTCACAGTGTGTCCATTCTCTAGGTTTCCTGTACATGTTATAGCTTTAGTAATATTCCCTTGAACATGGAGAGTTGGGACCCATGGAATGGGGGCCATGCATTATTGCTTGAAAGGGTCTGCATTTGCTCACCCAATCTCACCAATCCTCTCAGTCCCAAGTGTCCAGCCTTATGCCACATCCAGCTGTCATTGTAGATAGGGTCTTTCCAGGTTTCCTCAGACACCCTGAAGGAATTGTAAAGAATTTCCCTGTTTTTTGGTTTTGCTTTTGAAATTCCTTTTTATAGTGGGTTTGAGCTGATTCTCGCTGTCATGTTTATGCCACTCTAGACACACTTGATTCCCTTATGGAGACATATCAATACATAGGTTTTAAGATTCTTACTAGTCAGATATATTCCTCTGCGGGAAATATGGGGTTTTGAGTCTCTTTCACTGAGGAAGGTGTAGGTCTTGTCTATTCCAAAGTTGGTTTTTGGAACGGTCCCTGTGCTTATATCAAACTCTGGTTTTATGCATCACCCCACCTCTCCATCCCCTTTATGCAGGCATATGAGTGTTTTCTAAATGTGAGACTCTGTTCTCTTTCCTAACTCAGTTCACGTGTAGCCATGTTTACAGGATCTTCATAAGTGATATCTTATGATAAGTTCCTTTTTCTGTGTGACTTATTTCACTTAGAATCATCGTACCTGAATCCACTCACTTTGCTGCTACTGGTTTTATGACATTGATTTCATCGCTGAGGGATATTCCATCGTACGTAAGTACCACAATGTTTTGAACCATTTTTATATTTCCTGGGATATTTAAGGTGTACCCAAGTTGAGGTTCTTGTAGTCAGTGCAGCCCCAAATTTGGAGGTGGCTCTTTCTTATTGATTTTCAGTTTTCCCAAGGTATATTCCTTAGACTGGAAGTGGCCTTGGCTCTGTAGCTCTGTTGTTTACTTGTTTTAGGGAACACAATGCACTCCTCCAGTGAGGCAGTTGGCAATTTACATCCCGCCCATCAGCATAACAAGGCTCCCTGTTCTCCAGGGCCTGTCTTGCCTTTCTGGTTTTTACACATTTTGTGGATGTCCCTTTTGACCGGTTGGAAGTGATACTTCTTTGTAGTGCAGATTTGCATTGCCCGCTTGCTTGCTTGGCCAAAAAGGGCGTATGCGTTTTCTCCTGAATATATTCAGGAGAAAACGCATACGCCCTTTTTGGCCAAGTGCACCATTGTCCAAGTTGTGCCCCTCTTCCTGTGCTTTACAGGCGATTCCAAGGTACCTCTTGAAATCTGTTTCCTGCTATTTTGCCTCACTTTCAAGTCCGCCTCGTTGACTTCCCTCAACATATTTTTGGACGATAGTTGTCCTTTATCACTCTGCCAGTTTGTGAATTGCTGTGCCCCTGAGCTCCATTTCTCAAGTCGTTTTTTGTGAGCTGAACGCAAGTCCAAAATTTTGGATCCTGTCCTATACTGGTTCCCGGTGGGTGGCTGAGACTTTGGTTAATTCTTCTTCCTGCCGGGAAATTACAGTGACATGTGCCCGTCCAAATGCCTAACAGCTACTCTCTCATGGGTTCTCCCTCGTCCCTTCCATCCTCTGCCAAATTGGGAACCTGTGCAAACCAGGAGGTTAAAGGGCCTGTCTCTCCAAGTTGGGAGATTGATAGTAAGGCAGTTGGAAAGTCAAACTGGAGCACCAGGAGAGGGACTATTCGTTGAGTTTTAGAAACCTTTCGTATTCACAGTGTGTCCATTCTCTAGGTTTCCTGTACATGTTATAGCTGTAGTAATATTCCCTTGAACCTGGAGAGTTGGGACCCATGGAATGGGGGCCATGCATTATTGCTTGAAAGGGTCTGCATTTGCTCACCCAATCTCACCAATCCTCTCAGTCCCAAGTGTCCAGCCTTATGCCACATCCAGCTGTCATTGTAGATAGGGTCTTTCCAGGTTTCTTCAGACACCCTGAAGGAATTGTAAAGAATTTCCCTGTTTTTTGGTTTTGCTTTTGAAATTCCTTTTTATAGTGGGTTTGAGCTGATTCTCGCTGCCATGTTTATGCCACTCTAGACACACTTGATTCCCTTATGGAGTCATATCAATACATAGGTTTTAAGTTTCTTACTAGTCAGATATATTCCTCTGCGGGAAATATGGGGTTTTGAGTCTCTTTCACTGAGGAAGGTGTAGGTCTTGTCTATTCCAAAGTTGGTTTTTGGAACGGTCCCTGTGCTTATATCAAACTCTGGTTTTATGCATCACCCCACCTCTCCATCCCCTTTATGCAGGCATAAGAGTGTTTTCTAAATGTGAGACTCTGTTCTCTTTCCTAACTCAGTTCACGTGTAGCCATGTTTACAGGATCTTCATAAGTGATATCTTATGATAAGTTCCTTTTTCTGTGTGACTTATTTCACTTACAATCATCGTACCTGAATCCACTCACTTTGCTGCTACTGGTTTTATGACATTGATTTCATCGCTAAGGGATATTCCATCGTACGTAAGTACCACAATGTTTTGAACCATTTTTATATTTCCTGGGATATTTAAGGTGTACCCAAGTTGAGGTTCTTGTAGCCAGTGCAGCCCTAAATTTGGAGGTGGCTCTTTCTTATTGATTTTCAGTTTTCCCAAGGTATATTCCCTAGACTGGAAGTGGCCTTGGCTCTGTAGCTCTGTTGTTTACTTGTTTTAGGGAACACAATGCACTCCTCCAGTGAGGCAGTTGGCAATTTACATCCCGCCCATCAGCATAACAAGGCTCCCAGTTCTCCAGGGCCTGTCTTGCCTTTCTGGTTTTTACACATTTTGTGGATGTCCCTTTTGACCGGTGGGAAGTGATACTTCTTTGTAGTGCAGATTTGCATTGCCCGCTTGCTTGCTTGGCCAAAAAGGGCGTATGCGTTTTCTCCTGAATATATTCAGGAGAAAACGCATACGCCCTTTTTGGCCAAGTGCACCATTGTCCAAGTTGTGCCCCTCTTCCTGTGCTTTACAGGCGATTCCAAGGTACCTCTTGAAATCTGTTTCCTGCTATTTTGCCTCGCTTTCAAGTCCGCCTCGTTGACTTCCCTCAACAGATTTTTGGACGATAGTTGTCCTTTATCACTCTGCCAGTTTGTGAATTGCTGTGCCCCTGAGCTCCATTTCTCAACTCGTTTTTTGTGAGCAGAACGCAAGTCCAAAATTTTGGATCATGTCCTATACTGGTTCCCGGTGGGTGGCTGAGACTTTGGTTAATTCTTCTTCCTGCCGGGAAATTAGAGTGACATGTGCCCATCCAAATGCCTAACAGCTACTCTCTCATGGGTTCTCCCTCGTCCCTTCCATCCTCTGCCAAATTGGGAACCTGTGCAAACCAGGAGGTTAAAGGGCCTGTCTCTCCAAGTTGGGAGATTGATAGTAAGGCAGTTGGAAAGTCAAACTGGAGCACCAGGAGAGGGACTATTCGTTGAGTTTTAGAAACCTTTCGTATTCACAGTGTGTCCATTCTCTAGGTTTCCTGTACATGTTATAGCTGTAGTAATATTCCCTTGAACCTGGAGAGTTGGGACCCATGGAATGGGGGCCATGCATTATTGCTTGAAAGGGTCTGCATTTGCTCACCCAATCTCACCAATCCTCTCAGTCCCAAGTGTCCTGCCTTATGCCACATCCAGCTGTCATTGTAGATAGGGTCTTTCCAGGTTTCCTCAGACACCCTGAAGGAATTGTAAAGAATTTCCCTGTTTTTTGGTTTTGCTTTTGAAATTCCTTTTTATAGTGGCTTTGAGCTGATTCTCGCTGCCATGTTTATGCCACTCTAGACACACTTGATTCCCTTATGGAGTCATATCAATACATAGGTTTTAAGATTCTTACTAGTCAGATATATTCCTCTGCGGGAAATATGGGGTTTTGAGTCTCTTTCACTGAGGAAGGTGTAGGTCTTGTCTATTCCATAGTAGGTTTTTTTTAATGGTACCTGTGCTTATATCGAACTCTGGTTTTATGCATCACCCCACCTCTCCTTCCCCCTGAAGCAGGCATAAGTGTGTTTTCTAAATGTGAGACTCTGTTCTCTTTCCTAACTCAGCTCATGTGTAGCCATGTTTACAGGATCTTCATAAGTGACATCTTATGATAAGTTTCTTTTTCTGTGTGACATATTTCACTTAGAATCATCGTACCTGAATCCACTCATTTTGGTGCTCCTGGTCTTATGACATTGATTTCATGGCTCAAGGATATTCCATCGTACGTAAGTACCACAATGTTTTGAACCATTTTTATATTTCGTGGGATATTTAAGGTGTAACCCAGTTGAGGTTCCTGTAAGCAGTGCAGCCCTAAATTTTGGTGTGGCTCTGTCTTATTGATATTCCGTTTTCCCAAGGTATATTCCCTAGACTGGAAGCACACTTGGCTCAGTAGCTCTGTTGTTTACTTGTTATAGGGAGCAAAATGCAATCCTCCTGAGAGGCAGTTGGCAATTTACATACGGCCCATCAGCATAACAAGGCTCCGTATATTCTCCAGGGCCTGTCTTGCCTTTCTGGTTTTTATACATTTTGTGGATGTCCCTTTTGACCGGTGGGAAGTGATACTTCTTTGTCGTGCAGATTTGCATTGCCCGCTTGCTTGCTTGGCCAAAAAGGGCCTATGCATGTTCTCCTGAATGTAATCAGGAGAAAACGCATAGACCCTTTTTGGCCAAGTGCATCAGTGTCAAAGTTGTGCCCCTCTTCCTATTCTCTCAAGGCGATTCCTACGTACCTCTTGAAATCGATTTTCCTGCTATTCTGCCTCGCTTTCAAGTCCGCCTCATTGCCTTCCCTCAACAGATTTTTGGACGATAGTTGTCCTTTATTACTCTGCCAGTTTGTGAATTGCTGTGCCCCTGAGCTCCATTTTTCAACTCGTTATTTGTGAGCTGAACACAAGTCCCAAATTTTAGTTCAGGCCCTATACTGATTCCCGGTGGGTGGCTGAGACTTTGATTAATTATTCTTCCTGCCGGGAATTTAAAATGGCATGTGCCCGTCCAAATGCCTAATAGCTACTCTCTCATTGGTTCTCCCTCTTCCCTTTCATCCTCTGCCAAATTGGCAACCTGTGCGAACCAGGAGGTTAAAGGGGCTGTCTCTCCAAGTTGGGAGATTGATAGTAAAGCAGTTGGAAAGTCAAACCGGATATCCAGGAGAGGGACTATTCGTTGAGTTTTAGAAACCATTCGTATTCACAGTGTGTGCATTCTCTAGGTTTCCCGTACATGTTATACCTGTCGTAATATTCCCTTCAAGTTGGAGAGTTGGGAGCAATGGAACGGGTGCCATGAAATATTGCTTGAAAGGGTCTGCATTTGCTCAACCAATCTCTCCAATCTGCTCAGTCCCAAGTGTCCAGCCTTATGCCACATCCAGCTGTCATTGTAGATAGGCTTATTCCAGGTTTCATCAGAGACCTTGAAGGAATTGTAAAGAAATTCCCTGTTTTTTTTGTTTTGTTTTTGAAATTCCTTTTTATAGTGGGTTTGAGCTGATTCTAGCTGCCATGTTTATGCCAGTCTAGACACACTTGTTTCCCTTATGCAGACATATCAATACATAGGTTTTAAGATTGTTACTAGTGAGATATATACCTCTGTGGGAAATATAGGGATTTGAGTCTCTTTCACTGATGAAGGTGTAGGTCTTGTCTATTCCATAGTTAGTTTTTGGAACGTTACCTGTGCTTATATCAAACTCTGGTTTTATGCATCACCCCACCTCTCCTTCCCCTTTATGCAGGCATAAGAGTGTTTTCTAAATGTGAGACTCTGTTCTCTTTCCCAACTCAGTTCACGTGTAGCCATGTTTACAGGATCTTCCTAAGTGATATCTTATGATAAGTTTCTTTTTCTGTGTGACTTATTTCACTTAGAATCATCGTACCTGAATCCACTCACTTTGCTGCTACTGGTCTTATGACATTGATTTCATGGCTGAGGGATATTCCATCGTACGTAAGTACCACAATGTTTTGAACCATTTTTATATTTCCTGGGATATTTAAGGTGTACCCAAGTTGAGGTTCTTGTAGCCAGTGCAGCCCTAAATTTGGAGGTGGCTCTTTCTTATTGATTTTCAGTTTTCCCCAGGTATATTCCCTAGACTGGAAGTGGCCTTGGCTCTGTAGCTCTGTTGTTTACTTGTTTTAGGGAACACAATGCACTCCTCCAGTGAGGCAGTTGGCAATTTACATCCCGCCCATCAGCATAACAAGGCTCCCTGTTCTCCAGGGCCTGTCTTGCCTTTCTGGTTTTTACACATTTTGTGGATGTCCCTTTTGACCGGTGGGAAGTGATACTTCTTTGTAGTGCAGATTTGCATTGCCCGCTTGCTTGCTTGGCCAAAAAGGGCGTATGCGTTTTCTCCTGAATATATTCAGGAGAAAACGCATACGCCCTTTTTGGCCAAGTGCACCATTGTCCAAGTTGTGCCCCTCTTCCTGTGCTTTACAGGCGATTCCAAGGTACCTCTTGAAATCTGTTTCCTGCTATTTTGCCTCACTTTCAAGTCCGCCTCGTTGACTTCCCTCAACAGATTTTTGGACGATAGCTGTCCTTTATCACTCTGCCAGTTTGTGAATTGCTGTGCCCCTGAGCTCCATTTCTCAACTCGTTTTTTGTGAGCTGAACGCAAGTCCAAAATTTTGGATCCTGTCCTATACTGGTTCCCGGTGGGTGGCTGAGACTTTGGTTAATTCTTCTTCCTGCCGGGAAATTACAGTGACATGTGCCCGTCCAAATGCCTAACAGCTACTCTCTCATGGGTTCTCCCTCGTCCCTTCCATCCTCTGCCAAATTGGGAACCTGTGCAAACCAGGAGGTTAAAGGGCCTGTCTCTCCAAGTTGGGAGATTGATAGTAAGGCAGTTGGAAAGTCAAACTGGAGCACCAGGAGAGGGACTATTCGTTGAGTTTTAGAAACCTTTCATATTCACAGTGTGTCCATTCTCTAGGTTTCCTGTACATGTTATAGCTGTAGTAATATTCCCTTGAACCTGGAGAGTTGGGACCCATGGAATGGGGGCCATGCATTATTGCTTGAAAGGGTCTGCATTTGCTCACCCAATCTCACCAATCCTCTCAGTCCCAAGTGTCCAGCCTTATGCCACATCCAGCTGTCATTGTAGATAGGGTCTTTCCAGGTTTCTTCAGACACCCTGAAGGAATTGTAAAGAATTTCCCTGTTTTTTGGTTTTGCTTTTGAAATTCCTTTTTATAGTGGGTTTGAGCTGATTCTCGCTGCCATGTTTATGCCACTCTAGACACACTTGATTCCCTTATGGAGTCATATCAATACATAGGTTTTAAGATTCTTACTAGTCAGATATATTCCTCTGCGGGAAATATGGGGTTTTGAGTCTCTTTCACTGAGGAAGGTGTAGGTCTTGTCTATTCCAAAGTTGGTTTTTGGAACGGTCCCTGTGCTTATATCAAACTCTGGTTTTATGCATCACCCCACCTCTCCATCCCCTTTATGCAGGCATAAGAGTGTTTTCTAAATGTGAGACTCTGTTCTCTTTCCTAACTCAGTTCACGTGTAGCCATGTTTACAGGATCTTCATAAGTGATATCTTATGATAAGTTCCTTTTTCTGTGTGACTTATTTCACTTACAATCATCGTACCTGAATCCACTCACTTTGCTGCTACTGGTCTTATGACATTGATTTCATCGCTAAGGGATATTCCATCGTACGTAAGTACCACAATGTTTTGAACCATTTTTATATTTCCTGGGATATTTAAGGTGTACCCAAGTTGAGGTTCTTGTAGCCAGTGCAGCCCTAAATTTGGAGGTGGCTCTTTCTTATTGATTTTCAGTTTTCCCAAGGTATATTCCCTAGACTGGAAGTGGCCTTGGCTCTGTAGCTCTGTTGTTTACTTGTTTTAGGGAACACAATGCACTCCTCCAGTGAGGCAGTTGGCAATTTACATCCCGCCCATCAGCATAACAAGGCTCCCAGTTCTCCAGGGCCTGTCTTGCCTTTCTGGTTTTTACACATTTTGTGGATGTCCCTTTTGACCGGTGGGAAGTGATACTTCTTTGTAGTGCAGATTTGCATTGCCCGCTTGCTTGCTTGGCCAAAAAGGGCGTATGCGTTTTCTCCTGAATATATTCAGGAGAAAACGCATACGCCCTTTTTGGCCAAGTGCACCATTGTCCAAGTTGTGCCCCTCTTCCTGTGCTTTACAGGCGATTCCAAGGTACCTCTTGAAATCTGTTTCCTGCTATTTTGCCTCGCTTTCAAGTCCGCCTCGTTGACTTCCCTCAACAGATTTTTGGACGATAGTTGTCCTTTATCACTCTGCCAGTTTGTGAATTGCTGTGCCCCTGAGCTCCATTTCTCAACTCGTTTTTTGTGAGCAGAACGCAAGTCCAAAATTTTGGATCCTGTCCTATACTGGTTCCCGGTGGGTGGCTGAGACTTTGGTTAATTCTTCTTCCTGCCGGGAAATTAGAGTGACATGTGCCCATCCAAATGCCTAACAGCTACTCTCTCATGGGTTCTCCCTCGTCCCTTCCATCCTCTGCCAAATTGGGAACCTGTGCAAACCAGGAGGTTAAAGGGCCTGTCTCTCCAAGTTGGGAGATTGATAGTAAGGCAGTTGGAAAGTCAAACTGGAGCACCAGGAGAGGGACTATTCGTTGAGTTTTAGAAACCTTTCGTATTCACAGTGTGTCCATTCTCTAGGTTTCCTGTACATGTTATAGCTGTAGTAATATTCCCTTGAACCTGGAGAGTTGGGACCCATGGAATGGGGGCCATGCATTATTGCTTGAAAGGGTCTGCATTTGCTCACCCAATCTCACCAATCCTCTCAGTCCCAAGTGTCCTGCCTTATGCCACATCCAGCTGTCATTGTAGATAGGGTCTTTCCAGGTTTCCTCAGACACCCTGAAGGAATTGTAAAGAATTTCCCTGTTTTTTGGTTTTGCTTTTGAAATTCCTTTTTATAGTGGGTTTGAGCTGATTCTCGCTGCCATGTTTATGCCACTCTAGACACACTTGATTCCCTTATGGAGTCATATCAATACATAGGTTTTAAGATTCTTACTAGTCAGATATATTCCTCTGCGGGAAATATGGGGTTTTGAGTCTCTTTCACTGAGGAAGGTGTAGGTCTTGTCTATTCCAAAGTTGGTTTTTGGAACGGTCCCTGTGCTTATATCAAACTCTGGTTTTATGCATCACCCCACCTCTCCATCCCCTTTATGCAGGCATAAGAGTGTTTTCTAAATGTGAGACTCTGTTCTCTTTCCTAACTCAGTTCACGTGTAGCCATGTTTACAGGATCTTCATAAGTGATATCTTATGATAAGTTCCTTTTTCTGTGTGACTTATTTCACTTAGAATCATCGTACCTGAATCCACTCACTTTGCTGCTACTGGTTTTATGACATTGATTTCATCGCTGAGGGATATTCCATCGTACGTAAGTACCACAATGTTTTGAACCATTTTTATATTTCCTGGGATATTTAAGGTGTACCCAGGTTGAGGTTCTTGTAGTCAGTGCAGCCCTAAATTTGGAGGTGGCTCTTTCTTATTGATTTTCAGTTTTCCCAAGGTATATTCCTTAGACTGGAAGTGGCCTTGGCTCTGTAGCTCTGTTGTTTACTTGTTTTAGGGAACACAATGCACTCCTCCAGTGAGGCAGTTGGCAATTTACATCCCGCCCATCAGCATAACAAGGCTCCCTGTTCTCCAGGGCCTGTCTTGCCTTTCTGGTTTTTACACATTTTGTGGATGTCCCTTTTGACCGGTGGGAAGTGATACTTCTTTGTAGTGCAGATTTGCATTGCCCGCTTGCTTGCTTGGCCAAAAAGGGCGTATGCGTTTTCTCCTGAATATATTCAGGAGAAAACGCATACGCCCTTTTTGGCCAAGTGCACCATTGTCCAAGTTGTGCCCCTCTTCCTGTGCTTTACAGGCGATTCCAAGGTACCTCTTGAAATCTGTTTCCTGCTATTTTGCCTCACTTTCAAGTCCGCCTCGTTGACTTCCCTCAACATATTTTTGGACGATAGTTGTCCTTTATCACTCTGCCAGTTTGTGAATTGCTGTGCCCCTGAGCTCCATTTCTCAAGTCGTTTTTTGTGAGCTGAACGCAAGTCCAAAATTTTGGATCATGTCCTATACTGGTTCCCGGTGGGTGGCTGAGACTTTGGTTAATTCTTCTTCCTGCCGGGAAATTAGAGTGACATGTGCCCGTCCAAATGCCTAACAGCTACTCTCTCATGGGTTCTCCCTCGTCCCTTCCATCCTCTGCCAAATTGGGAACCTGTGCAAACCAGGAGGTTAAAGGGCCTGTCTCTCCAAGTTGGGAGATTGATAGTAAGGCAGTTGGAAAGTCAAACTGGAGCACCAGGAGAGGGACTATTCGTTGAGTTTTAAAAACCATTCGTATTCACAGTGTGTCCATTCTCTAGGTTTCCTGTACATGTTATAGCTGTAGTAATATTCCCTTGAACCTGGAGAGTTGGGACTCATGGAATGGGGGCCATGCATTATTGCTTGAAAGGGTCTGCATTTGCTCACCCAATCTCACCAATCCTCTCAGTCCCAAGTGTCCAGCCTTATGCCACATCCAACTGTCATTGTAGATAGGGTCTTTCCAGGTTTCCTCAGACACCCTGAAGGAATTGTAAAGAATTTCCCTGTTTTTTGGTTTTGCTTTTGAAATTCCTTTTTATAGTGGGTTTGAGCTGATTCTCGCTGCCATGTTTATGCCACTCTAGACACACTTGATTCCCTTATGGAGACATATCAATACATAGGTTTTAAGATTCTTGCTAGTCAGATATATTCCTCTGCGGGAAATATGGGGTTTTGAGTCTCTTTCACTGAGGAAGGTGTCGGTCTTGTCAATTCCAAAGTTGGTTTTTGAAACGGTCCCTGTGCTTATATCAAACTCTGGTTTTATGCATCACCCCACCTCTCCTTCCCCTTTATGCAGGCATAAGAGTGTTTTCTAAATGTGAGACTCTGTTCTCTTTCCTAACTCAGTTCACGTGTAGCCATGTTTACAGGATCTTCATAAGTGATATCTTATGATAAGTTTCTTTTTCTGTGTGACTTATTTCACTTAGAATCATCGTACCTGAATCCACTCACTTTGCTGCTACTGGTCTTATGACATTGATTTCATGGCTGAGGGATATTCCATCGTACGTAAGTACCACAATGTTTTGAACCATTTTTATATTTCCTGGGATATTTAAGGTGTACCCAAGTTGAGGTTCTTGTAGCCAGTGCAGCCCTAAATTTGGAGGTGGCTCTTTCTTATTGATTTTCAGTTTTCCCCAGGTATATTCCCTAGACTGGAAGTGGCCTTGGCTCTGTAGCTCTGTTGTTTACTTGTTTTTGGGAACACAATGTACTCCTCCAGTGAGGCAGTTGGCAATTTACATCCCGCCCCTCAGCATAACAAGGCTCCCTGTTCTCCAGGGCCTGTCTTGCCTTTCTGGTTTTTACACATTTTGTGGATGTCCCTTTTGACCAGTGGGAAGTGATACTTCTTTGTAGTGCAGATTTGCATTGCCCGCTTGCTTGCTTGGCCAAAAAGGGCGTATGCGTTTTCTCCTGAATATATTCAGGAGAAAACGCATACGCCCTTTTTGGCCAAGTGCACCATTGTCCAAGTTGTGCCCCTCTTCCTGTGCTTTACAGGCGATTCCAACGTACCTCTTGAAATCTGTTTCCTGCTATTTTGCCTCACTTTCAAGTCCGCCTCGTTGACTTCCCTCAACAGATTTTTGGATGATAGTTGTCCTTTATCACTCTGCCAGTTTGTGAATTGCTGTGCCCCTGAGCTCCATTTCTCAACTCGTTTTTTGTGAGCTGAACGCAAGTCCAAAATTTTGGATCATGTCCTATACAGGTTCCCGGTGGGTGGCTGAGACTTTGGTTAATTCTTCTTCCTGCCGGGAAATTAGAGTGACATGTGCCTGTCCGCACACCTAAGACTGGTCTCTAAATTTTTCTCATCCTTCCGCTTCATGCTCTGGACAAATTCCAAACTCTGTGCAACAGGATGTTGACGGTGTTGATATCCCCAAGTGAGGAGATTGTTAGGAAAGATGCTGGCGGGGTGAACCCGAGCACCAGGCGATGAGGAGATGAGGTGCCTTTTCCAAACTCTTTCCGATCAAATGGTGTACCATCCTCTAGGTGTGACAGGCATGTTTTAGCTGTAGGAAGGGTCATGTGCATGTAAGGAGAACACCAGGGATTTTTCCAAATCAGTGCCTCCCCGAACCCCAAACTGGGGAATTTTTAAGCTACGGCTACACGTATGTCCATTAAGATCCTTGGGAAATAGGCAGAGCCCAAACTTTAGATGATTGAAATCTTCAGGGTCAGAAGCGCTCACCATCGGCCTTGCTTAGGTTACATTTTATCTGTCATTGATAGATGATGTCAATAAAAATATCGATTCTTTTTCAGATTATTTCCCCTCATAGGTTATTGCAAAATATTCAGTGTAGTTCCCTGGGCTATACAGTAGTTCCTTGTTGATGATCTATTTTATACATAGCAGTGTGTATGTGTTAATCCCAAACTGTTAATTTATCCCTTCTCCTACCTTTCCCCTTTGGTAATAATAAATTATAAGATTTTATACTTCTCAGAAATGGGGGAGCTGAAAGAGAGGTATCCTTTTCAATGGAAAAGCATTCAAAACAAGATTGAAGCTTCAGCCAAGAGTATTCGATCTACATCCATGGAAATAAATCACTTCATTTATCTAATGTTGACCTGACAAATAAGACAGACGTCTTCACTGAACTTGCTTATAGGAAAGTGATGGAAATATCAAATGTAAGTCTTAAAAACATCTTATTTTACCCGAGCATTATACACTGCTCTATGTTAACTACAGTTTGGCTCACACACCTGTTCATTGAAGTTACAATGTTCTCAATTTCTGTTACTGATCCTCCAGAGTGGACCCCAACAGGAGTCCCCGTGCCCAGTGTCATTGGAGCCAACAGATCAAGACTGAGTTTGGTTCAGAAGCAAAGGAAACATTATTTTGAAAACAGAATGGAGAGGTGAGAACGTGCACTGCCCCACGGGCTGTGGGCTGGGCTGCTGTGTAGGGATCCCGGCAGCGTCAGTGGGAGGGAGGGGATGGAGCTCTCGAGGGCTGGGTTGGCTGCAGCTCGGGCTCTATGCCGCAGAGTTTGCATGGGACCCCGCTAGCTGAGGTGTCGACCCAGCCATTCTGCACTAGGAAATCGGGTCTGAAGTGACGGGTGTGGGACCTCTGCATGCGGAACCCTAGGAACACGTGAAATTAGACAAAGCACAAAGGAAAAACAGGTTAGACTTTATTTTATTGCCCAGATTCTCTTTTTATCTCCCAGGAATTTTTAATGAACGTTGCCGGAGATGAACACCTCCTCTGCTTTTTGTTCCATTCCTCATCCTTGGGGTGTTGAGGGTGCAGACCCCTCTTTTGTAACTGCTTCATGCTGTGGTGGGAGCCCTGATACATGGGGGGGGGGGCAAAATGTCTCCCCACCAGCCTCCAGGTGAGGTTGATTGTCCCAAGGCCTCCTGCCTCACTTCTCGTCCGCCTGAGCACCAGCATTGGAAGTGTTATAGATTCTAATGACCTTTAAGGTCCGGGAAAGAGATGCGCAGAGATGCTGCGGTGGCAGGTTTCACCCCACCCCACATTTGTTCGGCGACCTTAGGCTGACGGATTTTGCCAGCCTAGATGCTCTGACCAGTAGTCTGTGCTTTCTTTAATTAGGTCCCTGAATTAATGTACAAACAGCACCATGTGTGAGAGCCCTGCCTGCACAACTCCCAGACAGTCCAGGGCAAGTGGTGATCCAGGGCCATGAGGTCCACTGAGTCAACGGCCTTTAGAAGTAGCCAGCAGTCCAGCCGGTCATATTGGCCACCATCACCGTGGTGTCTGTAGGGTTTTCTATGGTGAAAGCATGATATACATTTCCCCCGCCAAGCTTATTAGCTCCCCTCTGGGTGCAGTAAGTCCTGCAAGCAGTAGTCTGCTCTTTCGGGGCACAGTCTTGTTGTTTTCTGAGAGAAACTCCAGGTCAAGTGATGGTCACACGAGTCATCTTGGTGGCCCGTTGCCCCCGTTTGTCTCTCTGGAGGTTGGCATTGAAGGGCTTCCTCACTCGAGGTCAGTGTGTCCACAGAGTGACCCCTGCAACTTCAGGGCATGATGCGTGGTTAGGATCACCACGTGGGGTCCTTTTCCCTTAGGAGGGAGCTGGCCTTGTGGGCTGCTGATTTCCATCTTTTTAGATACCCCAGTATCCTGGCCTGATGTGTCGGTGGGCAAAGCCCTTGGTGACCATAGTTTATCATACCTGAAGGGCATTCTTGTGTTGCTCCATTTCAAGTGGTCCCAGTTTTTGCACTAAGGCCCCAAGGGCAATTAACCTTTGACCGGGTATGTAAAGGTCAAAGGGTTTAGCTAAATTAGGGAGTTCCTGGGCAAGGGTCTGAATTGACTGCTCTTTCCATTCTTGAGAGGCTGCTTCTGGATTCTATTCAAAAGGATCATCATCTTTTCATGTCAGTGTTTCATGTAGAGGCCCAGCTATTAGACTGTAGTTAGGGATCCAGATGCAGAAAACCTTGGCCTCCCCAGGAACCCCTAAGCTGTCCTCTAGGTTTAGAAGAGGTAAGGCTGCAAATGGCTTCTTCCCTATCCTGGGATGCGTTTCTCCGAATATCTGTGAGAATGAAGCTCAGGCATGTCACCTTAGCCTGGGATATTTGAGCCTTTTTCTTGGACACCTTCTATCCTTTCTTGGCTAGGTAGTTCAGAGGCGTCTTTAGTAGGCCTGGCGATCAGAATGTCCGCTGCATATTGAAGGAGGGTTTCCTTTCACAGAGGTAGAACTTTTAGGTCTTTAGAGGACATTTCCCCAATGATGGTGTGGGGATTTTTGAACCATTGGGGCAGGACGGCCCAGCATTATTGCTTTGGTTGCATGTTGTGTCCTGCCACTCACTAGCCAAAAATTCTTGTGACTCTGAGATGAATGGAATACAGAAGAAGGCATCATTGAAGTCTAATACAGAATGCCATGGCCTGGTGGATGGTAGAATGACCAGCAGGGTGTAGGAAATAGGAGCTACTGGATGTATATCCTCGGTGGCTTCACTGACTGTCCTGATATCCTTTACCAGGTTTCCAGCAGCCCATGGGGCTCTCGTGGTCAGGCCAATCCCAGGATATGGAGCTCACCTGGGCTGCACCCCCACCCCACAGCCCACGGGGCTCTCGTGGTCAAGTCCCTCCCAGGGTATGGAGCTCACCTGTGCAGCTACCCAGCAGCCCATGGGGCTCTCATAGTCAGGCCCTTCCCAGGATACGGAGCTCCCCTGGGCAGGTACCCCAGCAGGGCTGGAAACACAGGAACTGTGCACATAGCCCACCATGCAGAGAACCCCCAGCTCACCTGTCGCTCACAGCTGACACAGAACACCACAGAGCAGGACTTGAACTAACAAACAGCAGCTCTGACAGGTCTGTGACCCTGGCTATCACTCTGTGCAGCCTCTCTCTGCCTGGTCTTCCAGACACTTCCACTGCAGCCAGGCACCAGACCTCTGTCTCCACCCACCATCACTCCTCTCCCTGACTCCTGGGTTCCTCTCATTAGTATAGGGTCTTCTTGAAGTTGTTTTCCACTCATGGACCAGATAAAATGAGAAGAAAACAAGCCTCAGCTGCAGCCCCTTGTCTATCCTGACTCTCAAGAGCCCACACGTGTTCCTTGGGCGTGGCCCGTTTAGCAAGGTTCATTTTCTGCAACTGTGAGTCCCTGAGGGGTGAGGATTGGCTGATTTGGGCAGCCTGACGCTGCCTGCCAGCCCTCCCCACGTGTGCCTGGTTGAGGTCAATATAAACACCTCTCCAGTCAGCAAGAGCCCCTGTAGCTGTACCTGACGCCATATTCTCGGCCCCGTCAGCAGTGTCGGGGCTGGGGTGGTGGGAGGGAGTGAGGGGCCGTGGCTTTGTGGGTGGCCCATTGTGAGTGGGGCTCTGCTGGACTTTCTGCAGGAGTTGCCAGGCTGCCACCTGCTAAAGAAGAGGATGTGTCACCCATACCTGCCACTGGAATGTCTCCCCAGGCAGAGGTGAGGAAGTAAAAAAGCAGTGGGGGCCGTGGCAGGAGGGGTATCACAGGTAGGGAAATGGAAAGCTTCCAGAAGAGCATCTGAGGCCAGGACCATCCTGGCTGGCCTGCAGGCACCAAGTCGGCCTGCGTGCTGTCGCTGGTGTGGCTCCACAGCCCTTCCTCTAGGCTTGCAAGTTCTTGTGCATATTCATGTGTTTTACCTGGAAAGGGTGGGAAGAGTTCAGCTGCAGCAGGACTGGGGCTCAGCTCACATTGACTCACAGACGCCTCGACACAGTCCCCCAGCTTTGCAATGAGGTTGCTCCTTGTGGGGCTGACTGCATGGGAGAAGATTTCCCACCTCTGACCAACTTAAGAATCTTTTACCACTGGAGCAAGTGCCCTGATACGATTTTCCTCTGTATAACTGGTGGGTTCTGTTTTTTTCTTTTTTCTTTTTTTTTATTTTTGGTTCAAGGTAGATTTTATTTATTCCTCTTTTTTTTTAATTTGGAGATATAAACATGGAAATAATGCATTAAGATAAAGACGTCTATGTGAAGGGAAAAACTTTTTTTGGTTTATTTTATTAAATGTTATTTATTTATTTTTAATTTTTTTAAAATTTATTTATTTCGTTTATACAGCAGGTTCTTATTGGATATCTATTGTATACATATAAGTGTGCACATGTGAATCCCAGTCTCCCAATTCATCCCACCACCACCCTCACATGGCATTACCCCCTTGGTGTCCATATGTTTGTTCTCTACATCTGTGTCTCTATCTCTGCCCTGCAAACCGGTTCATCTGTACCATTTTTCTAGGTTCCACATATATGCATTAACATACAATATTTGTTTTTCTCTTTCTGACTTACTTCACTCTGTATGACAGTCTCTAGATCCATCAAGGTCTCTACAAATGACCCAATTTCATTCCTATGTATGGCTGAGTAATATTCCATTGTATATATGTACCACATCTTTATCCATTCATCTGTCTGTGGGCACTTAGGTTGCTTTCATTACCTGGCTATTGTAAATAGTGCTGCAATGAACATTGTGGTGAATGTGTCTTTTTGATTTATGGTTTTCTCTGGGTATATGCCCAGTAGTGGGATTGCTGGATTATATGGTAATTCTATTTTTAGTTTTTTAAGGAACCTCCATACTGTTCTCCATAGAGACTATATCAATTTACATTCCCAACAATAGTGGAAGAAGGTTCCTTTTCTCCACAGCGTCTCCAGCATTTGTTGTTTGTAGATTTTCTGATGATGCCCATTCTAACAGGTGTGACGTGATACCTCATTGTAGTTTCGATTTCCATTTCTCTAATACTTAGTGATGTTGAGCAGATTTTCATGTGCGTACTGGCCATCTCTATGTCTTCTTGGAAGAAATGTCTATTTAGATCTTCTTCCATTTTTGTATTGGGTTGTTTGTTTTATTAATATTGAGCTGCATGAGCTGTTTATATATATATATTGGAGATTAATTATTTGTCCATTGATTCATTTGCAAATATTTTCTGCCATTCTGAGGGTTGTCTTTTCGTCTTGTTTGTAGTTTCCTTTGCTTTGTAAAAGCTTTTACATTTCATTAGGTCCCATCTGTTTAGTTTTCTTTTTTATTTCATTACTACAGGAGGTGGATCAAAAAAGATCTTGCTGTGATTTACGTCAGAGTATCCTTCGTAAGTTTTCCTCTCAGAGTTTTATACTGTCCCGTCTTACATTAAGGTCTCTAATCCATTTTGAATATATTTTTATGTATGGTGTTGGGGAGTGTTCTAATTTCATTCTTTTACATGTAGCTGTCCATATTTCCCAGCACCAATGATTGAAGAGACTGTCTTATCTCCATTGTATAGTCTTGCCTCCTTTGTCATAGATTAGTTGACCATAGGTGTGTAGGTTTATCCCTGGGCATTCTTTTTTTTTTTCCTTTTACACGTTTATTGGAGTATAATTGTTTTACAATGGAGTGTTAGTTTCTGCTGTATAACAAAGTGAATCAGCTATACATATACAAATATCACCAGATCCCCTCCCTCTTGCATCTCCCTCCCACACTCCATATCCCACCCCTTTATGTGGTCACAAAGCACCGAGCTGATCTCCCTGTTCTATGTGGCTGCTTTCCAGTAGCTATCAGTGTTACATTTGGTAATGTATTTATGTCCATGCCACTCTGTCACTTCGTCTCAGCTTACCCATCCCCCTTCCAGTGTCCTCAAGTCCTTTCTCTACGTCTGTGTCCTTAATCCTGTCCTGCCACTAGGTTCTTCAAAATCTTTTTTTTTTCTTCATTAGATTCCGTATATCTCTGTTCACATACAGTATTTGCTTTTCCCTTTCTGACTTACTTCACTTTGTAGGACAGATTCTAAGTCCATCCACCTCAGTACAAATAACTCAGTTTTGCTTCTTTTTATGGCTGAGTAATATTCCATTGTATATATGTGCCAGATCTTCTTTATCCATTCATCTGTCGATGGACACTTAGGTTGCTTCTATGTCCTGGCTATTGTAAATAGAGCTGCAATGAACATTTTTGTACATAACTCTTTTTGAATTATGGTTTTCGCAAGGCAAATGCCCAGTAGTTGGATGGTTGTGTCGTATGGTACCTCTATTGTTAGCTATTTAGAGGAACCTCCGGAGTGTTCTCCCTAGTGCCCATATCAATTTACATTCCCACCCACAGTGCAAGTGTGTTCCCTTTTCTCCAATAAAGGCCTCTCCAGCATTTATTGTTTTGTAGATTTTTTTGGATGATTGCCACTCTGACTGCTGTGCGGTGATACCTCACGGTAGTTTTGATTTGCATTTCTCTAATGATTAGTGATGTTCAGCATCCTTTCATGTGTTTCTTGGTAATCTGTATATCTTCTTTGGAGAAATGTCTATTTAAGTCTTCTGCCCGTTTTTGGATTGGGTTGTTTGTTTTTGTGATATTGAGCTACATGTGGTGCTTGTAAAGTTTGGAGATTAATCCTTTGTCAATTGCTTCATTTGAAAATATTTTCTCCCATTCTGAGGGTTGTTTCTGCATCTTGTTTATGTTTTCCTATACTGTGTAAAAGCTTTTAAGTTTCATTAGGTCCCATTTGTTGATTTCTGTTTTTATTTCCATTTCTCTAGGAGGTGAGTCAAAAAGGATCTTGCTGTGATTTATGTCATAGAGTGTTCTGCCTATGGTTTCCTCTAAGTGTTTTATAGTGTCTGGTCTTCTATTTAGATCTCTAATCCATTTAGAGTTTATTTTTGTGTATGGTGTTATGGAGTGTTCTAATTTCATTCTTTTATGTGTAGGGGTCCAGTTTTCCCAGCACCAATTACTGAAGAGACTGTCTTTTCTCCATTGTATATCCTTAGCTCCTTTGTCATAGATGAGATAGCCATAGGTATGTAGGTTTATCTCTGGGCTTTCTGTCCTGTTCCATTGATCTGTGTTTATGCCAATCTACATACACTTGATTCCATTATGGAGACTTATAAATACATAGGTTTCAAGATTATTACCAGTCAGATATATTCCTCTTCAGTGAATAGGGTGTTTTGTGTCCAGTTCATTGAGAAAGGAGTAGGTCTTGTCTATTACATATTTGGTATATGGAATGGTATCTGTGCTAATTTCAAACTCTGCTTTTACACATCACCCCACGTCACCTTTCCCCTTAAGGAGGCATAAGTGTGTTTTCTAAATGTGTAACTCTGTTCTCTTTTGTAATTCAGTTCATGTGTAGCCATGTTTACATTCCCTCTATAAGTGATATATTACAATAAGTTTCTTTTTCTTTGAGGCTCATTTCACTTAGCATCATCGTACCTAAAGCCACTCATTATGCTGCTATTGGCCTTATGACATTGATTTTATGTCTGAGTGACATTCCATTGTATATAAGTACCCCAACATCTATATCAATTTTTTTCCTTTCCTGGGATATTTAAAGTGTACCAAAGTCGAGGTTCTTGTAAACAGAGCAGCCCTAAACTTTGGGCTGGCTGTGTGTTGTGGATTTTTAGTTTTCCCAAAATACACGCCCATGAGTGGAAGTGTGCTATGCTCTGTAGCTCTGTTTTAGAAAACAACATACAGTTCTCCAGAGAGGCTGTTGGCAATTTACATCCTCTCCATCGGTGTAACCAGGCTCCCTTTTCTCCATGGCCTGTCCTGCATTTGTGGTTTTTACACTGTTTGTGGATGGCCCTTTTGACTGGAGGTAAGGGACACTTCTATGTGGTGTGGATTTTCAATGCCTGATGGCTTGCTTGGCCAAAAAGGGCGTATGCATTTTTTCCCAATTATATTCAAGAAAATACACATAATCCCTTTTCGGTCAAGGGCAACATTGTTGAAGTTCTGTCGCTTTTCATGTGCTTTAAAGATGACTCCAGTGTACCTCTTGAAATCTGTTTCCTTCAATTCTGCCTTGCATTCAAATCCTCTTCACTGCCTTACCTCAATATATTTCTGGATGATAGTTGTCCTTTAAAACTCTGCAAGTTTGTGAATTGCTGTGTCCCTGAGCTCCATTTTTCAACTCGCCTATTTGTGAGCTGGCTGCAATACCGCAGGATGGCTTTAGGGCCTAGTCTGGTTCCAGGGCTTCAGGCTGAGCCTTTGGTTAATTCTTCTTCCTGATGGGAAACTAGAGTGACATGTGCCCATCCAAACACCTACAGCTAATCTCTCATTTGTTTCCCCTCTTCCTTTTCATCCTCTGCACAATTTGCAAACTGTGCATACAGGAGGGTAAAGGCGCTGACATTCCAAGTGGGGAGATTTTTAGTAATGCAGATGGAATGGTGAAGCCGAGCACGACGAAAGGAAAAATGAGGTACCTTTTAGAAAACTTTCCCAATCGCACAGTGTACCATCCACTGGGTGTCCCATGCATGTTTTAACTGTAGGAAGATTCCCTTAAACCTGGAGAGTTGGCACCACTAGAATGGGTAGCACACAGTATTGCTCTAAGTGGTGTTCTTTTGCTCACACAACCTCAGCAAACTTGTCAGCCCCAAGTGTCCAGTCTTATGTCTCATCCAGCTGTGGGTGTAAAGGTGGTCAATCCAGGTGGGATCACAGGCCCTGAACGTAATTTTTAAGGCTTTCTCTCTGTTTCGCTGTTTTTGCATTTTGCTTTTGAAACTTAATTTTATAAGGGGGTTTAGTTGAATTTCAGTGCTGTGTTCATGCCATTATACACACATATGATACCTTTATGGAGACATGAGAATACATATGTTTTAAAATTCTAGAGTCAGATATATTCCTCTGCAATGAATAGGGGGCGTTAAGTCCAGTTCATTGTTCCGGCAGTAGGTGTTGTCTATTACATACTTGGTTTATGTAACAGTATCTGTGCTAATTTAAAACTGTGGTTTTATGCATCACCCCAGCTCGCCTTTCCCCTTAAGCAGGCAGAAGATTGTTTTCTAAATGTATGACTCTATTGTGTTTGAAATTCAGTTCATGTTTACATTCACACTATGAGTGATATCTTATGATAAGATTTGTTATTCTGTTATCTTTCCTAACTCAGTTCATGTGTAGCCATGTTTACAGGAATTTCATAAGTGATATCTTATGATAAGTTTCTTTTTCAGTGTGACTTATTTCACTTAGAATCATCGTACGTGAATCCACTCATTTTGCTGCTACTTGCCTTATGACATTGATTTCATGGCTAACGGATATTACATCGTACGTAAGTACCACAGTTTCTTGAAATATTTTTGTCTTTCCTGGGATATATAAGGTGTACCCACGATGAGGTTCTTGTAAGCAGTGCAGCCTTAAATTTTGGCATGCCTGTGTCTTATTGATTTTCAGTTTTCCAAAGATATATTCCTTAGACTGGAACACCCCATTGCTCTGTAGCTCTGTTGTTTATTTGTTTTAGGGAACACAATGCACTCCTCCAGAGAGGCAGTTAGCAATTTACATGCCACCCATTAGCCTAAAAAAGCTCCCTGTTCTCCAGGACCTGTCTTGCCTTTCTGGTTTTTACACATTTTGTGGATGTCCCTTTTGACCGGTGGGAACTGAAACTTATTTGTAGTGCAGATTTGCATTGCCTGCTTGCTTGCTTGGCCAAAAAGGGCGTATGCGTTTTCTCCTGAATATATTCAGGAGAAAACGCATACGCCCTTTTTGGCCAAGTGCACCATTGTCCAAGTTGTGCCCCTCTTCCTGTGCTTTTCACGCGATTCCAAGGTACCTCTTGAAATCTGTTTCCTGCTATTTTGCCTCGCTTTCAAGTCCGCCTCGTTGACTTCCCTCAACAGATTTTTGGACGATAGTTGTCCTTTATCACTCTGCCAGTTTGTGAATTGCTGTGCCCCTGAGCTCCATTTCTCAACTCGTTTTTTGTGAGCTGAACGCAAGTCCAAAATTTTGGATCATGTCCTATACTGGTTCCCGGTGGGTGGCTGAGACTTTGGTTAATTCTTCTTCCTGCCGGGAAATTAGAGTGACATGTGCCCGTCCAAATGCCTAACAGCTACTCTCTCATGGGTTCTCACTCATCCCTTCCATCCTCTGCCAAATTGGGAACCTGTGCAAACCAGGAGGTTAAAGGGCCTGTCTCTCCAAGTTGGGAGATTGATAGTAAGGCAGTTGGAAAGTCAAACTGGAGCACCAGGAGAGGGACTATTCGTTGAGTTTTAGAAACCTTTCGTATTCACAGTGTGTCCATTCTCTAGGTTTCCTGTACATGTTATAGCTGTAGTAATATTCCCTTGAACCTGGAGAGTTGGGACCCATGGAATGGGGGCCATGCATTATTGCTTGAAAGGGTCTGCATTTGCTCACCCAATCTCACCAATCCTCTCAGTCCCAAGTGTCCAGCCTTATGCAACATCCAGCTGTCATTGTAGATAGGGTCTTTCCAGGTTTCCTCAGACACCCTGAAGGAATTGTAAAGAATTTCCCTGTTTTTTGGTTTTGCTTTTGAAATTCCTTTTTATAGTGGGTTTGAGCTGATTCTCGCTGCCATGTTTATGCCACTCTAGACACACTTGATTCCCTTATGGAGTCATATCAATACATAGGTTTTAAGATTCTTACTAGTCAGATATATTCCTCTGCGGGAAATATGGGGTTTTGAGTCTCTTTCACTGAGGAAGGTGTAGGTCTTGTCTATTCCAAAGTTGGTTTTTGAAACGGTCCCTGTGCTTATATCAAACTCTGGTTTTATGCATCACCCCACCTCTCCTTCCCCTTTATGCAGGCATAAGAGTGTTTTCTAAATGTGAGACTCTGTTCTCTTTCCTAACTCAGTTCACGTGTAGCCATGTTTACAGGATCTTCATAAGTGATATCTTATGATATGTTTCTTTTTCTGTGTGACTTATTTCACTTAGAATCATCGTACCTGAATCCACTCACTTTGTTGCTACTGGTCTTATGACATTGATTTCATGGCTGAGGGATATTCCATCGTACGTAAGTACCACAATGTTTTGAACCATTTTTATATTTCCTGGGATATTTAAGGTGTACCCAAGTTGAGGTTCTTGTAGTCAGTGCAGCCCTAAATTTGGAGGTGGCACTTTCTTATTGATTTTCAGTTTTCACAAGGTATATTCCCTAGACTTGAAGTGGCCTTGGCTCTGTAGCTCTGTTGTTTACTTGTTTTAGGGAACACAATGCACTCCTCCAGTGAGGCAGTTGGCAATTGACATCCCGCCCATCAGCATGACAAGGCTCCCTGTTCTCCAGGGCCTGTCTTGCCTTTCTGGTTTTTACACATTTTGTGGATGTCCCTTTTGACCGGTGGGAAGTGATACTTCTTTGTAGTGCAGATTTGCATTGCCCACTTGCTTGCTTGGCCAAAAAGGGCGTATGCTTTTTCTCCTGAATATATTCAGGAGAAAATGCATACGCCCTTTTTGGCCAAGTGCACCATTGTCCAAGTTGTGCCCCTCTTCCTGTGCTTTACAGGCGATTCCAAGGTACCTCTTGAAATCTGTTTCCTGCTATTTTGCCTCGCTTTCAAGTCCGCCTCGTTGACTTCCCTCAACAGATTTTTGGACGATAGTTGTCCTTTATCACTCTGCCAGTTTGTGAATTGCTGTGCCCCTGAGCTCCATTTCTCAACTCATTTTTTGTGAGCTGAACGCAAGTCCAAAATTTTGGATCATGTCCTATACTGGTTCCCGGTGGGTGGCTGAGACTTTGGTTAATTCTTCTTCCTGCCGGGAAATTAGAGTGACATGTGCCCGTCCAAATGCCTAACAGCTACTCTCTCATGGGTTCTCCCTCGTCCCTTCCATCCTCTGCCAAATTGGGAACCTGTGCAAACCAGGAGGTTAAAGGGCCTGTCTGTCCAAGTTGGGAGATTGATAGTAAGGCAGTTGGAAAGTCAAACTGGAGCACCAGGAGAGGGACTATTCGTTGAGTTTTAGAAACCTTTCGTATTCACAGTGTGTCCATTCTCTAGGTTTCCTGTACATGTTATAGCTGTAGTAATATTCCCTTGAACATGGAGAGTTGGGACCCATGGAATGGGGGCCATGCATTATTGCTTGAAAGGGTCTGCATTTGCTCACCCAATCTCACCAATCCTCTCAGTCCCAAGTGTCCAGCCTTATGCCACATCCAGCCGTCATTGTAGATAGGGTCTTTCCAGGTTTCCTCAGACACCCTGAAGGAATTGTAAAGAATTTCCCTGTTTTTTGGTTTTGCTTTTGAAATTCCTTTTTATAGTGGGTTTGAGCTGATTCTCGCTGCCATGTTTATGCCACTCTAGACACACTTGATTCCCTTATGGAGACATATCAATACATAGGTATTAAGATTCTTACTAGTCAGATATATTCCTCTGTGGGAAATATGGGGTTTTGAGTCTCTTTCACTGAGGAAGGTGTAGGTCTTGTCTATTCCAAAGTTGGTTTTTGAAACGGTCCCTGTGCTTATATCAAACTCTGGTTTTATGCATCACCCCACCTCTCCTTCCCCTTTATGCAGGCATAAGAGTGTTTTCTAAATGTGAGACTCTGTTCTCTTTCCTAACTCAGTTCACGTGTAGCCATGTTTACAGGATCTTCATAAGTGATATCTTATGATAAGTTTCTTTTTCTGTGTGACTTATTTCACTTAGAATCATCGTACCTGAATCCACTCACTTTGCTGCTACTGGTCTTATGACATTGATTTCATGGCTGAGGGATATTCCATCGTACGTAAGTACCACAATGTTTTGAACCATTTTTATATTTCCTGGGATATTTAAGGTGTACCCAAGTTGAGGTTCTTGTAGTCAGTGCAGCCCTAAATTTGGTGGTGGCTCTTTCTTATTGATTTTCAGTTTTCCCAAGGTATATTCCCTAGACTGGAAGTGGCCTTGGCTCTGTAGCTCTGTTGTTTACTTGTTTTAGGGAACACAGTGCACTCCTCCAGTGAGGCAGTTGGCAATTTACATCCCGCCCATCAGCATAACAAGGCTCCCAGTTCTCCAGGGCCTGTCTTGCCTTTCTGGTTTTTACACATTTTGTGGATGTCCCTTTTGACCGGTGGGAAGTGATACTTCTTTGTAGTGCAGATTTGCATTGCCCGCTTGCTTGCTTGGCCAAAAAGGGCGTATGCGTTTTCTCCTGAATATATTCAGGAGAAAACGCATACGCCCTTTTTGGCCAAGTGCACCATTGTCCAAGTTGTGCCCCTCTTCCTGTGCTTTACAGGCGATTCCAAGGTACCTCTTGAAATCTGTTTCCTGCTATTTTGCCTCGCTTTCAAGTCCGCCTCGTTGACTTCCCTCAACAGATTTTTGGACGATAGTTGTCCTTTATCACTCTGCCAGTTTGTGAATTGCTGTGCCCCTGAGCTCCATTTCTCAACTCGTTTTTTGTGAGCTGAACGCAAGTCCAAAATTTTGGATCATGTCCTATACTGGTTCCCGGTGGGTGGCTGAGACTTTGGTTAATTCTTCTTCCTGCCGGGAAATTAGAGTGACATGTGCCCGTCCAAATGCCTAACAGCTACTCTCTCATGGGATCTCTCTCGTCCCTTCCATCCTCTGCCAAATTGGGAACCTGTGCAAACCAGGAGGTTAAAGGGCCTGTCTCTCCAAGTTGGGAGATTGATAGTAAGGCAGTTGGAAAGTCAAACTGGAGCACCAGGAGAGGGACTATTCGTTGAGTTTTAGAAACCTTTCGTATTCACAGTGTGTCCATTCTCTAGGTTTCCTGTACATGTTATAGCTGTAGTAATATTCCCTTGAACATGGAGAGTTGGGACCCATGGAATGGGGGCCATGCATTATTGCTTGAAAGGGTCTGCATTCGCTCACCCAATCTCACCAATCCTCTCAGTCCCAAGTATCCAGCCTTATGCCACATCCAGCTGTCATTGTAGATAGGGTCTTTCCAGGTTTCCTCAGACACCCTGAAGGATTGTAAAGAATTTCCCTGTTTTTTGGTTTTGCTTTTGAAATTCCTTTTTATAGTGGGTTTGAGCTGATTCTCGCTGCCATGTTTATGCCACTCTAGACACACTTGATTCCCTTATGGAGACATATCAATACATAGGTTTTAAGATTCTTACTAGTCAGATATATTCCTCTGTGGGAAATATGGGGTTTTGAGTCTCTTTCACTGAGGAAGGTGTCGGTCTTGTCAATTCCAAAGTTGGTTTTTGAAACGGTCCCTGTGCTTATATCAAACTCTGGTTTTATGCATCACCCCACCTCTCCTTCCCCTTTATGCAGGCATAAGAGTGTTTTCTAAATGTGAGACTCTGTTCTCTTTCCTAACTCAGTTCACGTGTAGCCATGTTTACAGGATCTTCATAAGTGATATCTTATGATATGTTTCTTTTTCTGTGTGACTTATTTCACTTAGAATCATCGTACCTGAATCCACTCACTTTGTTGCTACTGGTCTTATGACATTGATTTCATGGCTGAGGTATATTCCATCGTACGTAAGTACCACAATGTTTTGAACCATTTTTATATTTCCTGGGATATTTAAGGTGTACCCAAGTTGAGGTTCTTGTAGTCAGTGCAGCCCTAAATTTGGAGGTGGCACTTTCTTATTGATTTTCAGTTTTCACAAGGTATATTCCCTAGACTGGAAGTGGCCTTGGCTCTGTAGCTCTGTTGTTTACTTGTTTTAGGGAACACAATGCACTCCTCCAGTGAGGCAGTTGGCAATTGACATCCCGCCCTTCAGCATGACAAGGCTCCCTGTTCTCCAGGGCCTGTCTTGCCTTTCTGGTTTTTACACATTTTGTGGATGTCCCTTTTGACCGGTGGGAAGTGATACTTCTTTGTAGTGCAGATTTGCATTGCCCACTTGCTTGCTTGGCCAAAAAGGGCGTATGCTTTTTCTCCTGAATATATTCAGGAGAAAACCATACGCCCTTTTTTGCCAAGTACACCATTGTCCAAGTTGTGCCCCTCTTCCTGTGCTTTACAGGCAATTCCAAGGTACCTCTTGAAATCTGTTTCCTGCTATTTTGCTTCGCTTTCAAGTCCGCCTCGTTGACTTCCCTCAACAGATTTTTGGAAGATAGTTGTCCTTTATCTCTCTGCCAGTTTGTGAATTGCTGTGCCCCTGAGCTCCATTTCTCAACTAGTTTTTTGTGAGCTGAACGCAAGTCCAAAATTTTGGATCATGTCCTATACTGGTTCCCGGTGGGTGGCTGAGACTTTGGTTAATTCTTCTTCCTGCCGGGAAATTAGAGTGACATGTGCCCGTCCAAATGCCTAACAGCTACTCTCTCATGGGTTCTCCCTCGTCCCTTCCATCCTCTGCCAAATTGGGAACCTGTGCAAACCAGGAGGTTAAAGGGCCTGTCTGTCCAAGTTGGGAGATTGATAGTAAGGCAGTTGGAAAGTCAAACTGGAGCACCAGGAGAGGGACTATTCGTTGAGTTTTAGAAACGTTTCGTATTCACAGTGTGTCCATTCTCTAGGTTTCCTGTACATGTTATAGCTGTAGTAATATTCCCTTGAACATGGAGATTTGGGACCCATGGAATGGGGGCCATGCATTATTGCTTGAAAGGGTCTGCATTTGCTCACCCAATCTCACCAATCCTCTCAGTGCCAAGTGTCCAGCCTTATGCCACATCCAGCTGTCATTGTAGATAGGGTCTTTCCAGGTTTCCTCAGACACCCTGAAGGAATTGTAAAGAATTTCCCTGTTTTTTGGTTTTGCTTTTGAAATTCCTTTTTATAGTGGGTTTGAGCTGATTCTCGCTGCCATGTTTATGCCACTCTAGACACACTTGATTCCCTTATGGAGACATATCAATACATAGGTATTAAGATTCTTACTAGTCAGATATATTCCTCTGTGGGAAATATGGGGTTTTGAGTCTCTTTCACTGAGGAAGGTGTAGGTCTTGTCTATTCCAAAGTTGGTTTTTGAAACGGTCCCTGTGCTTATATCAAACTCTGGTTTTATGCATCACCCCACCTCTCCTTCCCCTTTATGCAGGCATAAGAGTGTTTTCTAAATGTGAGACTCTGTTCTCTTTCCTAACTCAGTTCACGTGTAGCCATGTTTACAGGATCTTCATAAGTGATATCTTATGATAAGTTTCTTTTTCTGTGTGACTTATTTCACTTAGAATCATCGTACCTGAATCCACTCACTTTGCTGCTACTGGTCTTATGACATTGATTTCATGGCTGAGGGATATTCCATCGTACGTAAGTACCACAATGTTTTGAACCATTTTTATATTTCCTGGGATATTTAAGGTGTACCCAAGTTGAGGTTCTTGTAGTCAGTGCAGCCCTAAATTTGGAGGTGGCTCTTTCTTATTGATTTTCAGTTTTCCCAAGGTATATTCCCTAGACTGGAAGTGGCCTTGGCTCTGTAGCTCTGTTGTTTACTTGTTTTAGGGAACACAATGCACTCCTCCAGTGAGGCAGTTGGCAATTTACATCCCGCCCATCAGCATAACAAGGCTCCCAGTTCTCCAGGGCCTGTCTTGCCTTTCTGGTTTTTACACATTTTGTGGATGTCCCTTTTGACCGGTGGGAAGTGATACTTCTTTGTAGTGCAGATTTGCATTGCCCGCTTGCTTGCTTGGCCAAAAAGGGCGTATGCGTTTTCTCCTGAATATATTCAGGAGAAAACGCATACGCCCTTTTTGGCCAAGTGCACCATTGTCCAAGTTGTGCCCCTCTTCCTGTGCTTTACAGGCGATTCCAAGGTACCTCTTGAAATCTGTTTCCTGCTATTTTGCCTCGCTTTCAAGTCTGCCTCGTTGACTTCCCTCAACAGATTTTTGGACGATAGTTGTCCTTTATCACTCTGCCAGTTTGTGAATTGCTGTGCCCCTGAGCTCCATTTCTCAACTCGTTTTTTGTGAGCTGAACGCAAGTCCAAAATTTTGGATCATGTCCTATACTGGTTCCCGGTGGGTGGCTGAGACTTTGGTTAATTCTTCTTCCTGCCGGGAAATTAGAGTGACATGTGCCCATCCAAATGCCTAACAGCTACTCTCTCATGGGATCTCTCTCGTCGCTTCCATCCTCTGCCAAATTGGGAACCTGTGCAAACCAGGAGGTTAAAGGGCCTGTCTCTCCAAGTTGGGAGATTGATAGTAAGGCAGTTGGAAAGTCAAACTGGAGCACCAGGAGAGGGACTATTCGTTGAGTTTTAGAAACCTTTCGTATTCACAGTGTGTCCATTCTCTAGGTTTCCTGTACATGTTATAGCTGTAGTAATATTCCCTTGAACATGGAGAGTTGGGACCCATGGAATGGGGGCCATGCATTATTGCTTGAAAGGGTCTGCATTCGCTCACCCAATCTCACCAATCCTCTCAGTCCCAAGTATCCAGCCTTATGCCACATCCAGCTGTCATTGTAGATAGGGTCTTTCCAGGTTTCCTCAGACACCCTGAAGGATTGTAAAGAATTTCTCTGTTTTTTGGTTTTGCTTTTGAAATTCCTTTTTATAGTGGGTTTGAGCTGATTCTCGCTGCCATGTTTATGCCACTCTAGACACACTTGATTCCCTTATGGAGACATATCAATACATAGGTTTTAAGATTCTTACTAGTCAGATATATTCCTCTGTGGGAAATATGGGGTTTTGAGTCTCTTTCACTGAGGAAGGTGTCGGTCTTGTCAATTCCAAAGTTGGTTTTTGAAACGGTCCCTGTGCTTATATCAAACTCTGGTTTTATGCATCACCCCACCTCTCCTTCCCCTTTATGCAGGCATAAGAGTGTTTTCTAAATGTGAGACTCTGTTCTCTTTCCTAACTCAGTTCACGTGTAGCCATGTTTACAGGATCTTCATAAGTGATATCTTATGATATGTTTCTTTTTCTGTGTGACTTATTTCACTTAGAATCATCGTACCTGAATCCACTCACTTTGTTGCTACTGCTCTTATGACATTGATTTCATGGCTGAGGTATATTCCATCGTACGTAAGTACCACAATGTTTTGAACCATTTTTATATTTCCTGGGATATTTAAGGTGTACCCAAGTTGAGGTTCTTGTAGTCAGTGCAGCCCTAAATTTGGAGGTGGCTCTTTCTTATTGATTTTCAGTTTTCCCAAGGTATATTCCCTAGACTGGAAGTGGCCTTGGCTCTGTAGCTTTGTTGTTTACTTGTTTTAGGGAACACAATGCACTCCTCCAGTGAGGCAGTTGGCAATTGACATCCCGCCCATCAGCATGACAAGGCTCCCTGTTCTCCAGGGCCTGTCTTGCCTTTCTGGTTTTTACACATTTTGTGGATGTCCCTTTTGACCGGTGGGAAGTGATAATTCTTTGTAGTGCAGATTTGCATTGCCCACTTGCTTGCTTGGCCAAAAAGGGCGTATGCTTTTTCTCCTGAATATATTCAGGAGAAAACCATACGCCCTTTTTGGCCAAGTGCACCATTGTCCAAGTTGTGCCCCTCTTCCTGTGCTTTACAGGCAATTCCAAGGTACCTCTTGAAATCTGTTTCCTGCTATTTTGCCTCGCTTTCAAGTCCGCCTCGTTGACTTCCCTCAACAGATTTTTGGACGATAGTTGTCCTTTATCACTCTGCCAGTTTGTGAATTGCTGTGCCCCTGAGCTCCATTTCTCAACTCGTTTTTTGTGAGCTGAACGCAAGTCCAAAATTTTGGATCATGTCCTATACTGGTTCCCGGTGGGTGGCTGAGACTTTGGTTAATTCTTCTTCCTGCCGGGAAATTAGAGTGACATGTGCCCGTCCAAATGCCTAACAGCTACTCTCTCATGGGTTCTCCCTCGTCCCTTCCATCCTCTGCCAAATTGGGAACCTGTGCAAACCAGGAGGTTAAAGGGCCTGTCTGTCCAAGTTGGGAGATTGATAGTAAGGCAGTTGGAAAGTCAAACTGGAGCACCAGGAGAGGGACTATTCGTTGAGTTTTAGAAACGTTTCGTATTCACAGTGTGTCCATTCTCTAGGTTTCCTGTACATGTTATAGCTGTAGTAATATTCCCTTGAACATGGAGATTTGGGACCCATGGAATGGGGGCCATGCATTATTGCTTGAAAGGGTCTGCATTTGCTCACCCAATCTCACCAATCCTCTCAGTCCCAAGTGTCCAGCCTTATGCCACATCCAGCTGTCATTGTAGATAGGGTCTTTCCAGGTTTCCTCAGACACCCTGAAGGAATTGTAAAGAATTTCCCTGTTTTTTGGTTTTGCTTTTGAAATTCCTTTTTATAGTGGGTTTGAGCTGATTCTCGCTGCCATGTTTATGCCACTCTAGACACACTTGATTCCCTTATGGAGACATATCAATACATAGGTATTAAGATTCTTACTAGTCAGATATATTCCTCTGTGGGAAATATGGGGTTTTGAGTCTCTTTCACTGAGGAAGGTGTAGGTCTTGTCTATTCCAAAGTTGGTTTTTGAAACGGTCCCTGTGCTTATATCAAACTCTGGTTTTATGCATCACCCCACCTCTCCTTCCCCTTTATGCAGGCATAAGAGTGTTTTCTAAATGTGAGACTCTGTTCTCTTTCCTAACTCAGTTCACGTGTAGCCATGTTTACAGGATCTTCATAAGTGATATCTTATGATAAGTTTCTTTTTCTGTGTGACTTATTTCACTTAGAATCATCGTACCTGAATCCACTCACTTTGCTGCTACTGGTCTTATGACATTGATTTCATGGCTGAGGGATATTCCATCGTACGTAAGTACCACAATGTTTTGAACCATTTTTATATTTCCTGGGATATTTAAGGTGTACCCAAGTTGAGGTTCTTGTAGTCAGTGCAGCCCTAAATTTGGAGGTGGCTCTTTCTTATTGATTTTCAGTTTTCCCAAGGTATATTCCCTAGACTGGAAGTGGCCTTGGCTCTGTAGCTCTGTTGTTTACTTGTTTTAGGGAACACAGTGCACTCCTCCAGTGAGGCAGTTGGCAATTTACATCCCGCCCATCAGCATAACAAGGCTCCCAGTTCTCCAGGGCCTGTCTTGCCTTTCTGGTTTTTACACATTTTGTGGATGTCCCTTTTGACCGGTGGGAAGTGATACTTCTTTGTAGTGCAGATTTGCATTGCCCGCTTGCTTGCTTGGCCAAAAAGGGCGTATGCGTTTTCTCCTGAATATATTCAGGAGAAAACGCATACGCCCTTTTTGGCCAAGTGCACCATTGTCCAAGTTGTGCCCCTCTTCCTGTGCTTTACAGGCGATTCCAAGGTACCTCTTGAAATCTGTTTCCTGCTATTTTGCCTCGCTTTCAAGTCCGCCTCGTTGACTTCCCTCAACAGATTTTTGGACGATAGTTGTCCTTTATCACTCTGCCAGTTTGTGAATTGCTGTGCCCCTGAGCTCCATTTCTCAACTCGTTTTTTGTGAGCTGAACGCAAGTCCAAAATTTTGGATCATGTCCTCTACTGGTTCCCGGTGGGTGGCTGAGACTTTGGTTAATTCTTCTTCCTGCCGGGAAATTAGAGTGACATGTGCCCGTCCAAATGCCTAACAGCTACTCTCTCATGGGATCTCTCTCGTCCCTTCCATCCTCTGCCAAATTGGGAACCTGTGCAAACCAGGAGGTTAAAGGGACTGTCTCTCCAAGTTGGGAGATTGATAGTAAGGCAGTTGGAAAGTCAAACTGGAGCACCAGGAGAGGGACTATTCGTTGAGTTTTAGAAACCTTTCGTATTCACAGTGTGTCCATTCTCTAGGTTTCCTGTACATGTTATAGCTGTAGTAATATTCCCTTGAACATGGAGAGTTGGGACCCATGGAATGGGGGCCATGCATTATTGCTTGAAAGGGTCTGCATTCGCTCACCCAATCTCACCAATCCTCTCAGTCCCAAGTATCCAGCCTTATGCCACATCCAGCTGTCATTGTAGATAGGGTCTTTCCAGGTTTCCTCAGACACCCTGAAGGATTGTAAAGAATTTCCCTGTTTTTTGGTTTTGCTTTTGAAATTCCTTTTTATAGTGGGTTTGAGCTGATTCTCGCTGCCATGTTTATGCCACTCTAGACACACTTGATTCCCTTATGGAGACATATCAATACATAGGTTTTAAGATTCTTACTAGTCAGATATATTCCTCTGTGGGAAATATGGGGTTTTGAGTCTCTTTCACTGAGGAAGGTGTCGGTCTTGTCAATTCCAAAGTTGGTTTTTGAAACGGTCCCTGTGCTTATATCAAACTCTGGTTTTATGCATCACTCCACCTCTCCTTCCCCTTTATGCAGGCATAAGAGTGTTTTCTAAATGTGAGACTCTGTTCTCTTTCCTAACTCAGTTCACGTGTAGCCATGTTTACAGGATCTTCATAAGTGATATCTTATGATAAGTTTCTTTTTCTGTGTGACTTATTTCACTTAGAATCATCGTACCTGAATCCACTCACTTTGTTGCTACTGGTCTTATGACATTGATTTCATGGCTGAGGGATATTCCATCGTACGTAAGTACCACAATGTTTTGAACCATTTTTATATTTCCTGGGATATTTAAGGTGTACCCAAGTTGAGGTTCTTGTAGCCAGTGCAGCCCTAAATTTGGAGGTGGCTCTTTCTTATTGATTTTCAGTTTTCCCAAGGTATATTCCCTATACTGGAAGTGGCCTTGGCTCTGTAGCTCTGTTGTTTACTTCTTTTAGGGAACACAATGCACTCCTCCAGTGAGGCAGTTGGCAATTGACATCCCGCCCATCAGCATGACAAGGCTCCCTTTTCTCCAGGGCCTGTCTTGCCTTTCTGGTTTTTACACATTTTGTGGATGTCCCTTTTGACCGGTGGGAAGTGATACTTCTTTGTAGTGCAGATTTGCATTGCCCACTTGCTTGCTTGGCCAAAAAGGGCGTATGCTTTTTCTCCTGAATATATTCAGGAGAAAACGCATACGCCCTTTTTGGCCAAGTGCACCATTGTCCAAGTTGTGCCCCTCTTCCTGTGCTTTACAGGCGATTCCAAGGTACCTCTTGAAATCTGTTTCCTGCTATTTTGCCTCGCTTTCAAGTCCGCCTCGTTGACTTCCCTCAACAGATTTTTGGACGATAGTTGTCCTTTATCACTCTGCCAGTTTGTGAATTGCTGTGCCCCTGAGCTCCATTTCTCAACTCGTGTTTTGTGAGCTGAACACAAGTCCAAAATTTTGGATCATGTCCTATACTGGTTCCCGGTGGGTGGCTGAGACTTTGGTTAATTCTTCTTCCTGCCGGGAAATTAGAGTGACATGTGCCCGTCCAAATGCCTAACAGCTACTCTCTCATGGGTTCTCCCTCGTCCCTTCCATCCTCTGGCAAATTGGGAACCTGTGCAAACCAGGAGGTTAAAGGGCCTGTCTCTCCAAGTTGGGAGATTGATAGTAAGGCAGTTGGAAAGTCAAACTGGAGCACCAGGAGAGGGACTATTCGTTGAGTTTTAGAAACCTTTCGTATTCACAGTGTGTCCATTCTCTAGGTTTCCTGTACATGTTATAGCTGTAGTAATATTCCCTTGAACATGGAGAGTTGGGACCCATGGAATGGGGGCCATGCATTATTGCTTGAAAGGGTCTGCATTCGCTCACCCAATCTCACCAATCCTCTCAGTCCCAAGTATCCAGCCTTATGCCACATCCAGCTGTCATTGTAGATAGGGTCTTTCCAGGTTTCCTCAGACACCCTGAAGGATTGTAAAGAATTTCCCTGTTTTTTGGTTTTGCTTTTGAAATTCCTTTTTATAGTGGGTTTGAGCTGATTCTCGCTGCCATGTTTATGCCACTCTAGACACACTTGATTCCCTTATGGAGACATATCAATACATAGGTTTTAAGATTCTTACTAGTCAGATATATTCCTCTGTGGGAAATATGGGGTTTTGAGTCTCTTTCACTGAGGAAGGTGTCGGTCTTGTCAATTCCAAAGTTGGTTTTTGAAACGGTCCCTGTGCTTATATCAAACTCTGGTTTTATGCATCACCCCACCTCTCCTTCCCCTTTATGCAGGCATAAGTGTGTTTTCTAAATGTGAGACTCTGTTCTCTTTCCTAACTCAGTTCACGTGTAGCCATGTTTACAGGATCTTCATAAGTGATATCTTATGATAAGTTTCTTTTTCTGTGTGACTTATTTCACTTAGAATCATCGTACCTGAATCCACTCACTTTGTTCCTACTGGTCTTATGACATTGATTTCATGGCTGAGGGATATTCCATCGTACGTAAGTACCACAATGTTTTGAACCATTTTTATATTTCCTGGGATATTTAAGGTGTACCCAAGTTGAGGTTCTTGTAGTCAGTGCAGCCCTAAATTTGGAGGTGGCTCTTTCTTATTGATTTTCAGTTTTCCCAAGGTATATTCCCTAGACTGGAAGTGGCCTTGGCTCTGTAGCTCTGTTGTTTACTTGTTTTAGGGAACACAATGCACTCCTCCAGTGAGGCAGTTGGCAATTTACATCCCGCCCATCAGCATAACAAGGCTCCCAGTTCTCCAGGGCCTGTCTTGCCTTTCTGGTTTTTACACATTTTGTGGATGTCCCTTTTGACCGGTGGGAAGTGATACTTCTTTGTAGTGCAGATTTGCATTGCCCACTTGCTTGCTTGGCCAAAAAGGGCGTATGCGTTTTCTCCTGAATATATTCAGGAGAAAACGCATACGCCCTTTTTGGCCAAGTGCACCATTGTCCAAGTTGTGCCCCTCTTCCTGTGCTTTACAGGCGATTCCAACGTACCTCTTGAAATCTGTTTCCTGCTATTTTGCCTCGCTTTCAAGTCCGCCTCGTTGACTTCCCTCAACAGATTTTTGGACGATAGTTGTCCTTTATCACTCTGCCAGTTTGTGAATTGCTGTGCCCCTGAGCTCCATTTCTCAACTCGTTTTTTGTGAGCTGAACGCAAGTCCAAAATTTTGGATTATGTCCTATACTGGTTCCCGGTGGGTGGCTGAGACTTTGGTTAATTCTTCTTCCTGCCGGGAAATTAGAGTGACATGTGCCCGTCCAAATGCCTAACAGCTACTCTCTCATGGGATCTCTCTCGTCCCTTCCATCCTCTGCCAAATTGGGAACCTGTGCAAACCAGGAGGTTAAAGGGACTGTCTCTCCAAGTTGGTAGATTGATAGTAAGGCAGTTGGAAAGTCAAACTGGAGCACCAGGAGAGGGACTATTCGTTGAGTTTTAGAAACCTTTCGTATTCACAGTGTGTCCATTCTCTAGGTTTCCTGTACATGTTATAGCTGTAGTAATATTCCCTTGAACATGGAGAGTTGGGACCCATGGAATGGGGGCCATGCATTATTGCTTGAAAGGGTCTGCATTCGCTCACCCAATCTCACCAATCCTCTCAGTCCCAAGTATCCAGCCTTATGCCACATCCAGCTGTCATTGTAGATAGGGTCTTTCCAGGTTTCCTCAGACACCCTGAAGGATTGTAAAGAATTTCCCTGTTTTTTGGTTTTGCTTTTGAAATTCCTTTTTATAGTGGGTTTGAGCTGATTCTCGCTGCCATGTTTATGCCACTCTAGACACACTTGATTCCCTTATGGAGACATATCAATACATAGGTTTTAAGATTCTTACTAGTCAGATATATTCCTCTGTGGGAAATATGGGGTTTTGAGTCTCTTTCACTGAGGAAGGTGTCGGTCTTGTCAATTCCAAAGTTGGTTTTTGAAACGGTCCCTGTGCTTATATCAAACTCTGGTTTTATGCATCACCCCACCTCTCCTTCCCCTTTATGCAGGCATAAGTGTGTTTTCTAAATGTGAGACTCTGTTCTCTTTCCTAACTCAGTTCACGTGTAGCCATGTTTACAGGATCTTCATAAGTGATATCTTATGATAAGTTTCTTTTTCTGTGTGACTTATTTCACTTAGAATCATCGTACCTGAATCCACTCACTTTGTTGCTACTGGTCTTATGACATTGATTTCATGGCTGAGGGATATTCCATCGTACGTAAGTACCACAATGTTTTGAACCATTTTTATATTTCCTGGGATATTTAAGGTGTACCCAAGTTGAGGTTCTTGTAGCCAGTGCAGCCCTAAATTTGGAGGTGGCTCTTTCTTATTGATTTTCAGTTTTCCCAAGGTATATTCCCTAGACTGGAAGTGGCCTTGGCTCTGTAGCTCTGTTGTTTACTTCTTTTAGGGAACACAATGCACTCCTCCAGTGAGGCAGTTGGCAATTTACATCCCACCCATCAGCATAACAAGGCTCCCAGTTCCTCAGGGCCTGTCTTGCCTTTCTGGTTTTTACACATTTTGTGGATGTCCCTTTTGACCAGTGGGAAATGATACTTCTTTGTAGTGCAGATTTGCATTTCCCGCTTGCTTGCTTTGCCAAAAAGGGCGTATGCATTTTCTCCTGAATATATTCAGGAGAAAACGCATACGCCCTTTTTGGCCAAGTGCACCATTGTCCAAGTTGTGCCCCTCTTCCTGTGCTTTACAGGCGATTCCAAGGTACCTCTTGAAATCTGTTTCCTGCTATTTTGCCTCGCTTTCAATTCCGCCTCGTTGACTTCCCTCAACAGATTTTTGGACGATAGTTGTCCTTTATCACTCTGCCAGTTTGTGAATTGCTGTGCCCCTGAGCTCCATTTCTCAAGTCGTTTTTTGTGAGCTGAACGCAAGTCCAAAATTTTGGATCATGTCCTATACTGGTTCCCGGTGGGTGGCTGAGACTTTGGTTAATTCTTCTTCCTGCCGGGAAATGAGAGTGACATGTGCCCGTCCAAATGCCTAACAGCTACGCTCTCATGGGTTCTCCCTCGTCCCTTCCATCCTGTGGCAAATTGGGAACCTGTGCAAACCAGGAGGTTAAAGGGCCTGTCTCTCCAAGTTGGGAGATTGATAGTAAGGCAGTTGGAAAGTCAAACTGGAGCACCAGGAGAGGGACTATTCGTTGAGTTTTAGAAACCTTTCGTATTCACAGTGTGTCTATTCTCTAGGTTTCCTGTACATGTTATAGCTGTAGTAATATTCCCTTGAACCTGGAGAGTTGGGACCCATGGAATGGGGGCCATGCATTATTGCTTGAAAGGGTCTGCATTTGCTCACCCAATCTCACCAATCCTCTCAGTCCCAAGTGTCCAGCCTTATGCCACATCCAGCTGTCATTGTAGATAGGGTCTTTCCAGGTTTCCTCAGACACCCTGAAGGAATTGTAAAGAATTTCCCTGTTTTTTCGTTTTGCTTTTGAAATTCCTTTTTATAGTGGGTTTGAGCTGATTCTCGCTGCCATGTTTATGCCACTCTAGACACACTTGATTCCCTTATGGAGTCATATCAATACATAGGTTATAAGATTCTTACTAGTCAGATATATTCCTCTGCGGGAAATATGGGGTTTTGAGTCTCTTTCACTGAGGAAGGTGTAGGTCTTGTCTATTCCAAAGTTGGTTTTTGGAACGGTCCCTGTGCTTATATCAAACTCTGGTTTTATGCATCACCCCACCTCTCCTTCCCCTTTATGCAGGCATAAGAGTGTTTTCTAAATGTGAGACTCTGTTCTCTTTCCTAACTCAGTTCACGTGTAGCCATGTTTACAGGATCTTCATAAGTGATATCTTATGATAAGTTTCTTTTTCTGTGTGACTTATTTCACTTAGAATCATCGTACCTGAATCCACTCACTTTGCTGCTACTGGTCTTATGACATTGATTTCATGGCTGAGGGATATTCCATCGTACGTAAGTACCACAATGTTTTGAACCATTTTTATATTTCCTGGGATATTTAAGGTGTACCCAAGTTGAGGTTCTTGTAGTCAGTGCAGCCCTAAATTTGGAGGTGGCTCTTTCTTATTGATTTTCAGTTTTCCCAAGGTATATTCCCTAGACTGGAAGTGGCCTTGGCTCTGTAGCTCTGTTGTTTACTTGTTTTAGGGAAAACAATGCACTCCTCCAGTGAGGCAGTTGGCAGTTTACATCCCGCCCATCAGCATAACAAGGCTCCCAGTTCTCCAGGGCCTGTCTTGCCTTTCTGTTTTTTACACTTTTTGTGGATGTCCCTTTTGACCGGTGGGAGGTGATACTTCTTTGTAGTGCAGATTTGCATTGCCCGCTTGCTTGCTTGGCCAAAAAGGGCGTATGCGTTTTCTCCTGAATATATTCAGGAGAAAACGCATACGCCCTTTTTGGCCAAGTGCACCATTGTCCAAGTTGTGCCCCTCTTCCTGTGCTTTACAGGCGATTCCAAGGTACCTCTTGAAATCTGTTTCCTGCTATTTTGCCTCACTTTCAAGTCCGCCTCGATGACTTCCCTCAACAGATTTTTGGACGATAGTTGTCCTTTATCACTCTGCCAGTTTGTGAATTGCTGTGCCCCTGAGCTCCATTTCTCAACTCGTTTTTTGTGAGCTGAACGCAAGTCCAAAATTTTGGATCATGTCCTATACTGGTTCCCGGTGGGTGGCTGAGACTTTGGTTAATTCTTCTTCCTGCCGGGAAATTAGAGTGACATGTGCCCGTCCAAATGCCTAACAGCTACGCTCTCATGGGTTCTCCCTCGTCCCTTCCATCCTCTGCCAAATTGGGAACCTGTGCAAACCAGGAGGTTAAAGGGCCTGTCTCTCCAAGTTGGGAGATTGATAGTAAGGCAGTTGGAAAGTCAAACTGGAGCACCAGGAGAGGGACTATTCGTTGAGTTTTAGAAACCTTTCGTATTCACAGTGTGTCCATTCTCTAGGTTTCCTGTACATGTTATAGCTGTAGTAATATTCCCTTGAACATGGAGAGTTGGGACCCATGGAATGGGGGCCATGCATTATTGCTTGAAAGTGTCTGCATTTGCTCACCCAATCTCACCAATCCTCTCAGTCCCAAGTGTCCAGCCTTATGCCACATCCAGCTGTCATTGTAGATAGGGTCTTTCCAGGTTTCCTCAGACACCCTGAAGGAATTGTAAAGAATTTCCCTGTTTTTTCGTTTTGCTTTTGAAATTCCTTTTTATAGTGGGTTTGAGCTGATTCTCGCTGCCATGTTTATGCCACTCTAGACACACTTGATTCCCTTATGGAGTCATATCAATACATAGGTTTTAAGATTCTTACTAGTCAGATATATTCCTCTGCGGGAAATATGGGGTTTTGAGTCTCTTTCACTGAGGAAGGTGTAGGTCTTGTCTATTCCAAAGTTGGTTTTTGGAACGGTCCCTGTGCTTATATCAAACTCTGGTTTTATGCATCACCCCACCTCTCCTTCCCCTTTATGCAGGCATAAGAGTGTTTTCTAAATGTGAGACTCTGTTCTCTTTCCTAACTCAGTTCACGTGTAGCCATGTTTACAGGATCTTCATAAGTGATATCTTATGATAAGTTTCTTTTTCTGTGTGACTTATTTCACTTAGAATCATCGTACCTGAATCCACTCACTTTGCTGCTACTGGTCTTATGACATTGATTTCATGGCTGAGGGATATTCCATCGTACGTAAGTACCACAATGTTTTGAACCATTTTTATATTTCCTGGGATATTTAAGGTGTACCCAAGTTGAGGTTCTTGTAGTCAGTGCAGCCCTAAATTTGGAGGTGGCTCTTTCTTATTGATTTTCAGTTTTCCCAAGGTATATTCCCTAGACTGGAAGTGGCCTTGGCTCTGTAGCTCTGTTGTTTACTTGTTTTAGGGAAAACAATGCACTCCTCCAGTGAGGCAGTTGGCAGTTTACATCCCGCCCATCAGCATAACAAGGCTCCCAGTTCTCCAGGGCCTGTCTTGCCTTTCTGGTTTTTACACTTTTTGTGGATGTCCCTTTTGACCGGTGGGAAGTGATACTTCTTTGTAGTGCAGATTTGCATTGCCCGCTTGCTTGCTTGGCCAAAAAGGGCGTATGCGTTTTCTCCTGAATATATTCAGGAGAAAACGCATACGCCCTTTATGGCCAAGTGCACCATTGTCCAAGTTGTGCCCCTCTTCCTGTGCTTTACAGGCGATTCCAAGGTACCTCTTGAAATCTGTTTCCTGCTATTTTGCCTCACTTTCAAGTCCGCCTCGATGACTTCCCTCAACAGATTTTTGGACGATAGTTGTCCTTTATCACTCTGCCAGTTTGTGAATTGCTGTGCCCCTGAGCTCCATTTCTCAACTCGTTTTTTGTGAGCTGAACGCAAGTCCAAAATTTTGGATCATGTCCTATACTGGTTCCCGGTGGGTGGCTGAGACTTTGGTTAATTCTTCTTCCTGCCGGGAAATTAGAGTGACATGTGCCCGTCCAAATGCCTAACAGCTACGCTCTCATGGGTTCTCCCTCGTCCCTTCCATCCTCTGCCAAATTGGGAACCTGTGCAAACCAGGAGGTTAAAGGGCCTGTCTCTCCAAGTTGGGAGATTGATAGTAAGGCAGTTGGAAAGTCAAACTGGAGCACCAGGAGAGGGACTATTCGTTGAGTTTTAGAAACCTTTCGTATTCACAGTGTGTCCATTCTCTAGGTTTCCTGTACATGTTATAGCTGTAGTAATATTCCCTTGAACATGGAGATTTGGGACCCATGGAATGGGGGCCATGCATTATTGCTTGAAAGGGTCTGCATTCGCTCACCCAATCTCACCAATCCTCTCAGTCCCAAGTATCCAGCCTTATGCCACATCCAGCTGTCATTGTAGATAGGGTCTTTCCAGGTTTCCTCAGACACCCTGAAGGATTGTAAAGAATTTCCCTGTTTTTTGGTTTTGCTTTTGAAATTCCTTTTTATAGTGGGTTTGAGCTGATTCTCGCTGCCATGTTTATGCCACTCTAGACACACTTGATTCCCTTATGGAGACATATCAATACATAGGTTTTAAGATTCTTACTAGTCAGATATATTCCTCTGTGGGAAATATGGGGTTTTGAGTCTCTTTCACTGAGGAAGGTGTCGGTCTTGTCAATTCCAAAGTTGGTTTTTGAAACGGTCCCTGTGCTTATATCAAACTCTGGTTTTATGCATCACCCCACCTCTCCTTCCCCTTTATGCAGGCATAAGAGTGTTTTCTAAATGTGAGACTCTGTTCTCTTTCCTAACTCAGTTCACGTGTAGCCATGTTTACAGGATCTTCATAAGTGATATCTTATGATAAGTTTCTTTTTCTGTGTGACTTATTTCACTTAGAATCATCGTACCTGAATCCACTCACTTTGTTGCTACTGGTCTTATGACATTGATTTCATGGCTGAGGGATATTCCATCGTACGTAAGTACCACAATGTTTTGAACCATTTTTATATTTCCTGGGATATTTAAGGTGTACCCAAGTTCAGGTTCTTGTAGCCAGTGCAGCCCTAAATTTGGAGGTGGCTCTTTCTTATTGATTTTCAGTTTTCCCAAGGTATATTCCCTAGACTGGAAGTGGCCTTGGCTCTGTAGCTCTGTTGATTACTTCTTTTAGGGAACACAATGCACTCCTCCAGTGAGGCAGTTGGCAATTTACATCCCACCCATCAGCATAACAAGGCTCCCAGTTCTCCAGGGCCTGTCTTGCCTTTCTGGTTTTTACACATTTTGTGGATGTCCCTTTTGACCGGTGGGAAGTGATACTTCTTTGTAGTGCAGATTTGCATTGCCCGCTTGCTTGCTTGGCCAAAAAGGGCGTATGCGTTTTCTCCTGAATATATTCAGGAGAAAACGCATACGCCCTTTTTGGCCAAGTGCACCATTGTCCAAGTTGTGCCCCTCTTCCTGAGCTTTACAGGCGATTCCAAGGTACCTCTTGAAATCTGTTTCCTGCTATTTTGCCTCGCTTTCATGTCCGCCTCGTTGACTTCCCTCAACAGATTTTTGGACGATAGTTGTCCTTTATCACTCTGCCAGTTTGTGAATTGCTGTGCCCCTGAGCTCCATTTCTCAACTCGTTTTTTGTGAGCTGAACGCAAGTCCAAAATTTTGGATCATGTCCTATACTGGTTCCCGGTGGGTGGCTGAGACTTTGGTTAATTCTTCTTCCTGCCGGGAAATTAGAGTGACATGTGCCCGTCCAAATGCCTAACAGCTACTCTCTCATGGGTTCTCCCTCGTCCCTTCCATCCTCTGCCAAATTGGGAACCTGTGCAAACCAGGAGGTTAAAGGGCCTGTCTCTCCAAGTTGGGAGATTGATAGTAAGGCAGTTGGAAAGTCAAACTGGAGCACCAGGAGAGGGACTATTCGTTGAGTTTTAGAAACCTTTCGTATTCACAGTGTGTCCATTCTCTAGGTTTCCTGTACATGTTATAGCTGTAGTAATATTCCCTTGAACATGGAGAGTTGGGACCCATGGAATGGGGGCCATGCATTATTGCTTGAAAGGGTCTGTATTTGCTCACCCAATCTCACCAATCCTCTCAGTCCCAAGTGTCCAGCCTTATGCCACATCCAGCTGTCATTATAGATAGGGTCTTTCCAGGTTTCCTCAGACACCCTGAAGGAATTGTAAAGAATTTCCCTGTTTTTTGGTTTTGCTTTTGAAATTCCTTTTTATAGTGGGTTTGAGCTGATTCTCGCTGCCATGTTTATGCCACTCTAGACACACTTGTTTCCCTTATGGATTCATATCAGTACATAGGTTTTAAGATTCTTACTAGTCAGATATATTCCTCTGTGGGAAATATGGGGTTTTGAGTCTCTTTCACTGAGGAAGGTGTCGGTCTTGTCAATTCCAAAGTTGGTTTTTGAAACGGTCCCTGTGCTTATATCAAACTCTGGTTTTATGCATCACCCCACCTCTCCTTCCCCTTTATGCAGGCATAAGAGTGTTTTCTAAATGTGAGACTCTGTTCTCTTTCCTAACTCAGTTCACGTGTAGCCATGTTTACAGGATCTTCATAAGTGATATCTTATGATAAGTTTCTTTTTCTGTGTGACTTATTTCACTTAGAATCATCGTACCTGAATCCACTCACTTTGCTGCTACTGGTCTTATGACATTGATTTCATGGCTGAGGGATATTCCATCGTACGTAAGTACCACAATGTTTTGAACCATTTTTATATTTCCTGGGATATTTAAGGTGTACCCAAGTTGAGGTTCTTGTAGTCAGTGCAGCCCTAAATTTGGAGGTGGCTCTTTCTTATTGATTTTCAGTTTTCCCAAGGTATATTCCCTAGACTGGAAGTGGCCTTGGCTCTGTAGCTCTGTTGTTTACTTGTTTTAGGGAACACAATGCACTCCTCCAGTGAGGCAGTTGGCAATTTACATCCCGCCCATCAGCATAACAAGGCTCCCAGTTCTCCAGGGCCTGTCTTGCCTTTCTGGTTTTTACACATTTTGTGGATGTCCCTTATGACCGGTGGGAAGTGATACTTCTTTGTAGTGCAGATTTGCATTGCCCGCTTGCTTGCTTGGCCAAAAAGGGCGTATGCGTTTTCTCCTGAATATATTCAGGAGAAAACGCATACGCCCTTTTTGGCCAAGTGCACCATTGTCCAAGTTGTGCCCCTCTTCCTGTGCTTTACAGGTGATTCCAACGTACCTCTTGAAATCTGTTTCCTGCTATTTTGCCTCACTTTCAAGTCCGCCTCGTTGACTTCCCTCAGCAGATTTTTGGACGATAGTTGTCCTTTATCACTCTGCCAGTATGTGAATTGCTGTGCCACTGAGCTCCATTTCTCAACTCGTTTTTTGGGAGCTGAACGCAAGTCCAAAATATTGGATCATGTCCTATACTGGTTCCCGGTGGGTGGCTGAGACTTTGGTTAATTCTTCTTCCTGCCGGGAAATTAGAGTGACATGTGCCCGTCCAAATGCCTAACAGCTACGCTCTCATGGGTTCTCCCTCGTCCCTTCCATCCTCTGGCAAATTGGGAACCTGTGCAAACCAGGAGGTTAAAGGGCCTGTCTCTCCAAGTTGGGAGATTGATAGTAAGGCAGTTGGAAAGTCAAACTGGAGCACCAGGAGAGGGACTATTCGTTGAGTTTTAGAAACCTTTCGTATTCACAGTGTGTCTATTCTCTAGGTTTCCTGTACATGTTATAGCTGTAGTAATATTCCCTTGAACCTGGAGAGTTGGGACCCATGGAATGGGGGCCATGCATTATTGCTTGAAAGGGTCTGCATTTGCTCACCCAATCTCACCAATCCTCTCAGTCCCAAGTGTCCAGCCTTATGCCACATCCAGCTGTCATTGTAGATAGGGTCTTTCCAGGTTTCCTCAGACACCCTGAAGGAATTGTAAAGAATTTCCCTGTTTTTTCGTTTTGCTTTTGAAATTCCTTTTTATAGTGGGTTTGAGCTTATTCTCGCTGCCATGTTTATGCCACTCTAGACACACTTGATTCCCTTATGGAGTCATATCAATACATAGGTTTTAAGATTCTTACTAGTCAGATATATTCCTCTGCGGGAAATATGGGGTTTTGAGTCTCTTTCACTGAGGAAGGTGTAGGTCTTGTCTATTCCAAAGTTGGTTTTTGGAACGGTCCCTGTGCTTATATCAAACTCTGGTTTTATGCATCACCCCACCTCTCCTTCCCCTTTATGCAGGCATAAGAGTGTTTTCTAAATGTGAGACTCTGTTCTCTTTCCTAACTCAGTTCACGTGTAGCCATGTTTACAGGATCTTCATAAGTGATATCTTATGATAAGTTTCTTTTTCTGTGTGACTTATTTCACTTAGAATCATCGTACCTGAATCCACTCACTTTGCTGCTACTGGTCTTATGACATTGATTTCATGGCTGAGGGATATTCCATCGTACGTAAGTACCACAATGTTTTGAACCATTTTTATATTTCCTGGGATATTTAAGGTGTACCCAAGTTGAGGTTCTTGTAGTCAGTGCAGCCCTAAATTTGGAGGTGGCTCTTTCTTATTGATTTTCAGTTTTCCCAAGGTATATTCCCTAGACTGGAAGTGGCCTTGGCTCTGTAGCTCTGTTGTTTACTTGTTTTAGGGAAAACAATGCACTCCTCCAGTGAGGCAGTTGGCAGTTTACATCCCGCCCATCAGCATAACAAGGCTCCCAGTTCTCCAGGGCCTGTCTTGCCTTTCTGGTTTTTACACTTTTTGTGGATGTCCCTTTTGACCGGTTGGTAGTGATACTTCTTTGTAGTGCAGATTTGCATTGCCCGCTTGCTTGCTTGGCCAAAAAGGGCGTATGCGTTTTCTCCTGAATATATTCAGGAGAAAACGCATACGCCCTTTTTGGCCAAGTGCACCATTGTCCAAGTTGTGCCCCTCTTCCTGTGCTTTACAGGCGATTCCAAGGTACCTCTTGAAATCTGTTTCCTGCTATTTTGCCTCACTTTCAAGTCCGCCTCGATGACTTCCCTCAACAGATTTTTGGACGATAGTTGTCCTTTATCACTCTGCCAGTTTGTGAATTGCTGTGCCCCTGAGCTCCATTTCTCAACTCGTTTTTTGTGAGCTGAACGCAAGTCCAAAATTTTGGATCATGTCCTATACTGGTTCCCGGTGGGTGGCTGAGACTTTGGTTAATTCTTCTTCCTGCCGGGAAATTAGAGTGACATGTGCCCGTCCAAATGCCTAACAGCTACGCTCTCATGGGTTCTCCCTCGTCCCTTCCATCCTCTGCCAAATTGGGAACCTGTGCAAACCAGGAGGTTAAAGGGCCTGTCTCTCCAAGTTGGGAGATTGATAGTAAGGCAGTTGGAAAGTCAAACTGGAGCACCAGGAGAGGGACTATTCGTTGAGTTTTAGAAACCTTTCGTATTCACAGTGTGTCCATTCTCTAGGTTTCCTGTACATGTTATAGCTGTAGTAATATTCCCTTGAACATGGAGAGTTGGGACCCATGGAATGGGGGCCATGCATTATTGCTTGAAAGGGTCTGCATTCGCTCACCCAATCTCACCAATCCTCTCAGTCCCAAGTATCCAGCCTTATGCCACATCCAGCTGTCATTGTAGATAGGGTCTTTCCAGGTTTCCTCAGACACCCTGAAGGATTGTAAAGAATTTCCCTGTTTTTTGGTTTTGCTTTTGAAATTCCTTTTTATAGTGGGTTTGAGCTGATTCTCGCTGCCATGTTTATGCCACTCTAGACACACTTGATTCCCTTATGGAGACATATCAGTACATAGGTTTTAAGATTCTTACTAGTCAGATATATTCCTCTGTGGGAAATATGGGGTTTTGAGTCTCTTTCACTGAGGAAGGTGTAGGTCTTGTCTATTCCAATGTTGGTTTTTGAAACGGTCCCTGTGCTTATATCAAACTCTGGTTTTATGCATCACCCCACCTCTCCATCCCCTATATGCAGGCATAAGAGTGTTTTCAAAATGTGAGACACTGTTCTCTTTCCTAACTCAGTTCACGTGTAGCCATGTTTACAGGATCTTCATAAGTGATACCTTATGATGTTTCTTTTTCTGTGTGACTTATTTCACTTAGAATCATCGTACCTGAATCCACTCACTTTGCTGCTACTGGTCTTATGACATTGATTTCATGGCTGAGGGATATTCCATCGTACGTAAGTACCACAATGTTTTGAACCATTTTTATATTTCCTGGGATATTTAAGGTGTACCCAAGTTGAGGTTCTTGTAGTCAGTGCAGCCCTAAATTTGGAGGTGGCTCTTTCTTATTGATTTTCAGTTTTCCCAAGGTATATTCCCTAGACTGGAAGTGGCCTTGGTTCTGTAGCTCTGTTGTTTACTTGTTTTAGGGAACGCAATGCACTCCTCCAGTGAGGCAGTTGGCAATTTACATCCCGCCCATCAGCATAACAAGGCTCCCAGTTCTCCAGGGCCTGTCTTGCCTTTCTGGTTTTTACACATTTTGTGGATGTCCCTTTTGACCGGTGGGAAGTGATACTTCTTTGTAGTGCAGATTTGCATTGCCCGCTTGCTTGCTTGGCCAAAAAGGGCGTATGCGTTTTCTCCTGAATATATTCAGGGGAAAACGCATACGCCCTTTTTGGCCAAGTGCACCATTGTCCAAGTTGTGCCCCTCTTCCTGTGCTTTACAGGCGATTCCAAGGTACCTCTTGAAATCTGTTTCCTGCTATTTTGCCTCGCTTTCAAGTCCGCCTCGTTGACTTCCCTCAACAGATTTTTGGACAATAGTTGTCCTTTATCACTCTGCCAGTTTGTGAATTGCTGTGCCCCTGAGCTCCATTTCTCAACTCGTTTTTTGTGAGCTGAACACAAGTCCAAAATTTTGGATCATGTCCTACACTGGTTCCCGGTGGGTGGCTGAGACTTTGGTTAATTCTTCTTCCTGCCGGGAAATTAGAGTGACATGTGCCCGTCCAAATGCCTAACAGCTACTCTCTCATGGGTTCTCCCTCGTCCCTTCCATCCTGTGGCAAATTGGGAACCTGTGCAAACCAGGAGGTTAAAGGGCCTGTCTCTCCAAGTTGGGAGATTGATAGTAAGGCAGTTGGAAAGTCAAACTGGAGCACCAGGAGAGGGACTATTCATTGAGTTTTAGAAACCTTTCGTATTCACAGTGTGTCCATTCTCTAGGTTTCCTGTACATGTTATAGCTGTAGTAATATTCCCTTGAACCTGGAGAGATGGGACCCATGGAATGGGGGCCATGCATTATTGCTTGAAAGGGTCTGCATTTGCTCACCCAATCTCACCAATCCTCTCAGTCCCAAGTGTCCAGCCTTATGCCACATCCAGCTGTCATTGTAGATAGGGTCTTTCCAGGTTTCCTCAGACACCCTGAAGGAATTGTAAAGAATTTCCCTGTTTTTTGGTTTTGCTTTTGAAATTCCTTTTTATAGTGGGTTTGAGCTGATTCTCGCTGCCATGTTTATGCCACTCTAGACACACTTGATTCCCTTATGGAGTCATATCAATACATAGGTTTTAAGATTCTTACTAGTCAGATATATTCCTCTGTGGGAAATATGGGGTTTTGAGTCTCTTTCACTGAGGAAGGTGTAGGTCTTGTCTATTCCAAAGTTGGTTTTTGGAACGGTCCCTGTGCTTATATCAAACTCTGGTTTTATGCATCACCCGACCTCTCCATCCCCTTTATGCAGGCATAAGAGTGTTTTCTAAATGTGAGACTCTGTTCTCTTTCCTAACTCAGTTCACGTGTAGCCATGTTTACAGGATCTTCCTAAGTGATATCTTATGATAAGTTTCTTTTTCTGTGTGACTTATTTCACTTAGAATCATCGTACCTGAATCCACTCACTTTGCTGCTACTGGTCTTATGACATTGATTTCATGGCTGAGGGATATTCCATCGTACGTAAGTACCACAATGTTTTGAACCATTTTTATATTTCCTGGGATATTTAAGGTGTACCCAAGTTGAGGTTCTTGTAGTCAGTGCAGCCCTAAATTTGGAGGTGGCTCTTTCTTATTGATTTTCAGTTTTCCCAAGGTATATTCCCTAGACTGGAAGTGGCCTTGGCTCTGTAGCTCTGTTGTTTACTTGTTTTAGGGAACACAATGCACTCCTCCAGTGAGGCAGTTGGCAATTTACATCCCGCCCATCAGCATAACAAGGCTCCCAGTTCTCCAGGGCCTGTCTTGCCTTTCTGGTTTTTACACATTTTGTGGATGTCCCTTTTGACCGGTGGGAAGTGATACTTCTTTGTAGTGCAGATTTGCATTGCCCGCTTGCTTGCTTGGCCAAAAAGGGCGTATGCGTTTTCTCCTGAATATATTCAGGAGAAAACGCATACGCCCTTTTTGGCCAAGTGCACCATTGTCCAAGTTGTGCCCCTCTTCCTGTGCTTTACAGGCGATTCCAAGGTACCTCTTGAAATCTGTTTCCTGCTATTTTGCCTCGCTTTCAAGTCCGCCTCGTTGACTTCCCTCAACAGATTTTTGGACGATAGTTGTCCTTTATCACTCTGCCAGTTTGTGAATTGCTGTGCCCCTGAGCTCCATTTCTCAACTCGTTTTTTGTGAGCTGAACGCAAGTCCAAAATTTTGGATCCTGTCCTATACTGGTTCCCGGTGGGTGGCTGAGACTTTGGTTAATTCTTCTTCCTGCCGGGAAATTAGAGTGACATGTGCCCGTCCAAATGCCTAACAGCTACTCTCTCATGGGTTCTCCCTCGTCCCTTCCATCCTCTGCCAAATTGGGAACCTGTGCAAACCAGGAGGTTAAAGGGCCTGTCTCTCCAAGTTGGGAGATTGATAGTAAGGCAGTTGGAAAGTCAAACTGGAGCACCTTGAGAGGGACTATTTGTTGAGTTTTTAGAAACCTTTCGTATTCACAGTGTGTCCATTCTCTAGGTTTCCTGTACATGTTATAGCTGTAGTAATATTCCCTTGAACCTGGAGAGTTGGGACCCATGGAATGGGGGCCATGCATTATTGCTTGAAAGGGTCTGCATTTGCTCACCCAATCTCACCAATCCTCTCAGTCCCAAGTGTCCAGCCTTATGCCACATCCAGCTGTCATTGTAGATAGGGTCTTTCCAGGTTTCCTCAGACACCCTGAAGGAATTGTAAAGAATTTCCCTGTTTTTTGGTTTTGCTTTTGAAATTCCTTTTTATAGTGGGTTTGAGCTGATTCTCGCTGCCATGTTTATGCCACTCTAGACACACTTGATTCCCTTATAGAGACATATCAATACATAGGTTTTAAGATTCTTACTAGTCAGATATATTCCTCTGTGGGAAATATGGGGTTTTGAGTCTCTTTCACTGAGGAAGGTGTAAGTCTTGTCTATTCCAAAGTTGGTTTTTGAAACGGTCCCTGTGCTTATATCAAACTCTGGTTTTATGCATCACCCCACCTCTCCTTCCCCTTTATGCAGGCATAAGAGTGTTTTCTAAATGTGAGACTCTGTTCTCTTTCCTAACTCAGTTCACGTGTAGCCATGTTTACAGGATGTTCATAAGTGATATCTTATGATGTTTCTTTTTCTGTGTGACTTATTTCACTTAGAATCATCGTACCTGAATCCACTCACTTTGCTGCTACTGGTCTTATGACATTGATTTCATGGCTGAGGGATATTCCATCGTACGTAAGTACCACAATGTTTTGAACCATTTTTATATTTCCTGGGATATTTAAGGTGTACCCAAGTTGAGGTTCTTGTAGTCAGTGCAGCCCTAAATTTGGAGGTGGCTCTTTCTTATTGATTTTCAGTTTTCCCAAGGTATATTCCCTAGACTGGAAGTGGCCTTGGCTCTGTAGCTCTGTTGTTTACTTGTTTTAGGGAACACAATGCACTCCTCCAGTGAGGCAGTTGGCAATTTACATCCCGCCCATCAGCATAACAAGGCTCCCAGTTCTCCAGGGCCTGTCTTGCCTTTCTGGTTTTTACACATTTTGTGGATGTCCCTTTTGACCGGTGGGAAGTGATACTTCTTTGTAGTGCAGATTTGCATTGCCCGCTTGCTTGCTTGGCCAAAAAGGGCGTATGCGTTTTCTCCTGAATATATTCAGGAGAAAACGCATACGCCCTTTTTGGCCAAGTGCACCATTGTCCAAGTTGTGCCCCTCTTCCTGTGCTTTACAGGCGATTCCAAGGTACCTCTTGAAATCTGTTTCCTGCTATTTTGCCTCACTTTCAAGTCCGCCTCGTTGACTTCCCTCAACAGATTTTTGGACGATAGTTGTCCTTTATCACTCTGCCAGTTTGTGAATTGCTGTGCCCCTGAGCTCCATTTCTCAACTCGTTTTTTGTGAGCTGAACACAAGTCCGAAATTTTGAATCATGTCCTACACTGGTTCCCGGTGGGTGGCTGAGACTTTGGTTAATTCTTCTTCCTGCCGGGAAATTAGAGTGACATGTGCCCGTCCAAATGCCTAACAGCTACTCTCTCATGGGTTCTCCCTCGTCTCTTCCATCCTCTGGCAAATTGGGAACCTGTGCAAACCAGGAGGTTAAAGGGCCTGTCTCTCCAAGTTGGGAGATTGATAGTAAGGCAGTTGGAAAGTCAAACTGGAGCAACAGGAGAGGGACTATTCATTGAGTTTTAGAAACCTTTCGTATTCACAGTGTGTCCATTCTCTAGGTTTCCTGTACATGTTATAGCTGTAGTAATATTCCCTTGAACCTGGAGAGTTGGGACCCATGGAATGGGGGCCATGCATTATTGCTTGAAAGGGTCTGCATTTGCTCACCCAATCTCACCAATCCTCTCAGTCCCAAGTGTCCAGCCTTATGCCACATCCAGCTGTCATTGTAGATAGGGTCTTTCCAGGTTTCCTCAGACACCCTGAAGGAATTGTAAAGAATTTCCCTGTTTTTTGGTTTTGCTTTTGAAATTCCTTTTTATAGTGGGTTTGAGCTGATTCTCGCTGCCATGTTTATGCCACTCTAGACACACTTGATTCCCTTATGGAGTCATATCAATACATAGGTTTTAAGATTCTTACTAGTCAGATATATTCCTCTGTGGGAAATATGGGGTTTTGAGTCTCTTTCACTGAGGAAGGTGTAGGTCTTGTCTATTCCAAAGTTGGTTTTTGGAACGGTCCCTGTGCTTATATCAAACTCTGGTTTTATGCATCACCCGACCTCTCCATCCCCTTTATGCAGGCATAAGAGTGTTTTCTAAATGTGAGACTCTGTTCTCTTTCCTAACTCAGTTCACGTGTAGCCATGTTTACAGGATCTTCCTAAGTGATATCTTATGATAAGTTTCTTTTTCTGTGTGACTTATTTCACTTAGAATCATCGTACCTGAATCCACTCACTTTGCTGCTACTGGTCTTATGACATTGATTTCATGGCTGAGGGATATTCCATCGTACGTAAGTACCACAATGTTTTGAACCATTTTTATATTTCCTGGGATATTTAAGGTGTACCCAAGTTGAGGTTCTTGTAGTCAGTGCAGCCCTAAATTTGGAGGTGGCTCTTTCTTATTGATTTTCAGTTTTCCCAAGGTATATTCCCTAGACTGGAAGTGGCCTTGGCTCTGTAGCTCTGTTGTTTACTTGTTTTAGGGAACACAATGCACTCCTCCAGTGAGGCAGTTGGCAATTTACATCCCGCCCATCAGCATAACAAGGCTCCCAGTTCTCCAGGGCCTGTCTTGCCTTTCTGGTTTTTACACATTTTGTGGATGTCCCTTTTGACCGGTGGGAAGTGATACTTCTTTGTAGTGCAGATTTGCATTGCCCGCTTGCTTGCTTGGCCAAAAAGGGCGTATGCGTTTTCTCCTGAATATATTCAGGAGAAAACGCATACGCCCTTTTTGGCCAAGTGCACCATTGTCCAAGTTGTGCCCCTCTTCCTGTGCTTTACAGGCGATTCCAAGGTACCTCTTGAAATCTGTTTCCTGCTATTTTGCCTCGCTTTCAAGTCCGCCTCGTTGACTTCCCTCAACAGATTTTTGGACGATAGTTGTCCTTTATCACTCTGCCAGTTTGTGAATTGCTGTGCCCCTGAGCTCCATTTCTCAACTCGTTTTTTGGGAGCTGAACGCAAGTCCAAAATTTTGGATCCTGTCCTATACTGGTTCCGGGTGGGTGGCTGAGACTTTGGTTAATTCTTCTTCCTGCCGGGAAATTAGAGTGACATGTGCCCGTCCAAATGCCTAACAGCTACTCTCTCATGGGTTCTCCCTCGTCCCTTCCATCCTCTGCCAAATTGGGAACCTGTGCAAACCAGGAGGTTAAAGGGCCTGTCTCTCCAAGTTGGGAGATTGATAGTAAGGCAGTTGGAAAGTCAAACTGGAGCACCAGGAGAGGGACTATTCGTTGAGTTTTAGAAACCTTTCGTATTCACAGTGTGTCCATTCTCTAGGTTTCCTGTACATGTTATAGCTGTAGTAATATTCCCTTGAACCTGGAGAGTTGGGACCCATGGAATGGGGGCCATGCATTATTGCTTGAAAGGGTCTGCATTTGCTCACCCAATCTCACCAATCCTCTCAGTCCCAAGTGTCCAGCCTTATGCCACATCCAGCTGTCATTGTAGACACGGTCTTTCCAGGTTTCCTCAGACACCCTGAAGGAATTGTAAAGAATTTCCCTGTTTTTTGGTTTTGCTTTTGAAATTCCTTTTTATAGTGGGTTTGAGCTGATTCTCGCTGCCATGTTTATGCCACTCTAGACACACTTGATTCCCTTATAGAGACATATCAATACATAGGTTTTAAGATTCTTACTAGTCAGATATATTCCTCTGTGGGAAATATGGCGTTTTGAGTCTCTTTCACTGAGGAAGGTGTAGGTCTTGTCTATTCCAAAGTTGGTTTTTGAAACGGTCCCTGTGCTTATATCAAACTCTGGTTTTATGCATCACCCCACCTCTCCTTCCCCTTTATGCAGGCATAAGAGTGTTTTCTAAATGTGAGACTCTGTTCTCTTTCCTAACTCAGTTCACGTGTAGCCATGTTTACAGGATGTTCATAAGTGATATCTTATGATGTTTCTTTTTCTGTGTGACTTATTTCACTTAGAATCATCGTACCTGAATCCACTCACTTTGCTGCTACTGGTCTTATGACATTGATTTCATGGCTGAGGGATATTCCATCGTACGTAAGTACCACAATGTTTTGAACCATTTTTATATTTCCTGGGATATTTAAGGTGTACCCAAGTTGAGGTTCTTGTAGTCAGTGCAGCCCTAAATTTGGAGGTGGCTCTTTCTTATTGATTTTCAGTTTTCCCAAGGTATATTCCCTAGACTGGAAGTGGCCTTGGCTCTGTAGCTCTGTTGTTTACTTGTTTTAGGGAACACAATGCACTCCTCCAGTGAGGCAGTTGGCAATTTACATCCCGCCCATCAGCATAACAAGGCTCCCAGTTCTCCAGGGCCTGTCTTGCCTTTCTGGTTTTTACACATTTTGTGGATGTCCCTTTTGACCGGTGGGAAGTGATACTTCTTTGTAGTGCAGATTTGCATTGCCCGCTTGCTTGCTTGGCCAAAAAGGGCGTATGCGTTTTCTCCTGAATATATTCAGGAGAAAACGCATACGCCCTTTTTGGCCAAGTGCACCATTGTCCAAGTTGTGCCCCTCTTCCTGTGCTTTACAGGCGATTCCAAGGTACCTCTTGAAATCTGTTTCCTGCTATTTTGCCTCGCTTTCAAGTCCGCCTCGTTGACTTCCCTCAACAGATTTTTGGACGATAGTTGTCCTTTATCACTCTGCCAGTTTGTGAATTGCTGTGCCCCTGAGCTCCATTTCTCAACTCGTTTTTTGGGAGCTGAACGCAAGTCCAAAATTTTGGATCCTGTCCTATACTGGTTCCGGGTGGGTGGCTGAGACTTTGGTTAATTCTTCTTCCTGCCGGGAAATTAGAGTGACATGTGCCCGTCCAAATGCCTAACAGCTACTCTCTCATGGGTTCTCCCTCGTCCCTTCCATCCTCTGCCAAATTGGGAACCTGTGCAAACCAGGAGGTTAAAGGGCCTGTCTCTCCAAGTTGGGAGATTGATAGTAAGGCAGTTGGAAAGTCAAACTGGAGCACCAATAGAGGGACTATTCGTTGAGTTTTAGAAACCTTTCGTATTCACAGTGTGTCCATTCTCTAGGTTTCCTGTACATGTTATAGCTGTAGTAATATTCCCTTGAACCTGGAGAGTTGGGACCCATGGAATGGGGGCCATGCATTATTGCTTGAAAGGGTCTGCATTTGCTCACCCAATCTCACCAATCCTCTCAGTCCCAAGTGTCCAGCCTTATGCCACATCCAGCTGTCATTGTAGATAGGGTCTTTCCAGGTTTCCTCAGACACCCTGAAGGAATTGTAAAGAATTTCCCTGTTTTTTGGTTTTGCTTTTGAAATTCCTTTTTATAGTGGGTTTGAGCTGATTCTCGCTGCCATGTTTATGCCACTCTAGACACACTTGATTCCCTTATAGAGACATATCAATACATAGGTTTTAAGATTCTTACTAGTCAGATATATTCCTCTGTGGGAAATATGGCGTTTTGAGTCTCTTTCACTGAGGAAGGTGTAGGTCTTGTCTATTCCAAAGTTGGTTTTTGAAACGGTCCCTGTGCTTATATCAAACTCTGGTTTTATGCATCACCCCACCTCTCCTTCCCCTTTATGCAGGCATAAGAGTGTTTTCTAAATGTGAGACTCTGTTCTCTTTCCTAACTCAGTTCACGTGTAGCCATGTTTACAGGATGTTCATAAGTGATATCTTATGATGTTTCTTTTTCTGTGTGACTTATTTCACTTAGAATCATCGTACCTGAATCCACTCACTTTGCTGCTACTGGTCTTATGACATTGATTTCATGGCTGAGGGATATTCCATCGTACGTAAGTACCACAATGTTTTGAACCATTTTTATATTTCCTGGGATATTTAAGGTGTACCCAAGTTGAGGTTCTTGTAGTCAGTGCAGCCCTAAATTTGGAGGTGGCTCTTTCTTATTGATTTTCAGTTTTCCCAAGGTATATTCCCTAGACTGGAAGTGGCCTTGGCTCTGTAGCTCTGTTGTTTACTTGTTTTAGGGAACACAATGCACTCCTCCAGTGAGGCAGTTGGCAATTTACATCCCGCCCATCAGCATAACAAGGCTCCCAGTTCTCCAGGGCCTGTCTTGCCTTTCTGGTTTTTACACATTTTGTGGATGTCCCTTTTGACCGGTGGGAAGTGATACTTCTTTGTAGTGCAGATTTGCATTGCCCGCTTGCTTGCTTGGCCAAAAAGGGCGTATGCGTTTTCTCCTGAATATATTCAGGAGAAAACGCATACGCCCTTTTTGGCCAAGTGCACCATTGTCCAAGTTGTGCCCCTCTTCCTGTGCTTTACAGGCGATTCCAAGGTACCTCTTGAAATCTGTTTCCTGCTATTTTGCCTCGCTTTCAAGTCCGCCTCGTTGACTTCCCTCAACAGATTTTTGGACGATAGTTGTCCTTTATCACTCTGCCAGTTTGTGAATTGCTGTGCCCCTGAGCTCCATTTCTCAACTCGTTTTTTGTGAGCTGAACACAAGTCCAAAATTTTGGATCATGTCCTATACTGGTTCCCGGTGGGTGGCTGAGACTTTGGTTAATTCTTCTTCCTGCCGGGAAATTAGAGTGACATGTGCCCGTCCAAATGCCTAACAGCTACTCTCTCATGGGTTCTCCCTCGTCCCTTCCATCCTCTGGCAAATTGGGAACCTGTGCAAACCAGGAGGTTAAAGGGCCTGTCTCTCCAAGTTGGGAGATTGATAGTAAGGCAGTTGGAAAGTCAAACTGGAGCACCAGGAGAGGGACTATTCGTTGAGTTTTAGAAACCTTTCGTATTCACATTGTGTCCATTCTCTAGGTTTCCTGTACATGTTATAGCTGTAGTAATATTCCCTTGAACCTGCAGAGTTGGGACCCATGGAATGGGGGCCATGCATTATTGCTTGAAAGGGTCTGCATTTGCTCACCCAATCTCACCAATCCTCTCAGTCCAAAGTGTCCAGCCTTATGCCACATCCAGCTGTCATTGTAGATAGGGTCTTTCCAGGTTTCCTCAGACACCCTGAAGAAATTGTAAAGAATTTCCCTGTTTTTTGGTTTTGCTTTTGAAATTCCTTTTTATAGTGGGTTTGAGCTGATTCTCGCTGCCATGTTTATGCCACTCTAGACACACTTGATTCCCTTATGGAGACATATCAATACATAGGTTTTAAGATTCTTACTAGTAAGATATATTCCTCTGTGGGAAATATGGGGTTTTGAGTCTCTTTCACTGAGGAAGGTGTCGGTCTTGTCAATTCCAAAGTTGGTTTTTGAAACGGTCCCTGTGCTTATATCAAACTCTGGTTTTATGCATCACCCCACCTCTCCTTCCCCTTTATGCAGGCTTAAGCGTGTTTTCTAAATGTGAGACTCTGTTCTCTTTCCTAACTCAGTTCACGTGTAGCCATCTTTACAGGATCTTCATAAGTGATATCTTATGATAAGTTTCTTTTTCTCTGTGACTTATTTCACTTAGAATCATCGTACCTGAATCCACTCACTTTGTTGCTACTGGTCTTATGACATTGATTTCATGGCTCAGGGATATTCCATCGTACGTAAGTACCACAATGTTTTGAACCATTTTTATATTTCCTGGGATATTTAAGGTGTACCCAAGTTGAGGTTCTTGTAGTCAGTGCAGCCCTAAATTTGGAGGTGGCTCTTTCTTATTGATTTTCAGTTTTCCCAAGGTATATTCCCTAGACTGGAAGTGGCCTTGGCTCTGTAGCTCTGTTGTTTACTTGTTTTAGGGAACACAATGCACTCCTCCAGTGAGGCAGTTGGCAATTTACATCCCGCCCATCAGCATAACAAGGCTCCCAGTTCTCCAGGGCCTGTCTTGCCTTTCTGGTTTTTACACATTTTGTGGATGTCCCTTTTGACCGGTGGGAAGTGATACTTCTTTGTAGTGCAGATTTGCATTGCCCGCTTGCTTGCTTGGCCAAAAAGGGCGTATGCGTTTTCTCCTGAATATATTCAGGAGAAAACACATACGCCCTTTTTGGCCAAGTGCACCATTGTCCAAGTTGTGCCCCTCTTCCTGTGCTTTACAGGCGATTCCAAGGTACCTCTTGAAATCTGTTTCCTGCTATTTTGCCTCGCTTTCAAGTCCGCCTCATTGACTTCCCTCAACAGATTTTTGGACGATAGTTGTCCTTTATCACTCTGCCAGTTTGTGAATTGCTGTGCCCCTGAGCTCCATTTCTCAACTCGTTTTTTGTGAGCTGAACGCAAGTCCAAAATTTTGGATCATGTCCTATACTGGTTCCCGGTGGGTGGCTGAGACTTTGGTTAATTCTTCTTCCTGCCGGGAAATTAGAGTGACATGTGCCCGTCCAAATGCCTAACAGCTACTCTCTCATGGGTTCTCCCTCGTCCCTTCCATCCTCTGCCAAATTGGGAACCTGTGCAAACCAGGAGGTTAAAGGGCCTGTCTCTCCAAGTTGGGACATTGATAGTAAGGCAGTTGGAAAGTCAAACTGGAGCACCAGCAGAGGGACTATTCGTTGAGTTTTAGAAACCTTTCTTATTCACAGTGTGTCCATTCTCTAGGTTTCCTGTACATGTTATAGCTGTAGTAATATTCCCTTGAACCTGGAGAGTTGGGACCCATGGAATGGGGGCCATGCATTATTGCTTGAAAGGGTCTGCATTTGCTCACCCAATCTCACCAATCCTCTCAGTCCCAAGTGTCCAGCTTTATGCCACATCCAGCTGTCATTGTAGATAGGGTCTTTCCAGGTTTCCTCAGACACCCTGAAGGAATTGTAAAGAATTTCCCTGTTTTTTGGTTTTGCTTTTGAAATTCCTTTTTATAGTGGGTTTGAGCTGATTCTCGCTGCCATGTTTATGCCACTCTAGACACACTTGATTCCCTTATGGAGACATATCAATACATAGGTTTTAAGATTCTTACTAGTCAGATATATTCCTCTGTGGGAAATATGGGGTTTTGAGTCTCTTTCACTAAGGAAGGTGTCGGTCTTGTCAATTCCAAAGTTGGTTTTTGAAACGGTCCCTGTGCTTATATCAAACTCTGGTTTTATGCATCACCCCACCTCTCCTTCCCCTTTATGCAGGCATAAGAGTGTTTTCTAAATGTGAGACTCTGTTCTCTTTCCTAACTCAGTTCACGTGTAGCCATGTTTACAGGATCTTCATAAGTGATATCTTATGATAAGTTTCTTTTTCTGTGTGACTTATTTCACTTAGAATCATCGTACCTGAATCCACTCACTTTGCTGCTACTGGTCTTATGACATTGATTTCATGGCTGAGGGATATTCCATCGTACGTAAGTACCACAATGTTTTGAACCATTTTTATATTTCCTGGGATATTTAAGGTGTACCCAAGTTGAGGTTCTTGTAGTCAGTGCAGCCCTAAATTTGGAGGTGGCTCTTTCTTATTGATTTTCAGTTTTCCCAAGGTATATTCCCTAGACTGGAAGTGGCCTTGGCTCTGTAGCTCTGTTGTTTACTTGTTTTAGGGAACACAATGCACTCCTCCAGTGAGGCAGTTGGCAATTTACATCCCGCCCATCAGCATAACAAGGCTCCCAGTTCTCCAGGGCCTGTCTTGCCTTTCTGGTTTTTACACATTTTGTGGATGTCCCTTTTGACCGGTGGGAAGTGATACTTCTTTGTAGTGCAGATTTGCATTGCCCGCCTGCTTGCTTGGCCAAAAAGGGCGTATGCGTTTTCTCCTGAATATATTCAGGAGAAAACGCATACGCCCTTTTTGGCCAAGTGCACCATTGTCCAAGTTGTGCCCCTCTTCCTGTGCTTTACAGGCGATTCCAACGTACCTCTTGAAATCTGTTTCCTGCTATTTTGCCTCACTTTCAAGTCCGCCTCGTTGACTTCCCTCAACAGATTTTTGGACGATAGTTGTCCTTTATCACTCTGCCAGTTTGTGAATTGCTGTGCCCCTGAGCTCCATTTCTCAACTCGTTTTTTGTGAGCTGAACACAAGTCCAAAATTTTGGATCATGTCCTATACTGGTTCCCGGTGGGTGGCTGAGACTTTGGTTAATTCTTCTTCCTGCCGGGAAATTAGAGTGACATGTGCCCGTCCAAATGCCTAACAGCTACTCTCTCATGGGTTCTCCCTCGTCCCTTCCATCCTCTGGCAAATTGGGAACCTGTGCAAACCAGGAGGTTAAAGGGCCTGTCTCTCCAAGTTGGGAGATTGATAGTAAGGCAGTTGGAAAGTCAAACTGGAGCACCAGGAGAGGGACTATTCGTTGAGTTTTAGAAACCTTTCGTATTCACAGTGTGTCCATTCTCTAGGTTTCCTGTACATGTTATAGCTGTAGTAATATTCCCTTGAACCTGGAGAGTTGGGACCCATGGAATGGGGGCCATGCATTATTGCTTGAAAGGGTCTGCATTTGCTCACCCAATCTCACCAATCCTCTCAGTCCCAAGTGTCCAGCCTTATGCCACATCCAGCTGTCATTGTAGATAGGGTCTTTCCAGGTTTCCTCAGACACCCTGAAGGAATTGTAAAGAATTTCCCTGTTTTTTGGTTTTGCTTTTTTTTTTTTTTTTTTTTTTTTTTTTGCGGTATGCGGGCCTCTCACTGTTGTGGCCTCCCCCGTTGCGGAGCACAGGCTCCGGACGTGCAGGCTCCGGACGCGCAGGCTCAGCGGTCATGGCTCACGGGCCCAGCCGCTCCGCGGCATATGGGATCCTCCCAGACCGGGGCACGAACCCGTATCCCCTGCATTGGCAGGCGGACTCTCAACCACTTGCGCCACCAGGGAGGCCCTGGTTTTGCTTTTGAAATTCCTTTTTATAGTGGGTTTGAGCTGATTCTCGCTGCCATGTTTATGCCACTCTAGACACACTTGATTCCCTTATGGAGACATATCAATACATAGGTTTTAAGATTCTTACTAGTCAGATATATTCCTCTGTGGGAAATATGGGGTTTTGAGTCTCTTTCACTGAGGAAGGTGTCGGTCTTGTCAATTCCAAAGTTGGTTTTTGAAACGGTCCCTGTGCTTATATCAAACTCTGGTTTTATGCATCACCCCACCTCTCCTTCCCCTTTATGCAGGCATAAGAGTGTTTTCTAAATGTGAGACTCTGTTCTCTTTCCTAACTCAATTCACGTGTAGCCATGTTTACAGGATCTTCCTAAGTGATATCTTATGATAAGTTTCTTTTTCTGTGTGACTTATTTCACTTAGAATCATCGTACCTGAATCCATTCACTTTGCTGCTACTGGTCTTATGACATTGATTTCATGGCTGAGGGATATTCCATCGTACGTAAGTACCACAATGTTTTGAACCATTTTTATATTTCCTGGGATATTTAAGGTGTACCCAAGTTGAGGTTCTTGTAGTCAGTGCAGCCCTAAATTTGGAGGTGGCTCTTTCTTATTGATTTTCAGTTTTCCCAAGGTATATTCCCTAGACTGGAAGTGGCCTTGGCTCTGTAGCTCTGTTGTTTACTTGTTTTAGGGAACACAATGCACTCCTCCAGTGAGGCAGTTGGCAATTTACATCCCGCCCATCAGCATAACAAGGCTCCCAGTTCTCCAGGGCCTGTCTTGCCTTTCTGGTTTTTACACATTTTGTGGATGTCCCTTTTGACCGGTGGGAAGTGATACTTCTTTGTAGTGCAGATTTGCATTGCCCGCCTGCTTGCTTGGCCAAAAAGGGCGTATGCGTTTTCTCCTGAATATATTCAGGAGAAAACGCATACGCCCTTTTTGGCCAAGTGCACCATTGTCCAAGTTGTGCCCCTCTTCCTGTGCTTTACAGGCGATTCCAAGGTACCTCTTGAAATCTGTTTCCAGCTATTTTGCCTCGCTTTCAAGTCCGCCTCGTTGACTTCCCTCAACAGATTTTTGGACGATAGTTGTCCTTTATCACTCTGCCAGTTTGTGAATTGCTGTGCCCCTGAGCTCCATTTCTCAACTCGTTTTTTGTGAGCTGAACACAAGTCCAAAATTTTGGATCATGTCCTATACTGGTTCCCGGTGGGTGGCTGAGACTTTGGTTAATTCTTCTTCCTGCCGGGAAATTAGAGTGACATGTGCCCGTCCAAATGCCTAACAGCTACTCTCTCATGGGTTCTCCCTCGTCCCTTCCATCCTCTGGCAAATTGGGAACCTGTGCAAACCAGGAGGTTAAAGGGCCTGTCTCTCCAAGTTGGGAGATTGATAGTAAGGCAGTTGGAAAGTCAAACTGGAGCACCAGGAGAGGGACTATTCGTTGAATTTTAGAAACCTTTCGTATTCACAGTGTGTCCATTCTCTAGGTTTCCTGTACATGTTATAGCTGTAGTAATATTCCCTTGAACCTGGAGAGTTGGGACCCATGGAATGGGGGCCATGCATTATTGCTTGAAAGGGTCTGCATTTGCTCACCCAATCTCACCAATCCTCTCAGTCCCAAGTGTCCAGCCTTATGCCACATCCAGCTGTCATTGTAGATAGGGTCTTTCCAGGTTTCCTCAGACACCCTGAAGGAATTGTAAAGAATTTCCCTGTTTTTTGGTTTTGCTTTTGAAATTCCTTTTTATAGTGGGTTTGAGCTGATTCTCGCTGCCATGTTTATGCCACTCTAGACACACTTGATTCCCTTATGGAGTCATATCAATACATAGGTTTTAAGATTCTTACTAGTCAGATATATTCCTCTGCGGGAAATATGGGGTTTTGAGTCTCTTTCACTGAGGAAGGTGTAGGTCTTGTCTATTCCAAAGTTGTTTTTTGGAACGGTCCCTGTGCTTATATCAAACTCTGGTTTTATGCATCACCCGACGTCTCCATCCCCTTTATGCAGGCATAAGAGTGTTTTCTAAATGTGAGACTCTGTTCTCTTTCCTAACTCAGTTCACGTGTAGCCATGTTTACAGGATCTTCATAAGTGATATCTTATGATAAGTTTCTTTTTCTGTGTGACTTATTTCACTTAGAATCATCGTACCTGAATCCACTCACTTTGCTGCTACTGGTCTTATGACCTTGATTTCATGGCTGAGGGATATTCCATCGTACGTAAGTACCACAATGTTTTGAACCATTTTTATATTTCCTGGGATATTTAAGGTGTACCCAAGTTGAGGTTCTTGTAGTCAGTGCAGCCCTAAATTTGGAGGTGGCTCTTTCTTATTGATTTTCAGTTTTCCCAAGGTATATTCCCTAGACTGGAAGTGGCCTTGGCTCTGTAGCTCTGTTGTTTACTTGTTTTAGGGAACACAATGCACTCCTCCAGTGAGGCAGTTGGCAATTTACATCCCGCCCGTCAGCATAACAAGGCTCCCAGTTCTCCAGGGCCTGTCTTGCCTTTCTGGTTTTTACACATTTTGTGGATGTCCCTTTTGACCGGTGGGAAGTGATACTTCTTTGTAGTGCAGATTTGCATTGCCCGCTTGCTTGCTTGGCCAAAAAGGGCGTATGTGTTTTCTCCTGAATATATTCAGGAGAAAACGCATACGCCCTTTTTGGCCAAGTGCACCATTGTCCAAGTTGTGCCCCTCTTCCTGTGCTTTACAGGCGATTCCAAGGTACCTCTTGAAATCTGTTTCTTGCTATTTTGCCTCGCTTTCAAGTCCGCCTCGTTGACTTCCCTCAACAGATTTTTGGACGATAGTTGTCCTTTATCACTCTGCCAGTTTGTGAATTGCTGTGCCCCTGAGCTCCATTTCTCAACTCGTTTTTTGTGAGCTGAACACAAGTCCAAAATTTTGGATCATGTCCTATACTGGTTCCCAGTGGGTGGCTGAGACTTTGGTTAATTCTTCTTCCTGCCGGGAAATTAGAGTGACATGTGCCCGTCCAAATGCCTAACAGCTACTCTCTCATGGGTTCTCCCTTGTCGCTTCCATCCTCTGTCAAATTTGGAACCTGTGCAAACCAGGAGGTTAAAGGGCCTGTCTCTCCAAGTTGGGAGATTGATAGTAAGGCAGTTGGAAAGTCAAACTGGAGCACCAGGAGAGGGACTATTCGTTGAGTTTTAGAAACCTTTCGTATTCACAGTGTGTCCATTCTCTAGGTTTCCTGTACATGTTATAGCTGTAGTAATATTCCCTTGAACCTGGAGAGTTGGGACCCATGGAATGGGGGCCATGCATTATTGCTTGAAAGGGTCTGCATTTGCTCACCCAATCTCACCAATCCTCTCAGTCCCAAGTGTCCAGCCTTATGCCACATCCAGCTGTCATTGTAGATAGGGTCTTTCCAGGTTTCCTCAGACACCCTGAAGGAATTGTAAAGAATTTCCCTGTTTTTTGGTTTTGCTTTTGAAATTCCTTTTTATAGTGGGTTTGAGCTGATTCTCGCTGCCATGTTTATGCCACTCTAGACACACTTGATTCCCTTATGGAGACATATCAATACATAGGTTTTAAGATTCTTACTAGTCAGATATATTCCTCTGTGGGAAATATGGGGTTTTGAGTCTCTTTCACTAAGGAAGGTGTCGGTCTTGTCAATTCCAAAGTTGGTTTTTGAAACGGTCCCTGTGCTTATATCAAACTCTGGTTTTATGCATCACCCCACCTCTCCTTCCCCTTTATGCAGGCATAAGAGTGTTTTCTAAAAGTGAGACTCTGTTCTCTTTCCTAACTCAATTCACGTGTAGCCATGTTTACAGGATCTTCATAAGTGATATCTTATGATAAGTTTCTTTTTCTGTGTGACTTATTTCACTTAGAATCATCGTACCTGAATCCACTCACTTTGCTGCTACTGGTCTTATGACATTGATTTCATGGCTGAGGGATATTCCATCGTACGTAAGTACCACAATGTTTTGAACCATTTTTATATTTCCTGGGATATTTAAGGTGTACCCAAGTTGAGGTTCTTGTAGTCAGTGCAGCCCTAAATTTGGAGGTGGCTCTTTCTTATTGATTTTCAGTTTTCCCAAGGTATATTCCCTAGACTGGAAGTGGCCTTGGCTCTGTAGCTCTGTTGTTTACTTGTTTTAGGGAACACAATGCACTCCTCCAGTGAGGCAGTTGGCAATTTACATCCTGCCCATCAGCATAACAAGGCTCCCAGTTCTCCAGGGCCTGTCTTGCCTTTCTGGTTTTTACACATTTTGTGGATGTCCCTTTTGACCGGTGGGAAGTGATACTTCTTTGTAGTGCAGATTTGCATTGCCCGCCTGCTTGCTTGGCCAAAAAGGGCGTATGCGTTTTCTCCTGAATATATTCAGGAGAAAACGCATACGCCCTTTTTGGCCAAGTGCACCATTGTCCAAGTTGTGCCCCTCTTCCTGTGCTTTACAGGCGATTCCAAGGTACCTCTTGAAATCTGTTTCCTGCTATTTTGCCTCGCTTTCAAGTCCGCCTCGTTGACTTCCCTCAACAGATTTTTGGACGATAGTTGTCCTTTATCACTCTGCCAGTTTGTGAATTGCTGTGCCCCTGAGCTCCATTTCTCAACTCGTGTTTTGTGAGCTGAACACAAGTCCAAAATTTTGGATCCTGTCCTATACTGGTTCCCGGTGGGTGGCTGAGACTTTGGTTAATTCTTCTTCCTGCCGGGAAATTAGAGTGACATGTGCCCGTCCAAATGCCTAACAGCTACTCTCTCATGGGTTCTCCCTCGTCCCTTCCATCCTCTGGCAAATTGGGAACCTGTGCAAACCAGGAGGTTAAAGGGCCTGTCTCTCCAAGTTGGGAGATTGATAGTAAGGCAGTTGGAAAGTCAAACTGGAGCACCAGGAGAGGGACTATTCGTTGAGTTTTAGAAACCTTTCGTATTCACAGTGTGTCCATTCTCTAGGTTTCCTGTACATGTTATAGCTGTAGTAATATTCCCTTGAACCTGGAGAGTTGGGACCCATGGAATGGGGGCCATGCATTATTGCTTGAAAGGGTCTGCATTTGCTCAACCAATCTCACCAATCCTCTCAGTCCCAAGTGTCCAGCCTTATGCCACATCCAGCTGTCATTGTAGATAGGGTCTTTCCAGGTTTCCTCAGACACCCTGAAGGAATTGTAAAGAATTTCCCTGTTTTTTGGTTTTGCTTTTGAAATTCCTTTTTATAGTGGGTTTGAGCTGATTCTCGCTGCCATGTTTATGCCACTGTAGACACACTTGATTCCCTTATGGAGACATATCAATACATAGGTTTTAAGATTCTTACTAGTCAGATATATTCCTCTGTGGGAAATATGGGGTTTTGAGTCTCTTTCACTAAGGAAGGTGTCGGTCTTGTCAATTCCAAAGTTGGTTTTTGAAACGGTCCCTGTGCTTATATCAAACTCTGGTTTTATGCATCACCCCACCTCTCCTTCCTCTTTATGCAGGCATAAGAGTGTTTTCTAAATGTGAGACTCTGTTCTCTTTCCTAACTCAATTCACGTGTAGCCATGTTTACAGGATCTTCATAAGTGATATCTTATGATAAGTTTCTTTTTCTGTGTGACTTATTTCACTTAGAATCATCGTACCTGAATCCACTCACTTTGCTGCTACTGGTCTTATGACAATGATTTCATGGCTGAGGGATATTCCATCGTACGTAAGTACCACAATGTTTTGAACCATTTTTATATTTCCTGGGATATTTAAGGTGTACCCAAGTTGAGGTTCTTGTAGTCAGTGCAGCCCTAAATTTGGAGGTGGCTCTTTCTTATTGATTTTCAGTTTTCCCAAGGTATGTTCCCTAGACTGGAAGTGGCCTTGGCTCTGTAGCTCTGTTGTTTACTTGTTTTAGGGAACACAATGCACTCCTCCAGTGAGGCAGTTGGCAATTTACATCCCGCCCATCAGCATAACAAGGCTCCCAGTTCTCCAGGGCCTGTCTTGCCTTTCTGGTTTTTACACATTTTGTGGATGTCCCTTTTGACCGGTGGGAAGTGATACTACTTTGTAGTGCAGATTTGCATTGCCCGCTTGCTTTGCTTGGCCAAAAAGGGCGTATGCGTTTTCTCCTGAATATATTCAAGAGAAAACGCATACGCCCTTTTTGGCCAAGTGCACCATTGTCCAAGTTGTGCCCCTCTTCCTGTGATTTACAGGCGATTCCAAGGTACCTCTTGAAATCTGTTTCCTGCTATTTTGCCTCGCTTTCAAGTCCGCCTCATTGACTTCCCTCAACAGATTTTTGGACGATAGTTGTCCTTTATCACTCTGCCAGTTTGTGAATTGCTGTGCCCCTGAGCTCCATTTCTCAACTCGTTTTTTGTGAGCTGAACGCAAGTCCAAAATTTTGGATCATGTCCTATACTGGTTCCCAGTGGGTGGCTGAGACTTTGGTTAATTCTTCTTCCTGCCGGGAAATTAGAGTGACATGTGCCCGTCCAAATGCCTAACAGCTACTCTCTCATGGGTTCTCCCTTGTCCCTTCCATCCTCTGTCAAATTGGGAACCTGTGCAAACCAGGAGGTTAAAGGGCCTGTCTCTCCAAGTTGGGAGATTGATAGTAAGGCAGTTGGAAAGTCAAACTGGAGCACCAGGAGAGGGACTATTCGTTGAGTTTTAGAAACCTTTCGTATTCACAGTGTGTCCATTCTCTAGGTTTCCTGTACATGTTATAGCTGTAGTAATATTCCCTTGAACCTGGAGAGTTGGGACCCATGGAATGGGGGCCATGCATTATTGCTTGAAAGGGTCTGCATTTGCTCACCCAATCTCACCAATCCTCTCAGTCCCAAGTGTCCAGCCTTATGCCACATCCAGCTGTCATTGTAGATAGGGTCTTTCCAGGTTTCCTCAGACACCCTGAAGGAATTGTAAAGAATTTCCCTGTTTTTTGGTTTTGCTTTTGAAATTCCTTTTTATAGTGGGTTTGAGCTGATTCTCGCTGCCATGTTTATGCCACTCTAGACACACTTGATTCCCTTATGGAGACATATCAATACATAGGTTTTAAGATTCTTACTAGTCAGATATATTCCTCTGTGGGAAATATGGGGTTTTGAGTCTCTTTCACTAAGGAAGGTGTCGGTCTTGTCAATTCCAAAGTTGGTTTTTGAAACGGTCCCTGTGCTTATATCAAACTCTGGTTTTATGCATCACCCCACCTCTCCTTCCCCTTTATGCAGGCATAAGAGTGTTTTCTAAAAGTGAGACTCTGTTCTCTTTCCTAACTCAATTCACGTGTAGCCATGTTTACAGGATCTTCATAAGTGATATCTTATGATAAGTTTCTTTTTCTGTGTGACTTATTTCACTTAGAATCATCGTACCTGAATCCACTCACTTTGCTGCTACTGGTCTTATGACATTGATTTCATGGCTGAGGGATATTCCATCGTACGTAAGTACCACAATGTTTTGAACCATTTTTATATTTCCTGGGATATTTAAGGTGTACCCAAGTTGAGGTTCTTGTAGTCAGTGCAGCCCTAAATTTGGAGGTGGCTCTTTCTTATTGATTTTCAGTTTTCCCAAGGTATATTCCCTAGACTGGAAGTGGCCTTGGCTCTGTAGCTCTGTTGTTTACTTGTTTTAGGGAACACAATGCACTCCTCCAGTGAGGCAGTTGGCAATTTACATCCTGCCCATCAGCATAACAAGGCTCCCAGTTCTCCAGGGCCTGTCTTGCCTTTCTGGTTTTTACACATTTTGTGGATGTCCCTTTTGACCGGTGGGAAGTGATACTTCTTTGTAGTGCAGATTTGCATTGCCCGCCTGCTTGCTTGGCCAAAAAGGGCGTATGCGTTTTCTCCTGAATATATTCAGGAGAAAACGCATACGCCCTTTTTGGCCAAGTGCACCATTGTCCAAGTTGTGCCCCTCTTCCTGTGCTTTACAGGCGATTCCAAGGTACCTCTTGAAATCTGTTTCCTGCTATTTTGCCTCGCTTTCAAGTCCGCCTCGTTGACTTCCCTCAACAGATTTTTGGACGATAGTTGTCCTTTATCACTCTGCCAGTTTGTGAATTGCTGTGCCCCTGAGCTCCATTTCTCAACTCGTTTTTTGTGAGCTGAACGCAAGTCCAAAATTTTGGATCATGTCCTATACTGGTTCCCAGTGGGTGGCTGAGACTTTGGTTAATTCTTCTTCCTGCCGGGAAATTAGAGTGACATGTGCCCGTCCAAATGCCTAACAGCTACTCTCTCATGGGTTCTCCCTTGTCCCTTCCATCCTCTGTCAAATTGGGAACCTGTGCAAACCAGGAGGTTAAAGGGCCTGTCTCTCCAAGTTGGGAGATTGATAGTAAGGCAGTTGGAAAGTCAAACTGGAGCACCAGGAGAGGGACTATTCGTTGAGTTTTAGAAACCTTTCGTATTCACAGTGTGTCCATTCTCTAGGTTTCCTGTACATGTTATAGCTGTAGTAATATTCCCTTGAACCTGGAGAGTTGGGACCCATGGAATGGGGGCCATGCATTATTGCTTGAAAGGGTCTGCATTTGCTCACCCAATCTCACCAATCCTCTCAGTCCCAAGTGTCCAGCCTTATGCCACATCCAGCTGTCATTGTAGATAGGGTCTTTCCAGGTTTCCTCAGACACCCTGAAGGAATTGTAAAGAATTTCCCTGTTTTTTGGTTTTGCTTTTGAAATTCCTTTTTATAGTGGGTTTGAGATGATTCTCGCTGCCATGTTTATGCCACTCTAGACACAGTTGATTCCCTTATGGAGACATATCAATACATAGGTTTTAAGATTCTTACTAGTCAGATATATTCCTCTGTGGGAAATATGGGGTTTTGAGTCTCTTTCACTAAGGAAGGTGTCGGTCTTGTCAATTCCAAAGTTGGTTTTTGAAAGGGTCCCTGTGCTTATATCAAACTCTGGTTTTATGCATCACCCCACCTCTCCTTCCCCTTTATGCAGGCATAAGAGTGTTTTCTAAAAGTGAGACTCTGTTCTCTTTCCTAACTCAATTCACGTGTAGCCATGTTTACAGGATCTTCATAAGTGATATCTTATGATAAGTTTCTTTTTCTGTGTGACTTATTTCACTTAGAATCATCGTACCTGAATCCACTCACTTTGCTGCTACTGGTCTTATGACATTGATTTCATGGCTGAGGGATATTCCATCGTACGTAAGTACCACAATGTTTTGAACCATTTTTATATTTCCTGGGATATTTAAGGTGTACCCAAGTTGAGGTTCTTGTAGTCAGTGCAGCCCTAAATTTGGAGGTGGCTCTTTCTTATTGATTTTCAGTTTTCCCAAGGTATATTCCCTAGACTGGAAGTGGCCTTGGCTCTGTAGCTCTGTTGTTTACTTGTTTTAGGGAACACAATGCACTCCTCCAGTGAGGCAGTTGGCAATTTACATCCTGCCCATCAGCATAACAAGGCTCCCAGTTCTCCAGGGCCTGTCTTGCCTTTCTGGTTTTTACACATTTTGTGGATGTCCCTTTTGACCGGTGGGAAGTGATACTTCTTTGTAGTGCAGATTTGCATTGCCCGCTTGCTTGCTTGGCCAAAAAGGGCGTATGCGTTTTCTCCTGAATATATTCAGGAGAAAACGCATACGCCCTTTTTGGCCAAGTGCACCATTGTCCAAGTTGTGCCCCTCTTCCTGTGCTTTACAGGCGATTCCAAGGTACCTCTTGAAATCTGTTTCCTGCTATTTTGCCTCGCTTTCAAGTCCGCCTCGTTGACTTCCCTCAACAGATTTTTGGACGATAGTTGTCCTTTATCACTCTGCCAGTTTGTGAATTGCTGTGCCCCTGAGCTCCATTTCTCAACTCGTGTTTTGTGAGCTGAACACAAGTCCAAAATTTTGGATCATGTCCTATACTGGTTCCCGGTGGGTGGCTGAGACTTTGGTTAATTCTTCTTCCTGCCGGGAAATTAGAGTGACATGTGCCCGTCCAAATGCCTAACAGCTACTCTCTCATGGGTTCTCCCTCGTCCCTTCCATCCTCTGCCAAATTGGGAACCTGTGCAAACCAGGAGGTTAAAGGGCCTGTCTCTCCAAGTTGGGAGATTGATAGTAAGGCAGTTGGAAAGTCAAACTGGAGCACCAGGAGAGGGACTATTCGTTGAGTTTTAGAAACCTTTCGTATTCACAGTGTGTCCATTCTCTAGGTTTCCTGTACATGTTATAGCTGTAGTAATATTCCCTTGAACCTGGAGAGTTGGGACCCATGGAATGGGGGCCATGCATTATTGCTTGAAAGGGTCTGCATTTGCCCAACCAATCTCACCAATCCTCTCAGTCCCAAGTGTCCAGCCTTATGCCACATCCAGCTGTCATTGTAGATAGGGTCTTTCCAGGTTTCCTCAGACACCCTGAAGGAATTGTAAAGAATTTCCCTGTTTTTTGGTTTTGCTTTTGAAATTCCTTTTTATAGTGGGTTTGAGCTGATTCTCGCTGCCATGTTTATGCCACTGTAGACACACTTGATTCCCTTATGGAGACATATCAATACATAGGTTTTAAGATTCTTACTAGTCAGATATATTCCTCTGTGGGAAATATGGGGTTTTGAGTCTCTTTCACTAAGGAAGGTGTCGGTCTTGTCAATTCCAAAGTTGGTTTTTGAAACGGTCCCTGTGCTTATATCAAACTCTGGTTTTATGCATCACCCCACCTCTCCTTCCCCTTTATGCAGGCATAAGAGTGTTTTCTAAATGTGAGACTCTGTTCTCTTTCCTAACTCAATTCACGTGTAGCCATGTTTACAGGATCTTCATAAGTGATATCTTATGATAAGTTTCTTTTTCTGTGTGACTTATTTCACTTAGAATCATCGTACCTGTATCCACTCACTTTGCTGCTACTGGTCTTATGACATTGGTTTCATTGCTGAGGGATATTCCATCGTACGTATGTACCACAATGTTTTGAACCATTTTTATATTTCCTGGGATATTTAAGGTGTACCCAAGTTGAGGTTCTTGTAGTCAGTGCAGCCCTAAATTTGGAGGTGGCTCTTTCTTATTGATTTTCAGTTTTCCCAAGGTATATTCCCTAGACTGGAAGTGGCCTTGGCTCTGTAGCTCTGTTGTTTACTTGTTTTAGGGAACACAATGCACTCCTCCAGTGAGGCAGTTGGCAATTTACATCCCGCCCATCAGCATAACAAGGCTCCCAGTTCTACAGGGCCTGTCTTGCCTTTCTGGTTTTTACACATTTTGTGGATGTCCCTTTTGACCGGTGGGAAGTGATACTTCTTTGTAGTGCAGATTTGCATTGCCCGCTTGCTTGCTTGGCCAAAAAGGGCGTATGCGTTTTCTCCTGAATATATTCAGGAGAAAACGCATACGCCCTTTTTGGCCAAGTGCACCATTGTCCAAGTTGTGCCCCTCTTCCTGTGCTTTACAGGCGATTCCAAGGTACCTCTTGAAATCTGTTTCCTGCTATTTTCCCTCACTTTCAAGTCCGCCTCGTTGACTTCCCTCAACAGATTTTTGGACGATAGTTGTCCTTTATCACTCTGCCAGTTTGTAAATTGCTGTGCCCCTGAGCTCCATTTCTCAACTCGTTTTTTGTGAGCTGAACACAAGTCCAAAATTTTGGATCATGTCCTATACTGGTTCCCGGTGGGTGGCTGAGACTTTGGTTAATTCTTCTTCCTGCCGGGAAATTAGAGTGACATGTGCCCGTCCAAATGCCTAACAGCTACTCTCTCATGGGTTCTCCCTCGTCCCTTCCATCTTCTTGCAAATTGGGAACCTGTGCAAACCAGGAGGTTAAAGGGCCTGTCTCTCCAAGTTGGGAGATTGATAGTAAGGCAGTTGGAAAGTCAAACTGGAGCACCAGGAGAGGGACTATTCATTGAGTTTTAGAAACCTTTCGTATTCACAGTGTGTACATTCTCTAGGTTTCCTGTACATGTTATAGCTGTAGTAATATTCCCTTGAACCTGGAGAGTTGGGACCCATGGAATGGGGGCCATGCATTATTGCTTGAAAGGGTCTGCATTTGCTCACCCAATCTCACCAATCCTCTCAGTCCCAAGTGTCCAGCCTTATGCCACATCCAGCTGTTATTGTAGATAGGGTCTTTCCAGGTTTCCTCAGACACCCTGAAGGAATTGTAAAGAATTTCCCTGTTTTTTGGTTTTGCTTTTGAAATTCCTTTTTATAGTGGGTTTGAGCTGATTCTCGCTGCCATGTTTATGCCACTCTAGACACACTTGATTCCCTTATGGAGTCATATCAATACATAGGTTTTAAGATTCTTACTAGTCAGATATATTCCTCTGCGGGAAATATGGGGTTTTGAGTCTCTTTCACTGAGGAAGGTGTAGGTCTTGTCTATTCCAAAGTTGGTTTTTGGAACGGTCCCTGTGCTTATATCAAACTCTGGTTTTATGCATCACCCGACCTCTCCATCCCCTTTATGCAGGCATAAGAGTGTTTTCTAAATGTGAGACTCTGTTCTCTTTCCTAACTCAGTTCACGTGTAGCCATGTTTACAGAATCTTCATAAGTGATATCTTATGATAAGTTTCTTTTTCTGTGTGACTTATTTCACTTAGAATCATCGTACCTGAATCCACTCACTTTGCTGCTACTGGTCTTATGACATTGATTTCATGGCTGAGGGATATTCCATCGTACGTAAGTACCACAATGTTTTGAACCATTTTTATATTTCCTGGGATATTTAAGGTGTACCCAAGTTGAGGTTCTTGTAGTCAGTGCAGCCCTAAATTTGGAGGTGGCTCTTTCTTATTGATTTTCAGTTTTCCCAAGGTATATTCCCTAGACTGGAAGTGGCCTTGGCTCTGTAGCTCTGTTGTTTACTTGTTCTAGGGAACACAATGCACTCCTCCAGTGAGGCAGTTGGCAATTTACATCCCGCCCATCAGCATAACAAGGCTCCCAGTTCTCCAGGGCCTGTCTTGCCTTTCTGGTTTTTCCACATTTTGTGGATGTCCCTTTTGACCGGTGGGAAGTGATACTTCTTTGTAGTGCAGATTTGCATTGCCCGCTTGCTTGCTTAGCCAAAAAGGGCGTATGTGTTTTCTCCTGAATATATTCAGGAGAAAACACATACGCCCTTTTTGGCCAAGTGCAACATTGTCCAAGTTGTGCCCCTCTTCCTGTGCTTTACAGGCGATTCCAAGGTACCTCTTGAAATCTGTTTCCTGCTATTTTGCCTCGCTTTCAAGTCCGCCTCATTGACTTCCCTCAACAGATTTTTGGACGATAGTTGTCCTTTATCACTCTGCCAGTTTGTGAATTGCTGTGCCCCTGAGCTCCATTTCTCAACTCGTTTTTTGTGAGCTGAACGCAAGTCCAAAATTTTGGATCATGTCCTATACTGGTTCCCGGTGGGTGGCTGAGACTTTGGTTAATTCTTCTTCCTGCCGGGAAATTAGAGTGACATGTGCCCGTCCAAATGCCTAACAGCTACTCTCTCATGGGTTCTCCCTCGTCCCTTCCATCCTCTGCCAAATTGGGAACCTGTGCAAACCAGGAGGTTAAAGGGCCTGTCTCTCCAAGTTGGGAGATTGATAGTAAGGCAGTTGGAAAGTCAAACTGGAGCACCAGGAGAGGGACTATTCGTTGAGTTTTAGAAACCTTTCGTATTCACAGTGTGTCCATTCTCTAGGTTTCCTGTACATGTTATAGCTGTAGTAATATTCCCTTGAACCTGGAGAGTTGGGACCCATGGAATGGGGGCCATGCATTATTGCTTGAAAGGGTCTGCATTTGCTCACCCAATCTCACCAATCCTCTCAGTCCCAAGTGTCCAGCCTTATGCCACATCCAGCTGTCATTGTAGATAGGGTCTTTCCAGGTTTCCTCAGACACCCTGAAGGAATTGTAAAGAATTTCCCTGTTTTTTGGTTTTGCTTTTGAAATTCCTTTTTATAGTGGGTTTGAGCTGATTCTCGCTGCCATGTTTATGCCACTCTAGACACACTTGATTCCCTTATGGAGACATATCAATACATAGGTTTTAAGATTCTTACTAGTCAGATATATTCCTCTGTGGGAAATATGGGGTTTTGAGTCTCTTTCACTAAGGAAGGTGTCGGTCTTGGCAATTCCAAAGTTGGTTTTTGAAACGGTCCCTGTGCTTATATCAAACTCTGGTTTTATGCATCACCCCACCTCTCCTTCCCCTTTATGCAGGCATAAGAGTGTTTTCTAAATGTGAGACTCTGTTCTCTTTCCTAACTCAGTTCACGTGTAGCCATGTTTACAGGATCTTCATAAGTGATATCTTATGATAAGTTTCTTTTTCTGTGTGACTTATTTCACTTAGAATCATCGTACCTGAATCCACTCACTTTGCTGCTACTGGTCTTATGACATTGATTTCATGGCTGAGGGATATTCCATCGTACGTAAGTACCACAATGTTTTGAACCATATTTATATTTCCTGGGATATTTAAGGTGTACCCAAGTTGAGGTTCTTGTAGTCAGTGCAGCCCTAAATTTGGAGGTGGCTCTTTCTTATTGATTTTCAGTTTTCCCAAGGTATATTCCCTAGACTGGAAGTGGCCTTGGCTCTGTAGCTCTGTTGTTTACTTGTTTTAGGGAACACAATGCACTCCTCCAGTGAGGCAGTTGGCAATTTACATCCTGCCCATCAGCATAACAAGGCTCCCAGTTCTCCAGGGCCTGTCTTGCCTTTCTGGTTTTTACACATTTTGTGGATGTCCCTTTTGACCGGTGGGAAATGATACTTCTTTGTAGTGCAGATTTGCATTGCCCGCTTGCTTGCTTGGCCAAAAAGGGCGTATGCGTTTTCTCCTGAATATATTCAGGAGAAAACGCATACGCCCTTTTTGGCCAAGTGCACCATTGTCCAAGTTGTGCCCCTCTTCCTGTGCTTTACAGGCGATTCTAAGGTACCTCTTGAAATCTGTTTCCTGCTATTTTGCCTCGCTTTCAAGTCCGCCTTGTTGACTTCCCTCAACAGATTTTTGGACGATAGTTGTCCTTTATCACTCTGCCAGTTTGTGAATTGCTGCGCCCCTGAGCTGCATTTCTCAACTCGTTTTTTGTGAGCTGAACGCAAGTCCAAAATTTTGGATCATGTCCTATACTGGTTCCCGGTGGGTGGCTGAGACTTTGGTTAATTCTTCTTCCTGCCGGGAAATTAGAGTGACATGTGCCCGTCCAAATGCCTAACAGCTACTCTCTCATGGGTTCTCCCTCGTCCCTTCCATCCTCTGGCAAATTGGGAACCTGTGCAAACCAGGAGGTTAAAGGGCCTGTCTCTCCAAGTTGGGAGATTGATAGTAAGGCAGTTGGAAAGTCAAACTGGAGCACCAGGAGAGGGACTATTCCTTGAGTTTTAGAAACCTTTCGTATTCACAGTGTGTCCATTCTCTAGGTTTCCTGTACATGTTATAGCTGTAGTAATATTCCCTTGAACCTGGAGAGTTGGGACCCATGGAATGGGGGCCATGCATTATTGCTTGAAAGGGTCTGCATTTGCTCACCCAATCTCACCAATCCTCTCAGTCCCAAGTGTCCAGCCTTATGCCACATCCAGCTGTCATTGTAGATAGGGTCTTTCCAGGTTTCCTCAGACACCCTGAAGGAATTGTAAAGAATTTCCCTGTTTTTTGGTTTTGCTTTTGAAATTCCTTTTTATAGTGGGTTTGAGCTGATTCTCGCTGCCATGTTTATGCCACTCTAGACACACTTGATTCCCTTATGGAGTCATATCAATACATAGGTTTTAAGATTCTTACTAGTCAGATATATTCCTCTGCGGGAAATATGGGGTTTTGAGTCTCTTTCACTGAGGAAGGTGTAGGTCTTGTCTATTCCAAAGTTGGTTTTTGGAACGGTCCCTGTGCTTATATCAAACTCTGGTTTTATGCATCACCCGACCTCTCCATCCCCTTTATGCAGGCATAAGAGTGTTTTCTAAATGTGAGACTCTGTTCTCTTTCCTAACTCAGTTCACGTGTAGCCATGTTTACAGGATCTTCCTAAGTGATATCTTATGATAAGTTTCTTTTTCTGTGTGACTTATTTCACTTAGAATCATCGTACCTGAATCCACTCACTTTGCTGCTACTGGTCTTATGACATTGATTTCATGGCTGAGGGATATTCCATCGTACGTAAGTACCACAATGTTTTGAACCATTTTTATATTTCCTGGGATATTTAAGGTGTACCCAAGTTGAGGTTCTTGTAGTCAGTGCAGCCCTAAATTTGGAGGTGGCTCTTTCTTATTGATTTTCAGTTTTCCCAAGGTATATTCCCTAGACTGGAAGTGGCCTTGGCTCTGTAGCTCTGTTGTTTACTTGTTTTAGGGAACACAATGCACTCCTCCAGTGAGGCAGGTGGCAGTTTACATCCCGCCCATCAGCATAACAAGGCTCCCAGTTCTCCAGGGCCTGTCTTGCCTTTCTGGTTTTTACACATTCTGTGGATGTCCCTTTTGACCGGTGGGAAGTGATACTTCTTTGTAGTGCAGATTTGCATTGCCCGCTTGCTTGCTTGGCCAAAAAGGGCGTATGCGTTTTCTCCTGAATATATTCAGGAGAAAACGCATACGCCCTTTTTGGCCAAGTGCACCATTGTCCAAGTTGTGCCCCTCTTCCTGTGCTTTACAGGCGATTCCAAGGTACCTCTTGAAATCTGTTTCCTGCTATTTTGCCTCACTTTCAAGTCCGCCTCGTTGACTTCCCTCAACAGATTTTTGGACGATAGTTGTCCTTTATCACTCTGCCAGTTTGTGAATTGCTGTGCCCCTGAGCTCCATTTCTCAACTCGTTTTTTGTGAGCGGAACACAAGTCCAAAATTTTGGATCATGTCCTATACTGGTTCCCGGTGGGTGGCTGAGACTTTGGTTAATTCTTCTTCCTGCCGGGAAATTAGAGTGACATGTGCCCGTCCAAATGCCTAACAGCTACTCTCTCATGGGTTCTCCCTCGTCCCTTCCATCCTCTGGCAAATTGGGAACCTGTGAAAACCAGGAGGTTAAAGTGCCTGTCTCTCCAAGTTGGGAGATTGATAATAAGGCAGTTGGAAAGTCAAACTGGAGCACCAGGAGAGGGACTATTCGTTGAGTTTTAGAAACCTTTCATATTCACAGTGTGTCCATTCTCTAGGTTTCCTGTACATGTTATAGCTGTAGTAATATTCCCTTGAACCTGGAGAGTTGGGACCCATGGAATGGGGGCCATGCATTATTGCTTGAAAGGGTCTGCATTTGCTCACCCAATCTCACCAATCCTCTCAGTCCCAAGTGTCCAGCCTTATGCCACATCCAGCTGTCATTGTAGATAGGGTCTTTCCAGGTTTCCTCAGACACCCTGAAGGAATTGTAAAGAATTTCCCTGTTTTTTGGTTTTGCTTTTGAAATTCCTTTTTATAGTGGATTTGAGCTGATTCTCGCTGCCATGTTTATGCCACTCTAGACACACTTGATTCCCTTATGGAGTCATATCAATACATAGGTTTCAAGATTCTTACTAGTCAGATATATTCCTCTGCGGGAAATATGGGGTTTTGAGTCTCTTTCACTGAGGAAGGTGTCGGTCTTGTCTATTCCAAAGTTGGTTTTTGGAACGGTCCCTGTGCTTATATCAAACTCTGGTTTTATGCATCACCTGACCTCTCCATCCCCTTTATGCAGGCATAAGAGTGTTTTCTAAATGTGAGACTCTGTTCTCTTTCCTAACTCAGTTCACGTGTAGCCATGTTTACAGCATCTTCCTAAGTGATATCTTATGATAAGTTTCTTTTTCTGTGTGACTTATTTCACTTAGAATCATCGTACCTGAATCCACTCTTTTTGCTGCTACTGGTCTTATGACATTGATTTCATGGCTGAGGGATATTCCATCGTACGTAAGTACCACAATGTTTTGAACCATTTTTATATATCCTGGGATATTTAAGGTGTACCCAAGTTGAGGTTCTTGTAGTCAGTGCAGCCCTAAATTTGGAGGTGGCTCTTTCTTATTGATTTTCAGTTTTCCCAAGGTATATTCCCTAGACTGGAAGTGGCCTTGGCTCTGTAGCTCTGTTGTTTACTTGTTTTAGGGAACACAATGCACTCCTCCAGTGAGGCAGGTGGCAGTTTACATCCCGCCCATCAGGATAACAAGGCTCCCAGTTCTCCAGGGCCTGTCTTGCCTTTCTGGTTTTTACACATTTTGTGGATGTCCCTTTTGACCGGTGGGAAGTGATACTTCTTTTTAGTGCAGATTTGCATTGCCCGCTTGCTTGCTTGGCCAAAAAGGGCGTATGCGTTTTCTCCTGAATATATTCAGGAGAAAACGCATACGCCCTTTTTGGCCAAGTGCACCATTGTCCAAGTTGTGCCCCTCTTCCTGTGCTTTACAGGCGATTCCAAGGTACCTCTTGAAATCTGTTTCCTGCTATTTTGCCTCGCTTTCAAGTCCGCCTCGTTGACTTTCCTCAACAGATTTTTGGACGATAGTTGTCCTTTATCACTCTGCCAGTTTGTGAATTGCTGTGCCCCTGAGCTCCATTTCTCAACTCGTTTTTTGTGAGCTGAACGCAAGTCCAAAATTTTGGATCATGTCCTATACTGGTTCCCGGTGGGTGGCTGAGACTTTGGTTAATTCTTCTTCCTGCCGGGAAATTAGAGTGACATGTGCCCGTCCAAATGCCTAGCAGCTACTCTCTCATGGGTTCTCCCTCGTCCCTTCCATCCTCTGCCAAATTGGGAACCTGTGAAAACCAGGAGGTTAAAGGACCTGTCTCTCCAAGTTGGGAGATTGATAGTAAGGCAGTTGGAAAGTCAAACTGGAGCACCAGGAGAGGGACTATTCGTTGAGTTTTAGAAACCTTTCATATTCACAGTGTGTCCATTCTCTAGGTTTCCTGTACATGTTATAGCTGTAGTAATATTCCCTTGAACCTGGAGAGTTGGGACCCATGGAATGGGGGCCATGCATTATTGCTTGAAAGGGTCTGCATTTGCTCACCCAATCTCACCAATCCTCTCAGTCCCAAGTGTCCAGCCTTATGCCACATACAGCTGTCATTGTAGATAGGGTCTTTCCAGGTTTCCTCAGACACCCTGAAGGAATTGTAAAGAATTTCCCTGTTTTTTGGTTTTGCTTTTGAAATTCCTTTTTATAGTGGGTTTGAGCTGATTCTCGCTGCCATGTTTATGCCACTCTAGAAACACTTGATTCCCTTATGGAGTCATATCAATACATAGGTTTTAAGATTCTTACTAGTCAGATATATTCCTCTGTGGGAAATATGGGGTTTTGAGTCTCTTTCACTGAGGAAGGTGTAGGTCTTGTCTATTCCAAAGTTGGTTTTTGGAACTGTCCCTGTGCTTATATCAAACTCTGGTTTTATGCATCACCCCACCTCTCCTTCCCCTTTATGCAGGCATAAGAGTGTTTTCTAAATGTGAAACTCTGGTCTCTTTCCTAACTCAGTTCACGTGTAGCCATGTTTACAGGATCTTCATAAGTGATATCTTATGATAAGTTTCTTTTTCTGTGTGACTTATTTCACTTAGAATCATCGTACCTGAATCCACTCACTTTGCTGCTACTGGTCTTATGACATTGATTTCATGGCTGAGGGATATTCCATCATACGTAAGTACCACAATTTTTTGAACCATTTTTATATTTCCTGGGATATTTAAGGTGTACCCAAGTTGAGGTTCTTGTAGTCAGTGCAGCCCTAAATTTGGAGGTGGCTCTTTCTTATTGATTTTCAGTTTTCCCAAGGTATATTCCCTAGACTGGAAGTGGCCTTGGCTCTGTAGCTCTGTTGTTTACTTGTTTTAGGGAACACAATGCACTCCTCCAGTGAGGCAGTTGGCAATTTACATCCCGCCCATCAGCATAACAAGGCTCCCTGTTCTCCAGGGCCTGTCTTGCCTTTCTGGTTTTTACACATTTTGTGGATGTCCCTTTTGACCGGTGGGAAGTGATACTTCTTTGTAGTGCAGATTTGCATTGCCCGCTTGCTTGCTTGGCCAAAAAGGGCGTATGCGTTTTCTCCTGAATATATTCAGGAGAAAACGCATACGCCCTTTTTGGCCAAGTGCACCATTGTCCAAGTTGTGCCCCTCTTCCTGTCCTTTACAGGCGATTCCAAGGTACCTCTTGAAATCTGTTTCCTGCTATTTTGCCTCGCTTTCAAGTCCGCCTCGTTGACTTCCCTCAACAGATTTTTGGACGATAGTTGTCCTTTATCACTCTGCCAGTTTGTGAATTGCTGTGCCCCTGAGCTCCATTTCTCAACTCGTTTTTTGTGAGCTGAACGCAAGTCCAAAATTTTGGATCATGTCCTATACTGGTTCCTGGTGGGTGGCTGAGACTTTGGTTAATTCTTCTTCCTGCCGGGAAATTAGAGTGACATGTGCCCGTCCAAATGCCTAACAGCTACTCTCTCATGGGTTCTCCCTCGTCCCTTCCATCCTCTGCCAAATTGGGAACCTGTGCAAACCAGGAGGTTAAAGGGCCTGTCTCTCCAAGTTGGGAGATTGATAGTAAGGCAGTTGGAAAGTCAAACTGGAGCACCAGGAGAGGGACTATTCGTTGAGTTTTAGAAACCTTTCGTATTCACAGTGTGTCCATTCTCTAGGTTTCCTGTACATGTTATAGCTGTAGTAATATTCCCTTGAACCTGGAGAGTTGGGACCCATGGAATGGGGGCCATGCATTATTGCTTGAAAGGGTCTGCATTTGCTCACCCAATCTCACCAATCCTCTCAGTCCCAAGTGTCCAGCCTTATGCCACATCCAGCTGTCATTGTAGATAGGGTCTTTCCAGGTTCCCTCAGACACCCTGAAGGAATTGTAAAGAATTTCCCTGTTTTTTGGTTTTGCTTTTGAAATTCCTTTTTATAGTGGGTTTGAGCTGATTCTCGCTGCCATGTTTATGCCACTCTAGACACACTTGATTCCCTTATGGAGACATATCAATACATAGGTTTTAAGATTCTTACTAGTCAGATATATTCCTCTGTGGGAAATATGGGGTTTTGAGTCTCTTTCACTGAGGAAGGTGTAGGTCTTGTCTATTCCAAAGTTGGTTTTTGAAACGGTCCCTGTGCTTATATCAAACTCTGGTTTTATGCATCACCCCACCTCTCCTTCCCCTTTATGCAGGCATAAGAGTGTTTTCTAAATGTGAGACTCTGTTCTCTTTCCTAACTCAGTTCACGTGTAGCCATGTTTACAGGATCTTCATAAGTGATATCTTATGATAAGTTTCTTTTTCTGTGTGACTTATTTCACTTAGAATCATCGTACCTGAATCCACTCACTTTGCTGCTACTGGTCTTATGACATTGATTTCATCGCTGAGGGATATTCCATCGTACGTAAGTACCACAATGTTTTGAACCATTTTTATATTTCCTGGGATATTTAAGGTGTACCCAAGTTGAGGTTCTTGTAGTCACTGCAGCCCTAAATTTGGAGATGGCACTTTCTTATTGATTTTCAGTTTTCCCAAGGTATATTCCCTAGACTGGAAGTGGCCTTGGCTCTGTAGCTCTGTTGTTTACTTGTTTTAGGGAACACAATGCACTCCTCCAGTGAGGCAGTTGGCTATTTACATCCCGCCCATCAGCGTAACAAGGCTCCCTGTTCTCCAGGGCCTGTCTTGCCTTTCTGGTTTTTACACATTTTGTGGATGTCCCTTTTGACCGGTGGGAAGTGATACTTCTTTGTAGTGCAGATTTGCATTGCCCGTTTGCTTGCTTGGCCAAAAAGGGCGTATGCGTTTTCTCCTGAATATATTCAGGAAAAAACGCATACGCCCTTTTTGGCCAAGTGCATCATTGTCGAACTTGTGCCCCTCTTCCTGTGCTTTACAGGCGATTCCAACGTACCTCTTTAAATCTGTTTCCTGCTATTCTGCCTCGCATTCAAGTCCGCCTCGTTGCCTTCCCTCAACAGATTTTTGGACGATAGTTGTGCTTTATTACTCTGCCAGTTTGTGAATTGCTGTGCCCCTGAGCTCCATTTTTCAACTCGTTTTTAGTGAGCTGAACGCAAGCCCAAAATTTTGGTTCAGGACCTATACTGGTTCCCGGTGGGTGGCTGAGACTTTGGTTAATTCTTCTTCCTACCGGTATATTAGAGTGACACCTGCCCGTCCAAATGCCTAACAGCTACTCTCTCATTGGTTCTCCCTCTTCCCTTTCATCCTTTGCCAAATTGGCAACCTGTTCGAACCAGGAGGTAAATGGCGCTGTGTCTCCAAGTTTGGAGATTGATAGTAAAGCAGTTGGAAAGTCAAACCAGAGCACCAGGAGAGGGACTATTCGTTGAGATTTAGAAACATTTCATATTCACAGTGTGTCCATTCTCTAGGTTTCCTGTACCAGTTCTTGCTGTATTAATATTCCCTTCAAGATCGAGAGTTGGGACCCATGGAATGGGGGCCATGCATTATTGCTTGAAAGGGTCTGCATTTGCTCACCCAATCTCACCAATCCTCTCAGTCCCAAGTGTCCAGCCTTATGCCACATCCAGCTGTCATTGTAGACAGGGTCTTTCCAGGTTTCCTCAGACACCCTGAAGGAATTGTAAAGAATTTCCCTGTTTTTTGGTTTTGCTTTTGAAATTCCTTTTTATAGTGGGTTTGAGCTGATTCTCGCTGCCATGTTTATGCCACTCTAGACACACTTGATTCCCTTATGGAGTCATATCAATACATAGGTTTTAAGATTCTTACTAGTCAGATATATTCCTCTGCGGGAAATATGGGGTTTTGAGTCTCTTTCACTGAGGAAGGTGTAGGTCTTGTCTATTCCAAAGTTGGTTTTTGGAACTGTCCCTGTGCTTATATCAAACTCTGGTTTTATGCATCACCCCACCTCTCCTTCCCCTTTATGCAGGCATAAGAGTGTTTTCTAAATGTGAGACTCTGTTCTCTTTCCTAACTCAGTTCACGTGTAGCCATGTTTACAGGATCTTCATAAGTGATATCTTATGATAAGTTTCTTTTTCTGTGTGACTTATTTCACTTAGAATCATCGTACCTGAATCCACTCACTTTGCTGCTACTGGTCTTATGACATTGATTTCATCGCTGAGGGATATTCCATCGTACGTAAGTACCACAATGTTTTGAACCATTTTTATATTTCCTGGGATATTTAAGGTGTACCCAAGTTGAGGTTCTTGTAGTCGGTGCAGCCCTAAATTTGGAGGTGGCTCTTTCTTATTGATTTTCAGTTTTCCCAAGGTATATTCCCTAGACTGGAAGTGGCCTTGGCTCTGTAGCTCTGTTGTTTACTTGTTTTAGGGAAAACAATGCACTCCTCCAGTGAGGCAGTTGGCAATTTACATCCCGCCCATCAGCATAACAAGGCTCCCTGTTCTCCAGGGCCTGTCTTGCCTTTCTGGTTTTTACACATTTTGTGGATGTCCCTTTTGACCGGTGGGAAGTGATACTTCTTTGTAGTGCAGATTTGCATTGCCCGCTTGCTTGCTTGGCCAAAAAGGGCGTATGCGTTTTCTCCTGAATATATTCAGGAGAAAACGCATACGCCCTTTTTGGCCAAGTGCATCATTGTCCAAGTTGTGCCCCTCTTCCTGTGCTTTACAGGTGATTCCAACGTACCTCTTGAAATCTGTTTCCTGCTATTTTGCCTCGCTTTCAAGTCCACCTCGTTGACTTCCCTCAACAGATTTTTGGATGATAGTTGTCCTTTATCACTCTGCCAGTTTGTGAATTGCTGTGCCCCTGAGCTCCATTTCTCAACTCGTTTTTTGTGAGCTGAACGCAAGTCCAAAATTTTGGATCATGTCCTATACTGGTTCCCGGTGGCTGGCTGAGACTTTGGTTAATTCTTCTTCCTGCCGGGAAATTAGAGTGACATGTGCCCGTCCAAATGCCTAACAGCTACTCTCTCATGGGTTCTCCCTTGTCCCTTCCATCCTCTGCCAAATTGGGAACCTGTGCAAACCAGGAGGTTAAAGGGCCTGTCTCTCCAAGTTGGGAGATTGATAGTAAGGCAGTTAGAAAGTCAAACTGGAGCACCAGGAGAGGGACTATTCGTTGAGTTTTAGAAACCTTTCGTATTCACAGTGTGTCCATTCTCTAGGTTTCCTGTATATGTTATAGCTGTAGTAATATTCCCTTGAACCTGGAGAGTTGGGACCCATGGAATGGGGGCCATGCATTATTGCTTGAAAGGGTCTGCATTTGCTCACCCAATCTCACCAATCCTCTCAGTCCCAAGTGTCCAGCCTTATGCCACATACAGCTGTCATTGTAGATAGGGTCTTTCCAGGTTTCCTCAGACACCCTGAAGGAATTGTAAAGAATTTCCCTATTTTTTGGTTTTGCTTTTGAAATTCCTTTTTATACTGGGTTTGAGCTGATTCTCGCTGCCATGTTTATGCCACTGTAGATACACTTGATTCCCTTATGGAGACATATCAATACATAGGTTTTAAGATTCTTACTAGTCAGATATATTCCTCTGCGGGAAATATGGGGTTTTGAGTCTCTTTCACTGAGGAAGGTGTAGGTCTTGTCTATTCCAAAGTTGGTTTTTGAAACGGTCCCTGTGCTTATATCAAACTCTGGTTTTATGCATCACCCCACCTCTCCTTCCCCTTTATGCAGGCATAAGAGTGTTTTCTAAATGTGAGACTCTGTTCTCTTTCCTAACTCAGTTCACGTGTAGCCATGTTTACAGGATCTTCCTAAGTGATATCTTATGATAAGTTTCTTTTTTCTGTGTGACTTATTTCACTTAGAATCATCGTACCTGAAAACACTCACTTTGCTGCTACTGGTCTTATGACATTGATTTCATGGCTGAGGGATATTCCATCGTACGTAAGTACCACAATGTTTTGAACCATTTTTATATTTCCTGGGATATTTAAGGTGTACCCAAGTTGAGGTTCTTGTAGTCAGTGCAGCCCTAAATTCGGAGGTGGCTCTTTCTTATTGATTTTCAGTTTTCCCAAGGTATATTCCCTAGACTGGAAGTGGCCTTGGCTCTGTAGCTCTGTTGTTTACTTGTTTTAGGGAACACAATGCACTCCTCCAGTGAGGCAGTTGGCAATTTACATCCCGCCCATCAGCATAACAAGGCTCCCTGTTCTCCAGGGCCTGTCTTGCCTTTCTGGTTTTTACACATTTTGTGGATGTCCCTTTTGACCGGTGGGAAGTGATACTTCTTTGTAGTGCAGATTTGCATTGCCCGCTTGCTTGCTTGGCCAAAAAGGGCGTATGCGTTTTCTCCTGAATATATTCAGGAGAAAACGCATACGCCCTTTTTGGCCAAGTGCACCATTGTCCAAGTTGTGCCCCTCTTCCTGTGCTTTACAGGCGATTCCAAGGTACCTCTTGAAATCTGTTTCCTGCTATTTTGCCTCGCTTTCAAGTCCGCCTCGTTGACTTCCCTCAACAGATTTTTGGACGATAGTTGTCCTTTATCACTCTGCCAGTTTGTGAATTGCTGTGCCCCTGAGCTCCATTTCTCAACTCGTTTTTTGTGAGCTGAACGCAAGTCCAAAATTTTGGATCATGTCCTATACTGGTTCCCGGTGGGTGGCTGAGACTTTGGCTAATTCTTCTTCCTACCGGTATATTAGAGTGACACCTGCCCGTCCAAATGCCTAACAGCTACTCTCTCATTGGTTCTCCCTCTTCCCTTTCATCCTTTGCCAAATTGGCAACCTGTTCGAACCAGGAGGTAAATGGCGCTGTGTCTCCAAGTTTGGAGATTGATAGTAAAGCAGTTGGAAAGTCAAACCAGAGCACCAGGAGAGGGACTATTCGTTGAGATTTAGAAACATTTCATATTCACAGTGTGTCCATTCTCTAGGTTTCCTGTACCAGTTCTTGCTGTATTAATATTCCCTTCAAGCTCGAGAGTTGGGACCCATGGAATGGGGGCCATGCATTATTGCTTGAAAGGGTCTGCATTTGCTCACCCAATCTCACCAATCCTCTCAGTCCCAAGTGTCCAGCCTTATGCCACATACAGCTGTCATTGTAGATAGGGTCTTTCCAGGTTTCCTCAGACACCCTGAAGGAATTGTAAAGAATTTCCCTGTTTTTTGGTTTTGCTTTTGAAATTCCTTTTTATAGTGGGTTTGAGCTGATTCTCGCTGCCATGTTTATGCCACTCTAGACACACTTGATTCCCTTATGGAGACATATCAATACATAGGTTTTAAGATTATTACTAGTCAGATATATTCCTCTGTGGGAAATATGGAGTTTTGAGTCTCTTTCACTGAGGAAGGTGTAGGTCTTGTCTATTCCAAAGTTGGTTTTTGAAACGTTCCCTGTGCTTATATCAAACTCTGGTTTTATGCATCACCCCACCTCTCCTTCCCCTTTATGCAGGCATAAGAGTGTTTTCTAAATGTGAGACTCTGTTCTCTTTCCTAACTCAGTTCACGTGTAGCCATGTTTACAGGATCTTCATAAGTGATATCTTATGATAAGTTTCTTTTTCTGTGTGACTTATTTCACTTAGAATCATCGTACCTGAATCCACTCACTTTGCTGCTACTGGTCTTATGACATTGATTTCATGGCTGAGGGATATTCCATCGTACGTAAGTACCACAATGTTTTGAACCATTTTTATATTTCCTGGGATATTTAAGGTGTACCCAAGTTGAGGTTCTTGTAGTCACTGCAGCTCTAAATTTGGAGGTGGCTCTTTCTTATTGATTTTCAGTTTTCCCAAGGTATATTCCCTAGACTGGAAGTGGCCTTGGCTCTGTAGCTCTGTTGTTTACTTGTTTTAGGGAACACAATGCACTCCTCCAGTGAGGCAGTTGGCAATTTACATCCCGCCCATCAGCGTAACAAGGCTCCCTGTTCTCCAGGGCCTGTCTTGCCTTTCTGGTTTTTACACATTTTGTGGATGTCCCTTTTGACCGGTGGGAAGTGATACTTCTTTGTAGTGCAGATTTGCATTGCCCGCTTGCTTGCTTGGCCAAAAAGGGCGTATGCGTTTTCTCCTGAATATATTCAGGAGAAAACGCATACGCCCTTTTTGGCCAAGTGCACCATTGTCCAAGTTGTGCCCCTCTTCCTGTGCTTTACAGGCGATTCCAAGGTACCTCTTGAAATCTGTTTCCTGCTATTTTGCCTCGCTTTCAAGTCCGCCTCGTTGACTTCCCTCAACAGATTTTTGGACGATAGTTGTCCTTTATCACTCTGCCAGTTTGTGAATTGCTGTGCCCCTGAGCTCCATTTCTCAACTCGTTTTTTGTGAGCTGAACGCAAGTCCAAAATTTTGGATCATGTCCTATACTGGTTCCCGGTGGGTGGCTGAGACTTTGGCTAATTCTTCTTCCTACCGGTATATTAGAGTGACACCTGCCCGTCCAAATGCCTAACAGCTACTCTCTCATTGGTTCTCCCTCTTCCCTTTCATCCTTTGCCAAATTGGCAACCTGTTCGAACCAGGAGGTAAATGGCGCTGTGTCTCCAAGTTTGGAGATTGATAGTAAAGCAGTTGGAAAGTCAAACCAGAGCACCAGGAGAGGGACTATTCGTTGAGATTTAGAAACATTTCATATTCACAGTGTGTCCATTCTCTAGGTTTCCTGTACCAGTTCTTGCTGTATTAATATTCCCTTCAAGCTCGAGAGTTGGGACCCATGGAATGGGGGCCATGCATTATTGCTTGAAAGGGTCTGCATTTGCTCACCCAATCTCACCAATCCTCTCAGTCCCAAGTGTCCAGCCTTATGCCACATACAGCTGTCATTGTAGATAGGGTCTTTCCAGGTTTCCTCAGACACCCTGAAGGAATTGTAAAGAATTTCCCTGTTTTTTGGTTTTGCTTTTGAAATTCCTTTTTATAGTGGGTTTGAGCTGATTCTCGCTGCCATGTTTATGCCACTCTAGACACACTTGATTCCCTTATGGAGACATATCAATACATAGGTTTTAAGATTATTACTAGTCAGATATATTCCTCTGTGGGAAATATGGAGTTTTGAGTCTCTTTCACTGAGGAAGGTGTAGGTCTTGTCTATTCCAAAGTTGGTTTTTGAAACGTTCCCTGTGCTTATATCAAACTCTGGTTTTATGCATCACCCCACCTCTCCTTCCCCTTTATGCAGGCATAAGAGTGTTTTCTAAATGTGAGACTCTGTTCTCTTTCCTAACTCAGTTCACGTGTAGCCATGTTTACAGGATCTTCATAAGTGATATCTTATGATAAGTTTCTTTTTCTGTGTGACTTATTTCACTTAGAATCATCGTACCTGAATCCACTCACTTTGCTGCTACTGGTCTTATGACATTGATTTCATGGCTGAGGGATATTCCATCGTACGTAAGTACCACAATGTTTTGAACCATTTTTATATTTCCTGGGATATTTAAGGTGTACCCAAGTTGAGGTTCTTGTAGTCACTGCAGCTCTAAATTTGGAGGTGGCTCTTTCTTATTGATTTTCAGTTTTCCCAAGGTATATTCCCTAGACTGGAAGTGGCCTTGGCTCTGTAGCTCTGTTGTTTACTTGTTTTAGGGAACACAATGCACTCCTCCAGTGAGGCAGTTGGCAATTTACATCCCGCCCATCAGCGTAACAAGGCTCCCTGTTCTCCAGGGCCTGTCTTGCCTTTCTGGTTTTTACACATTTTGTGGATGTCCCTTTTGACCGGTGGGAAGTGATACTTCTTTGTAGTGCAGATTTGCATTGCCCGTTTGCTTGCTTGCCCAAAAAGGGCGTATGCGTTTTCTCCTGAATATATTCAGGAAAAAACGCATACGCCCTTTTTGGCCAAGTGCATCATTGTCGAACTTGTGCCCCTCTTCCTGTGCTTTACAGGCGATTCCAACGTACCTCTTTAAATCTGTTTCCTGCTATTCTGCCTCGCATTCAAGTCCGCCTCGTTGCCTTCCCTCAACAGATTTTTGGACGATAGTTGTGCTTTATTACTCTGCCAGTTTGTGAATTGCTGTGCCCCTGAGCTCCATTTTTCAACTCGTTTTTAGTGAGCTGAACGCAAGCCCAAAATTTTGGTTCAGGACCTATACTGGTTCCCGGTGGGTGGCTGAGACTTTGGTTAATTCTTCTTCCTACCGGTATATTAGAGTGACACCTGCCCGTCCAAATGCCTAACAGCTACTCTCTCATTGGTTCTCCCTCTTCCCTTTCATCCTTTGCCAAATTGGCAACCTGTTCGAACCAGGAGGTAAATGGCGCTGTGTCTCCAAGTTTGGAGATTGATATTAAAGCAGTTGGAAAGTCAAACCAGAGCACCAGGAGAGGGACTATTCGTTGAGATTTAGAAACATGTCATATTCACAGTGTGTCCATTCTCTAGGTTTCCTGTACCAGTTCTTGCTGTATTAATATTCCCTTCAAGCTCGAGAGTTGGGACCCATGGAATGGGGGCCATGCATTATTGCTTGAAAGGGTCTGCATTTGCTCACCCAATCTCACCAATCCTCTCAGTCCCAAGTGTCCAGCCTTATGCCACATCCAGCTGTCATTGTAGACAGGGTCTTTCCAGGTTTCCTCAGACACCCTGAAGGAATTGTAAAGAATTTCCCTGTTTTTTGGTTTTGCTTTTGAAATTCCTTTTTATAGTGGGTTTGAGCTGATTCTCGCTGCCATGTTTATGCCACTCTAGACACACTTGATTCCCTTATGGAGACATATCAATACATAGGTTTTAAGATTCTTACTAGTCAGATATATTCCTCTGCGGGAAATATGGGGTTTTGAGTCTCTTTCACTGAGGAAGGTGTAGGTCTTGTCTATTCCAAAGTTGGTTTTTGGAACGGTCCCTGTGCTTATATCAAACTCTGGTTTTATGCATCACCCCACTTCTCCATCCCCTTTATACAGGCATAAGAGTGTTTTCTAAATGTGAGACTCTGTTCTCTTTCCTAACTCAGTTCACGTGTAGCCATGTTTACAGGATCTTCATAAGTGATATCTTATGATAAGTTTCTTTTTCTGTGTGACTTATTTCACTTAGAATCATCGTACCTGAATCCACTCACTTTGCTGCTACTGGTCTTATGACATTGATTTCATGGCTGAGGAATATTCCATCGTACGTAAGTACCACAATGTTTTGAACCATTTTTATATTTCCTGGGATATTTAAGGTGTACCCAAGTTGAGGTTCTTGTAGTCAGTGCAGCCCTAAATTTGGAGGTGGCTCTTTCTTATTGATTTTCAGTTTTCCCAAGGTATATTCCCTAGACTGGAAGTGGCCTTGGCTCTGTAGCTCTGTTGTTTACTTGTTTTAGGGAACACAATGCACTCCTCCAGTGAGGCAGTTGGCAATTGACATCCCACCCATCAGCATAACAAGGCCCCCTGTTCTCCAGGGCCTGTCTTGCCTTTCTGGTTTTTACACATTTTGTGGATGTCCCTTTTGACCGGTGGGAAGTGATACTTCTTTGTAGTGCAGATTTGCTTTGCCCGCCTGCTTGCTTGGCCAAAAAGGGCGTATGCGTTTTCTCCTGAATATATTCAGGAGAAAACGCATACGCCCTTTTTGGCCAAGTGCATTACTGTCCAAGTTGTGCCCCTCTTCCTGTGCTTTACAGGCGATTCCAACGTACCTCTTGAAATCTGTTTCCTGCTATTTTGCCTCGCTTTCAAGTCCGCCTCGTTGACTTCCCTCAACAGATTTTTGGACGATAGTTGTCCTTTATCACTCTGCCAGTTTGTGAATTGCTGTGCCCCTGAGCTCCATTTCTCAACTCGTTTTTTGTGAGCTGAACGCAAGTCCAAAATTTTGGATCATGTCCTATACTGGTTCCCGGTGGGTGGCTGAGACTTTGGTTAATTCTTCTTCCGGCCGGGAAATTAGAGTGACATGTGCCCGTCCAAATGCCTAACAGCTACTCTCTCATGGGTTCTCCCTCGTCCCTGCCATCCTCTGCCAAATTGGGAACCTGTGCAAACCAGGAGGTTAAAGGGCCTGTCTCTCCAAGTTGGGAGATTGATAGTAAGGCAGTTGGAAAGTCAAACTGGAGCACCAGGAGAGGGACTATTCGTTGAGTTTTAGAAACCTTTCGTATTCACAGTGTGTCCATTCTCTAGGTTTCCTGTACATGTTATAGCTGTAGTAATATTCCCTTGAACATGGAGAGTTGGGACCCATGGAATGGGGGCCATGCATTATTGCTTGAAAGGGTCTGCATTTGCTCACCCAATCTCACCAATCCTCTCAGTCCCAAGTGTCCAGCCTTATGCCACATCCAGCTGTCATTGTAGACAGGGTCTTTCCAGGTTTCCTCAGACACCCTGAAGGAATTGTAAAGAATTTCCCTGTTTTTTGGTTTTGCTTTTGAAATTCCTTTTTATAGTGGGTTTGAGCTGATTCTCGCTGCCATGTTTATGCCACTCTAGACACACTTGATTCCCTTATGGAGACATATCAATACATAGGTTTTAAGATTCTTACTAGTCAGATATATTCCTCTGTGGGAAATATGGGGTTTTGAGTCTCTTTCACTGAGGAAGGTGTAGGTCTTGTCTATTCCAAAGTTGGTTTTTGAAACGGTCCCTGTGCTTATATCAAACTCTGGTTTTATGCATCACCCCACCTCTCCTTCCCCTTTATGCAGGCATAAGAGTGTTTTCTAAATGTGAGACTCTGTTCTCTTTCCTAACTCAGTTCACGTGTAGCCATGTTTACAGGATCTTCATAAGTGATATCTTATGATAAGTTTCTTTTTCTGTGTGACTTATTTCACTTAGAATCATCGTACCTGAATCCACTCACTTTGCTGCTACTGGTCTTATGACATTGATTTCATGGCTGAGGGATATTCCATCGTACGTAAGTACCACAATGTTTTGAACCATTTTTATATTTCCTGGGATATTTAAGGTGTACCCAAGTTGAGGTTCTTGTAGTCACTGCAGCCCTAAATTTGGAGGTGGCTCTTTCTTATTGATTTTCAGTTTTCCCAAGGTATATTCCCTAGACTGGAAGTGGCCTTGGCTCTGTAGCTCTGTTGTTTACTTGTTTTAGGGAACACAATGCACTCCTCCAGTGAGGCAGTTGGCAATTTACATCCCGCCCATCAGCATAACAAGGCTCCCTGTTCTCCAGGGCCTGTCTTGCCTTTCTGGTTTTTACACATTTTGTGGATGTCCCTTTTGACCGGTGGGAATTGATACTTCTTTGTAGTGCAGATTTGCATTGCCCGTTTGCTTGCTTGGCCAAAAAGGGCGTATGCGTTTTCTCCTGAATATATTCAGAAAAAAACGCATACGCCCTTTTTGGCCAAGTGCATCATTGTCGAACTTGTGCCCCTCTTCCTGTGCTTTACAGGCGATTCCAACGTACCTCTTTAAATCTGTTTCCTGCTATTCTGCCTCGCATTCAAGTCCGCCTCGTTGCCTTCCCTCAACAGATTTTTGGACGATAGTTGTGCTTTATTACTCTGCCAGTTTGTGAATTGCTGTGCCCCTGAGCTCCATTTTTCAACTCGTTTTTAGTGAGCTGAACACAAGCCCAAAATTTTGGTTCAGGACCTATACTGGTTCCCGGTGGGTGGCTGAGACTTTGGTTAATTCTTCTTACTGCCGGGAAATTAGAGTGACATGTGCCCGTCCAAATGCCTAACAGCTACTCTCTCATGGGTTCTCCCTCGTCCCTTCCATCCTCTGCCAAATTGGGAACCTGTGCAAACCAGGAGGTTAAAGGGCCTGTCTCTCCAAGTTGGGAGATTGATAGTAAGGCAGTTGGAAAGTCAAACTGGAGCACCAGGAGAGGGACTATTCGTTGAGTTTTAGAAACCTTTCGTATTCACAATGTGTCCATTCTCTAGGTTTCCTGTACATGTTATAGCTGTAGTAATATTCCCTTGAACCTGGAGAGTTGGGACCCATGGAATGGGGGCCATGCATTATTGCTTGAAAGGGTCTGCATTTGCTCACCCAATCTCACCAATCCTCTCAGTCCCAAGTGTCCAGCCTTATGCCACATCCAGCTGTCATTGTAGATAGGGTCTTTCCAGGTTTCCTCAGACACCCTGAAGGAATTGTAAAGAATTTCCCTGTTTTTTGGTTTTGCTTTTGAAATTCCTTTTTATAGTGGGTTTGAGCTGATTCTCGCTGCCATGTTTATGCCACTCTAGACACACTTGATTCCCTTATGGAGTCATATCAATACATAGGTTTTAAGATTCTTACTAGTCAGATATATTCCTCTGCGGGAAATATGGGGTTTTGAGTCTCTTTCACTGAGGAAGGTGTAGGTCTTGTCTATTCCAAAGTTGGTTTTTGAAACGGTCCCTGTGCTTATATCAAACTCTGGTTTTATGCATCACCCCACTTCTCCATCCCCTTTATGCAGGCATAAGAGTGTTTTCTAAATGTGAGACTCTGTTCTCTTTCCTAACTCAGTTCACGTGTAGCCATGTTTACAGGATCTTCATAAGTGATATCTTATGATAAGTTTCTTTTTCTGTGTGACTTATTTCACTTAGAATCATCGTACCTGAATCCACTCACTTTGCTGCTACTGGTCTTATGACATTGATTTCATGGCTGAGGAATATTCCATCGTACGTAAGTACCACAATGTTTTGAACCATTTTTATATTTCCTGGGATATTTAAGGTGTACCCAAGTTGAGGTTCTTGTAGTCAGTGCAGCCCTAAATTTGGAGGTGGCTCTTTCTTATTGATTTTCAGTTTTCCCAAGGTATATTCCCTAGACTGGAAGTGGCCTTGGCTCTGTAGCTCTGTTGTTTACTTGTTTTAGGGAACACAATGCACTCCTCCAGTGAGGCAGTTGGCAATTGACATCCCACCCATCAGCATAACAAGGCCCCCTGTTCTCCAGGGCCTGTCTTGCCTTTCTGGTTTTTACACATTTTGTGGATGTCCCTTTTGACCGGTGGGAAGTGATACTTCTTTGTAGTGCAGATTTGCTTTGCCCGCCTGCTTGCTTGGCCAAAAAGGGCGTATGCGTTTTCTCCTGAATATATTCAGGAGAAAACGCATACGCCCTTTTTGGCCAAGTGCATTACTGTCCATGTTGTGCCCCTCTTCCTGTGCTTTACAGGCGATTCCAACGTACCTCTTGAAATCTGTTTCCTGCTATTTTGCCTCGCTTTCAAGTCCGCCTCGTTGACTTCCCTCAACAGATTTTTGGACGAGAGTTGTCCTTTATCACTCTGCCAGTTTGTGAATTGCTGTGCCCCTGAGCTCCATTTCTCAACTCGTTTTTTGTGAGCTGAACGCAAGTCCAAAATTTTGGATCATGTCCTATACTGGTTCCCGGTGGGTGGCTGAGACTTTGGTTAATTCTTCTTCCTGCCGGGAAATTAGAGTGACATGTGCCCGTCCAAATGCCTAACAGCTACTCTCTCATGGGTTCTCCCTCGTCCCTTCCATCCTCTGCCAAATTGGGAACCTGTGCAAACCAGGAGGTTAAAGGGCCTGTCTCTCCAAGTTGGGAGATTGATAGTAAGGCAGTTGGAAAGTCAAACTGGAGCACCAGGAGAGGGACTATTCGTTGAGTTTTAGAAACCTTTCGTATTCACAGTGTGTCCATTCTCTAGGTTTCCTGTACATGTTATAGCTGTAGTAATATTCCCTTGAACATGGAGAGTTGGGACCCATGGAATGGGGGCCATGCATTATTGCTTGAAAGGGTCTGCATTTGCTCACCCAATCTCACCAATCCTCTCAGTCCCAAGTGTCCAGCCTTATGCCACATACATCTGTCATTGTAGACAGGGTCTTTCCAGGTTTCCTCAGACACCCTGAAGGAATTGTAAAGAATTTCCCTGTTTTTTGGTTTTGCTTTTGAAATTCCTTTTTATAGTGGGTTTGAGCTGATTCTCGCTGCCATGTTTATGCCACTCTAGACACACTTGATTCCCTTATGGAGACATATCAATACATAGGTTTTAAGATTCTTACTAGTCAGATATATTCCTCTGTGGGAAATATGGGGTTTTGAGTCTCTTTCACTGAGGAAGGTGTAGGTCTTGTCTATTCCAAAGTTGGTTTTTGAAACGGTCCCTGTGCTTATATCAAACTCTGGTTTTATGCATCACCCCACCTCTCCTTCCCCTTTATGCAGGCATAAGAGTGTTTTCTAAATGTGAGACTCTGTTCTCTTTCCTAACTCAGTTCACGTGTAGCCATGTTTACAGGATCTTCCTAAGTGATATCTTATGATAAGTTTCTTTTTCTGTGTGACTTATTTCACTTAGAATCATCGTACCTGAATCCACTCACTTTGCTGCTTCTAGTCTTATGACATTGATTTCATCGCTGAGGGATATTCCATCGTACGTAAGTACCACAATGTTTTGAACCATTTTTATATTTCCTGGGATATTTAAGGTGTACCCAAGTTGAGGTTCTTGTAGCCAGTGCAGCCCGAAATTTGGAGGTGGCTCTTTCTTATTGATTTTCAGTTTTCCCAAGGTATATTCCCTAGACTAAAAGTGGCCTTGGCTCTGTAGCTCTGTTGTTTACTTGTTTTAGGGAACACAATGCACTCCTCCAGTGAGGCAGTTGGCAATTGACATCCCGCCCATCAGCATGACAACGCTCCCTGTTCTCCAGGGCCTGTCTTGCCTTTCTGGTTTTTACACATTATGTGGATGTCCCTTTTGACCGGTGGGAAGTGATACTTCTTTGTAGTGCAGATTTGAATTGCCCCCTTGCTTGCTTGGCCAAAAAGGGCGTATGCGTTTTCTCCTGAATATATTCAGGAGAAAACGCATACGCCCTTTTTGGCCAAGTGCACCATTGTCCAAGTTGTGCCCCTCTTCCTGTGCTTTACAGGCGATTCCAAGGTACCTCTTGAAATCTGTTTCCTGCTATTTTGCCTCGCTTTCAAGTCCGCCTCGTTGACTTCCCTCAACAGATTTTTGGACGATAGTTGTCCTTTATCACTCTGCCAGTTTGTGAATTGCTGTGCCCCTGAGCTCCATTTCTCAACTCGTTTTTTGTGAGCTGAACGCAAGTCCAAAATTTTCGATCATGTCCTATACTGGTTCCCGGTGGGTCGCTGAGACTTTGGTTAATTCTTCTTCCTGCCTGGAAATTAGAGTGACATGTGCCCGTCCAAATGCCTAACAGCTACTCTCTCATGGGTTCTCCCTCGTCCCTTCCATCCTCTGCCAAATTGGGAACCTGTGCAAACCAGGAGGTTAAAGGGCCTGTCTCTCCAAGTTGGGAGATTGATAGTAAGGCAGTTGGAAAGTCAAACTGGAGCACCAGGAGAGGGACTATTCGTTGAGTTTTAGAAACCTTTCGTATTCACAGTGTGTCCATTCTCTAGGTTTCCTGTACATGTTATAGCTGTAGTAATATTCCCTTGAACCTGGAGAGTTGGGACCCATGGAATGGGGGCCATGCATTATTGCTTGAAAGGGTCTGCATTTGCTCACCCAATCTCACCAATCCTCTCAGTCCCAAGTGTCCAGCCTTATGCCACATCCAGCTGTCATTGTAGATAGGGTCTTTCCAGGTTTCCTCAGACACCCTGAAGGAATTGTAAAGAATTTCCCTGTTTTTTGGTTTTGCTTTTGAAATTCCTTTTTATAGTGGGTTTGAGCTGATTCTCGCTGCCATGTTTATGCCACTCTAGACACTCTTGATTCCCTTATGGAGTCATAACAATACATAGGTTTTAAGATTCTTACTAGTCAGATATATTCCTCTGTGGGAAATATGGGGATTTGAGTCTCTTTCACTGAGGAAGGTGTCGGTTTTGTCAATTCCAAAGTTGGTTTTTGAAACGGTCCCTGTGCTTATATCAAACTCTGGTTTTATGCATCACCCCACCTCTCCTTCCCCTTTATGCAGGCATAGGAGTGTTATCTAAATGTGAGACTCTGTTCTCTTTCCCAACTCAGTTCACGTGTAGCCATGTTTACAGGATCTTCCTAAGTGATATCTTATGATAAGTTTCTTTTTCTGTGTGACTTATTTCACTTAGAATCATCGTACCTGAATCCACTCACTTTGCTGCTACTGGTCTTATGACATTGATTTCATGGCTGAGGGATATTCCATCGTACGTAAGTACCACAATGTTTTGAACCATTTTTATATTTCCTGGGATATTTAAGGTGTACCCAAGTTGAGGTTCTTGTAGCCAGTGCAGCCCTAAATTTGGAGGTGGCTCTTTCTTATTGATTTTCAGTTTTCCCAAGGTATATTCCCAAGACTGGAAGTGGCCTTGGCTCTGTAGCTCTGTTGTTTACTTGTTTTAGGGAACACAATGCACTCCTCCAGTGAGGCAGTTGGCAATTTACATCCCGCCCATCAGCATAACAAGGCTCCCTGTTCTCCAGGGCCTGTCTTGCCTTTCTGGTTTTTACACATTTTGTGGATGTCCCTTTTGACCGGTGGGAAGTGATACTTCTTTGTAGTGCAGATTTGCATTGCCCGCTTGCTTGCTTGGCCAAAAAGGGCGTATGCGTTTTCTCCTGAATATATTCAGGAGAAAACGCATACGCCCTTTTTGGCCAAGTGCACCATTGTCCAAGTTGTGCCCCTCTTCCTGTGCTTTACAGGTGATTCCAACGTACCTCTTGAAATCTGTTTCCTGCTATTTTGCCTCACTTTCAAGTCCGCCTCGTTGACTTCCCTCAACAGATTTTTGGACGATAGTTGTCCTTTATCACTCTGCCAGTATGTGAATTGCTGTGCCCCTGAGCTCCATTTCTCAACTCGTTTTTTGGGAGCTGAACGCAAGTCCAAAATATTGGATCATGTCCTATACTGGTTCCCGGTGGGTGGCTGAGACTTTGGTTAATTCTTCTTCCTGCCGGGAAATTAGATTGACATGTGCCCGTCCAAATGCCTAACAGCTACTCTCTCATGGGTTCTCCCTCGTCCCTTCCATCCTCTGCCAAACTGGGAACCTGTGCAAACCAGGAGGTTAAAGGGCCTGTCTCTCCAAGTTGGGAGATTGATAGTAAGGCAGTTGGAAAGTCAAACTGGAGCACCAGGAGAGGGACTATTCGTTGAGTTTTAGAAACCTTTCGTATTCACAGTGTGTCCATTGTCTAGGTTTCCTGTACATGTTATAGCTGTAGTAATATTCCCTTGAACCTGGAGAGTTGGGACCCATGGAATGGGGGCCATGCATTATTGCTTGAAAGGGTCTGCATTTGCTCACCCAATCTCACCAATCCTCTCAGTCCCAAGTGTCCAGCCTTATGCCACATCCAGCTGTCATGGTAGATAGGGTCTTTCCAGGTTTCCTCAGACACCCTGAAGGAATTGTAAAGAATTTCCCTGTATTTTGGTTTTGCTTTTGAAATTCCTTTTTATAGTGGGTTTGAGCTGATTCTCGCTGCCATGTTTATGCCACTCTAGACACACTTGATTCCCTTATGGAGACATATCAATACATAGGTTTTAAGATTCTTACTAGTCAGATATATTCCTCTGCGGGAAATATGGGGTTTTGAGTCTCTTTCACTGAGGAAGGTGTCGGTCTTGTCTATTCCAAAGTTGGTTTTTGGAACGGTCCCTGTGCTTATATCAAACTCTGGTTTTATGCATCACCCCACCTCTCCTTCCCCTTTAAGCAGGCATAAGAGTGTTTTCTAAATGTGAGACTCTGTTCTCTTTCCTAACTCAGTTCACGTGTAGCCATGTTTACAGGATCTTCATAAGTGATATCTTATGATAAGTTTCTTTTTCTGTGTGACTTATTTCACTTAGAATCATCGTACCTGAATCCACTCACTTTGCTGCTACTGGTCTTATGACATTGATTTCATGGCTGAGGGATATTCCATCGTACGTAAGTACCACAATGTTTTGAACCATTTTTATATTTCCTGGGATATTTAAGGTGTACCCAAGTTGAGGTTCTTGTTGTCAGTGCAGCCCTAAATTTGGAGGTGGCTCTTTCTTATTGATTTTCAGTTTTCCCAAGGTATATTCCCTAGACTGGAAGTGGCCTTGGCTCTGTAGCTCTGTTGTTTACTTGTTTTAGGGAACACAATGCACTCCTCCAGTGAGGCAGTTGGCAATTTACATCCCGCCCGTCAGCATAACAAGGCTCCCTGTTCTCCAGGGCCTGTCTTGCCTTTCTGGTTTTTACACATTTTGTGGATGTCCCTTTTGACCGGTGGGAAGTGATACTTCTTTGTAGTGCAGATTTGCATTGCCCGCTTGCTTGCTTGGCCAAAAAGGGCGTATGCGTTTTCTCCTGAATATATTCAGGAGAAAACGCATACGCCCTTTTTGGCCAAGTGCACCATTGTCCAAGTTGTGCCCCTCTTCCTGTGCTTTACAGGCGATTCCAAGGTACCTCTTGAAATCTGTTTCCTGCTATTTTGCCTCACTTTCAAGTCCGCCTCGTTGACTTCCCTCAACAGATTTTTGGACGATAGTTGTCCTTTATCACTCTGCCAGTTTGTGAATTGCTGTGCCCCTGAGCTCCGTTTCTCAACTCGTTTTTTGTGAGCTGAACGCAAGTCCAAAATTTTGGATCATGTCCTATACTGGTTCCCGGTGGGTGGCTGAGACTTTGGTTAATTCTTCTTCCTGCCGGGAAATTAGATTGACATGTGCCCGTCCAAATGCCTAACAGCTACTCTCTCATGGGTTCTCCCTCGTCCCTTCCATCCTCTGCCAAATTGGGAACCTGTGCAAACCAGGAGGTTAAATGGCCTGTCTCTCCAAGTTGGGAGATTGATAGTAAGGCAGTTGGAAAGTCAAACTGGAGCACCAGGAGAGGGACTATTCATTGAGTTTTAGAAACCTTTCGTATTCACAGTGTGTCCATTCTCTAGGTTTCCTGTACATGTTATAGCTGTAGTAATATTCCCTTGAACCTGGAGAGTTGGGACCCATGGAATGGAGGCCATGCATTATTGCTTGAAAGGGTCTGCATTTGCTCACCCAATCTCACCAATCCTCTCAGTCCCAAGTGTCCAGCCTTATGCCACATCCAGCTGTCATTGTAGATAGGGTCTTTCCAGGGTTCCTCAAACACCCTGAAGGAATTGTAAAGAATTTCCCTGTTTTTTGGTTTTGCTTTTGAAATTACTTTTTATAGTGGGTTTGAGCTGATTCTCGCTGCCATGTTTATGCCACTCTAGACACACTTGATTCCCTTATGGAGTCATATCAATACATAGGTTTTAAGATTCTTACTAGTCAGATATATTCCTCTGTGGGAAATATGGGGTTTTGAGTCTCTTTCACTGAGGAAGGTGTCGGTTTTGTCAATTCCAAAGTTGGTTTTTGAAACGGTCCCTGTGCTTATATCAAACTCTGGTTTTATGCATCACCCCACCTCTCCTTCCCCTTTATGCAGGCATAGGAGTGTTTTCTAAATGTGAGACTCTGTTCTCTTTCCCAACTCAGTTCACGTGTAGCCATGTTTACAGGATCTTCCTAAGTGATATCTTATGATAAGTTTCTTTTTCTGTGTGACTTATTTCACTTAGAATCATCGTTCCTGAATCCACTCACTTTGCTGCTACTGGTCTTATGACATTGATTTCATGGCTGAGGGATATTCTATCGTACGTAAGTACCACAATGTTTTGAACCATTTTTATATTTCCTGGGATATTTAAGGTGTACCCAAGTTGAGGTTCTTGTAGCCAGTGCAGCCCTAAATTTGGAGGTGGCTCTTTCTTATTGATTTTCAGTTTTCCCAAGGTATATTCCCTAGACTGGAAGTGGCCTTGGCTCTGTAGCTCTGTTGTTTACTTGTTTTAGGGAACACAATGCACTCCTCCAGTGAGGCAGTTGGCAATTTACATCCCGCCCATCAGCATAACAAGGCTCCCTGTTCTCCAGGGCCTGTCTTGCCTTTCTGGTTTTTACACATTTTGTGGATGTCCCTTTTGCCGGTGGGAAGTGATACTTCTTTGTAGTGCAGATTTGCATTGCCCGCTTGCTTGCTTGGCCAAAAAGGGCGTATGCGTTTTCTCCTGAATATATTCAGGAGAAAACGCATACGCCCTTTTTGGCCAAGTGCACCATTGTCCAAGTTGTGCCCCTCTTCCTGTGCTTTACAGGTGATTCCAACGTACCTCTTGAAATCTGTTTCCTGCTATTTTGCCTCACTTTCAAGTCCGCCTCGTTGACTTCCCTCAACAGATTTTTGGACGATAGTTGTCCTTTATCACTCTGCCAGTATGTGAATTGCTGTGCCACTGAGCTCCATTTCTCAACTCGTTTTTTGGGAGCTGAACGCAAGTCCAAAATATTGGATCATGTCCTATACTGGTTCCCGGTGGGTGGCTGAGACTTTGGTTAATTCTTCTTCCTGCCGGGAAATTAGAGTGACATGTGCCCGTCCAAATGCCTAACAGCTACTCTCTCATGGGTTCTCCCTCGTCCCTTCCATCCTCTGCCAAATTGGGAACCTGTGCAAACCAGGAGGTTAAAGGGCCTGTCTCTCCAAGTTGGGAGATTGATAGTAAGGCAGTTGGAAAGTCAAACTGGAGCACCAGGAGAGGGACTATTCGTTGAGTTTTAGAAACCTTTCGTATTCACAGTGTGTCCATTGTCTAGGTTTCCTGTACATGTTATAGCTGTAGTAATATTCCCTTGAACCTGGAGAGTTGGGACCCATGGAATGGGGGCCATGCATTATTGCTTGAAAGGGTCTGCATTTGCTCACCCAATCTCACCAATCCTCTCAGTCCCAAGTGTCCAGCCTTATGCCACATCCAGCTGTCATGGTAGATAGGGTCTTTCCAGGTTTCCTCAGACACCCTGAAGGAATTGTAAAGAATTTCCCTGTATTTTGGTTTTGCTTTTGAAATTCCTTTTTATAGTGGGTTTGAGCTGATTCTCGCTGCCATGTTTATGCCACTCTAGACACACTTGATTCCCTTATGGAGACATATCAATACATAGGTTTTAAGATTCTTACTAGTCAGATATATTCCTCTGCGGGAAATATGGGGTTTTGAGTCTCTTTCACTGAGGAAGGTGTCGGTCTTGTCTATTCCAAAGTTGGTTTTTGGAACGGTCCCTGTGCTTATATCAAACTCTGGTTTTATGCATCACCCCACCTCTCCTTCCCCTTTAAGCAGGCATAAGAGTGTTTTCTAAATGTGAGACTCTGTTCTCTTTCCTAACTCAGTTCACGTGTAGCCATGTTTACAGGATCTTCATAAGTGATATCTTATGATAAGTTTCTTTTTCTGTGTGACTTATTTCACTTAGAATCATCGTACCTGAATCCACTCACTTTGCTGCTACTGGTCTTATGACATTGATTTCATGGCTGAGGGATATTCCATCGTACGTAAGTACCACAATGTTTTGAACCATTTTTATATTTCCTGGGATATTTAAGGTGTACCCAAGTTGAGGTTCTTGTTGTCAGTGCAGCCCTAAATTTGGAGGTGGCTCTTTCTTATTGATTTTCAGTTTTCCCAAGGTATATTCCCTAGACTGGAAGTGGCCTTGGCTCTGTAGCTCTGTTGTTTACTTGTTTTAGGGAACACAATGCACTCCTCCAGTGAGGCAGTTGGCAATTTACATCCCGCCCGTCAGCATAACAAGGCTCCCTGTTCTCCAGGGCCTGTCTTGCCTTTCTGGTTTTTACACATTTTGTGGATGTCCCTTTTGACCGGTGGGAAGTGATACTTCTTTGTAGTGCAGATTTGCATTGCCCGCTTGCTTGCTTGGCCAAAAAGGGCGTATGCGTTTTCTCCTGAATATATTCAGGAGAAAACGCATACGCCCTTTTTGGGCAAGTGCACCATTGTCCAAGTTGTGCCCCTCTTCCTGTGCTTTACAGGCGATTCCAAGGTACCTCTTGAAATCTGTTTCCTGCTATTTTGCCTCACTTTCAAGTCCGCCTCGTTGACTTCCCTCAACAGATTTTTGGACGATAGTTGTCCTTTATCACTCTGCCAGTTTGTGAATTGCTGTGCCCCTGAGCTCCGTTTCTCAACTCGTTTTTTGTGAGCTGAACGCAAGTCCAAAATTTTGGATCATGTCCTATACTGGTTCCCGGTGGGTGGCTGAGACTTTGGTTAATTCTTCTTCCTGCCGGGAAATTAGAGTGACATGTGCCCGTCCAAATGCCTAACAGCTACTCTCTCATGGGTTCTCCCTCGTCCCTTCCATCCTCTGCCAAATTGGGAACCTGTGCAAACCAGGAGGTTAAATGGCCTGTCTCTCCAAGTTGGGAGATTGATAGTAAGGCAGTTGGAAAGTCAAACTGGAGCACCAGGAGAGGGACTATTCGTTGAGATTTAGAAACCTTTCGTATTCACACTGTGTCCATTCTCTAGGTTTCCTGTACATGTTATAGCTGTAGTAATATTCCCTTGAACCTGGAGAGTTGGGACCCATGGAATGGAGGCCATGCATTATTGCTTGAAAGGGTCTGCATTTGCTCACCCAATCTCACCAATCCTCTCAGTCCCAAGTGTCCAGCCTTATGCCACATCCAGCTGTCATTGTAGATAGGGTCTTTCCAGGTTTCCTCAAACACCCTGAAGGAATTGTAAAGAATTTCCCTGTTTTTTGGTTTTGCTTTTGAAATTCCTTTTTATAGTGGGTTTGAGCTGATTCTCGCTGCCATGTTTATGCCACTCTAGACACACTTGATTCCCTTATGGAGACATATCAATACATAGGTTTTAAGATTCTTACTAGACAGATATATTCCTCTGTGGGAAATATGGGGTTTTGAGTCTCTTTCACTGAGGAAGGTGTCGGTCTTGTCAATTCCAAAGTTGGTTTTTGAAACGGTCCCTGTGCTTATATCAAACTCTGGTTTTATGCATCACCCCACCTCTCCTTCCCCTTTATGCAGGCATAAGAGTGTTTTCTAAATGTGAGACTCTGTTCTCTTTCCTAACTCAGTTCACGTGTAGCCATGTTTACAGGATCTTCATAAGTGATATCTTATGATAAGTTTCTTTTTCTGTGTGACTTATTTCACTTAGAATCATCGTACCTGAATCCACTCACTTTGCTGCTACTGGTCTTATGACATTGATTTCATGGCTGAGGGATATTCCATCGTACGTAAGTACCACAATGTTTTGAACCATTTTTATATTTCCTGGGATATTTAAGGTGTACCCAAGTTGAGGTTCTTGTAGTCAGTGCAGCCCTAAATTTGGAGGTGGCTCTTTCTTATTGACTTTCAGTTTTCCCAAGGTATATTCCCTAGACTGGAAGTGGCCTTGGCTCTGTAGCTCTGTTGTTTACTTGTTTTAGGGAACACAATGCACTCCTCCAGTGAGGCAGTTGGCAATTTACATCCCGCCCATCAGCATAACAAGGCTCCCAGTTCTCCAGGGCCTGTCTTGCCTTTCTGGTTTTTACACATTTTGTGGATGTCCCTTTTGACTGGTGGGAAGTGATACTTCTTTGTAGTGCAGATTTGCATTGCCCGCTTGCTTGCTTGGCCAAAAAGGGCGTATGCGTTTTCTCCTGAATATATTCAGGAGAAAACGCATACGCCCTTTTTGGCCAAGTGCACCATTGTCCAAGTTGTGCCCCTCTTCCTGTGCTTTACAGGCGATTCCAACGTACCTCTTGAAATCTGTTTCCTGCTATTTTGCCTCACTTTCAAGTCCGCCTCGTTGACTTCCCTCAACAGATTTTTGGATGATAGTTGTCCTTTATCACTCTGCCAGTATGTGAATTGCTGTGCCCCTGAGCTCCATTTCTCAACTCGTTTTTTGGGAGCTGAACGCAAGTCCAAAATTTTGGATCATGTCCTATACTGGTTCCCGGTGGGTGGCTGAGACTTTGGTTAATTCTTCTTCCTGCCGGGAAATTAGAGTGACATGTGCCCGTCCAAATGACTAACAGCTACTCTCTCATGGGTTCTCCCTCGTCCCTTCCATCCTCTGCCAAATTGGGAACCTGTGCAAACCAGGAGGTTAAAGGGCCTGTCTCTCCAAGTTGGGAGATTGATAGTAAGGCAGTTGGAAAGTCAAACTGGAGCACCAGGAGAGGGACTATTCGTTGAGTTTTAGAAACCTTTCGTATTCACAGTGTGTCCATTGTCTAGGTTTCCTGTACATGTTATAGCTGTAGTAATATTCCCTTGAACCTGGAGAGTTGGGACCCATGGAATGGGGGCCATGCATTATTGCTTGAAAGGGTCTGCATTTGCTCACCCAATCTCACCAATCCTCTCAGTCCCAAGTGTCCAGCCTTATGCCACATCCAGCTGTCATTGTAGATAGGGTCTTTCCAGGTTTCCTCAAACACCCTGAAGGAATTGTAAAGAATTTCCCTGTTTTTTGGTTTTGCTTTTGAAATTCCTTTTTATAGTGGGTTTGAGCTGATTCTCGCTGCCATGTTTATGCCACTCTAGACACACTTGATTCCCTTATGGAGACATATCAATACATAGGTTTTAAGATTCTTACTAGACAGATATATTCCTCTGTGGGAAATATGGGGTTTTGAGTCTCTTTCACTGAGGAAGGTGTCGGTCTTGTCAATTCCAAAGTTGGTTTTTGAAACGGTCCCTGTGCTTATATCAAACTCTGGTTTTATGCATCACCCCACCTCTCCTTCCCCTTTATGCAGGCATAAGAGTGTTTTCTAAATGTGAGACTCTGTTCTCTTTCCTAACTCAGTTCACGTGTAGCCATGTTTACAGGATCTTCATAAGTGATATCTTATGATAAGTTTCTTTTTCTGTGTGACTTATTTCACTTAGAATCATCGTACCTGAATCCACTCACTTTGCTGCTACTGGTCTTATGACGTTGATTTCATGGCTGAGGGATATTCCATCGTACGTAAGTACCACAATGTTTTGAACCATTTTTATATTTCCTGGGATATTTAAGGTGTACCCAAGTTGAGGTTCTTGTAGTCAGTGCAGCCCTAAATTTGGAGGTGGCTCTTTCTTATTGACTTTCAGTTTTCCCAAGGTATATTCCCTAGACTGGAAGTGGCCTTGGCTCTGTAGCTCTGTTGTTTACTTGTTTTAGGGAACACAATGCACTCCTCCAGTGAGGCAGTTGGCAATTTACATCCCGCCCATCAGCATAACAAGGCTCCCAGTTCTCCAGGGCCTGTCTTGCCTTTCTGGTTTTTACACATTTTGTGGATGTCCCTTTTGACTGGTGGGAAGTGATACTTCTTTGTAGTGCAGATTTGCATTGCCCGCTTGCTTGCTTGGCCAAAAAGGGCGTATGCGTTTTCTCCTGAATATATTCAGGAGAAAACGCATACGCCCTTTTTGGCCAAGTGCACCATTGTCCAAGTTGTGCCCCTCTTCCTGTGCTTTACAGGCGATTCCAACGTACCTCTTGAAATCTGTTTCCTGCTATTTTGCCTCACTTTCAAGTCCGCCTCGTTGACTTCCCTCAACAGATTTTTGGATGATAGTTGTCCTTTATCACTCTGCCAGTATGTGAATTGCTGTGCCCATGAGCTCCATTTCTCAACTCTTTTTTTGGGAGCTGAACGCAAGTCCAAAATTTTGCATCATGTCCTATACTGGTTCCTGGTGGGTGGCTGAGACTTTGGTTAATTCTTCTTCCTGCCGGGAAATTAGAGTGACATGTGCCCGTCCAAATGACTAACAGCTACTCTCTCATGGGTTCTCCCTCGTCCCTTCCATCCTCTGCCAAATTGGGAACCTGTGCAAACCAGGAGGTTAAAGGGCCTGTCTCTCCAAGTTGGGAGATTGATAGTAAGGCAGTTGGAAAGTCAAACTGGAGCACCAGGAGAGGGACTATTCGTTGAGTTTTAGAAACCTTTCGTATTCACAGTGTGTCCATTGTCTAGGTTTCCTGTACATGTTATAGCTGTAGTAATATTCCCTTGAACCTGGAGAGTTGGGACCCATGGAATGGGGGCCATGCATTATTGCTTGAAAGGGTCTGCATTTGCTCACCCAATCTCACCAATCCTCTCAGTCCCAAGTGTCCAGCCTTATGCCACATCCAGCTGTCATGGTAGATAGGGTCTTTCCAGGTTTCCTCAGACACCCTGAAGGAATTGTAAAGAATTTCCCTGTTTTTTGGTTTTGCTTTTGAAATTCCTTTTTATAGTGGGTTTGAGCTTATTCTCGCTGCCATGTTTATGCCACTCTAGACACACTTGATTCCCTTATGGAGACATATCAATACATAGGTTTTAAGATTCTTACTAGTCAGATATATTCCTCTGCGGGAAATATGGGATTTTGAGTCTCTTTCACTGAGGAAGGTGTCGGTCTTGTCTATTCCAAAGTTGGTTTTTGGAACGGTCCCTGTGCTTATATCAAACTCTGGTTTTATGCATCACCCCACCTCTCCTTCCCCTTTAAGCAGGCATAAGAGTGTTTTCTAAATGTGAGACTCTGTTCTCTTTCCTAACTCAGTTCACGTGTAGCCATGTTTACAGGATCTTCATAAGTGATATCTTATGATAAGTTTCTTTTTCTGTGTGACTTATTTCACTTAGAATCATCGTACCTGAATCCACTCACTTTGCTGCTACTGGTCTTATGACATTGATTTCATGGCTGAGGGATATTCCATCGTACGTAAGTACCACAATGTTTTGAACCATTTTTATATTTCCTGGGATATTTAAGGTGTACCCAAGTTGAGGTTCTTGTAGCCAGTGCAGCCCTAAATTTGGAGGTGGCTCTTTCTTATTGATTTTCAGTTTTCCCAAGGTATATTCCCTAGACTGGAAGTGGCCTTGGCTCTGTAGCTCTGTTGTTTACTTGTTTTAGGGAACACAATGCACTCCTCCAGTGAGGCAGTTGGCAATTTACATCCCGCCCATCAGCATAACAAGGCTCCCAGTTCTCCAGGGCCTGTCTTGCCTTTCTGGTTTTTACACATTTTGTGGATGTCCCTTTTGACCGGTGGGAAGTGATACTTCTTTGTAGTGCAGATTTGCATTGCCCGCTTGCTTGCTTGGCCAAAAAGGGCGTATGCGTTTTCTCCTGAATATATGCAGGAGAAAACGCATACGCCCTTTTTGGCCAAGTGCACCATTGTCCAAGTTGTGCCCCTCTTCCTGTGCTTTACAGGCGATTCCAACGTACCTCTTGAAATCTGTTTCCTGCTATTTTGCCTCACTTTCAAGTCCGCCTCGTTGACTTCCCTCAACAGATTTTTGGACGATAGTTGTCCTTTATCACTCTGCCAGTTTGTGAATTGCTGCGCTCCTGAGCTCCATTACTCAACTCGTTTTTTGTGAGCTGAACGCAAGTCCAAAATTTTGGATCATGTCCTATACTGGTTCCCGGTGGGTGGCTGAGACTTTGGTTAATTCTTCTTCCTGCCGGGAAATTAGAGTGACATGTGCCCGTCCAAATGCCTAACAGCTACTCTCTCATGGGTTCTCCCTCGTCCCTTCCATCCTCTGCCAAATTGGGAACCTGTGCAAACCAGGAGGTTAAAGGGCCTGTCTCTCCAAGTTGGGAGATTTATAGTAAGGCAGTTGGAAAGTCAAACTGGAGCACCAGGAGAGGGACTATTCGTTGAATTTTAGAAACCTTTCGTATTCACAGTGTGTCCCTTGTCTAGGTTTCCTGTACATGTTATAGCTGTAGTAATATTCCCTTGAACCTGGAGAGTTGGGACCCATGGAATGGGGGCCATGCATTATTGCTTGAAAGGGTCTGCATTTGCTCACCCAATCTCACCAATCCTCTCAGTCCCAAGTGTCCAGCCTTATGCCACATCCAGCTGTCATTGTAGATAGGGTCTTTCCAGGTTTCCTCAGACACCCTGAAGGAATTGTAAAGAATTTCCCTGTTTTTTGGTTTTGCTTTTGAAATTCCTTTTTATAGTGGGTGTGAGCTGATTCTCGCTGCCATGTTTATGCCACTCTAGACACACTTGATTCCCTTATGGAGTCATATCAATACATAGGTTTTAAGATTCTTACTAGTCAGATATATTCCTCTGCGGGAAATATGGGGTTTTGAGTCTCTTTCACTGAGGAAGGTGTAGGTCTTGTCTATTCCAAAGTTGGTTTTTGGAACGGTCCCTGTGCTTATATCAAACTCTGGTTTTATGCATCACCCCACCTCTCCATCCCCTTTATGCAGGCATAAGAGTGTTTTCTAAATGTGAGCCTCTGTTCTCTTTCCTAACTCAGTTCACGTGTAGCCATGTTTCCAGGATCTTCATAAGTGATATCTTATGATAAGTTCCTTTTTCTGTGTGACTTATTTCACTTAGAATCTTCGTACCTGAATCCACTCACTTTGCTGCTACTGGTTTTATGACATTGATTTCATGGCTGAGGGATATTCCATCGTACGTAAGTACCACAATGTTTTGAACCATTTTTATATTTCCTGGGATATTTAAGGTGTACCCAAGTTGAGGTTCTTGTAGCCAGTGCAGCCCTAAATTTGGAGGTGGCTCTTTCTTATTGATTTTCAGTTTTCCCAAGGTATATTCCCTAGACTGGAAGTGGCCTTGGCTCTGTAGCTCTGTTGTTTACTTGTTTTAGGGAACACAATGCACTCCTCCAGTGAGGCAGTTGGCAATTTACATCCCGCCCATCAGCATAACAAGGCTCCCAGTTCTCCAGGGCCTGTCTTGCCTTTCTGGTTTTTACACATTTTGTGGATGTCCCTTTTGACCGGTGGGAAGTGATACTTCTTTGTAGTGCAGATTTGCATTGCCCGCTTGCTTGCTTGGCCAAAAAGGGCGTATGCGTTTTCTCCTGAATATATTCAGGAGAAAACGCATACGCCCTTTTTGGCCAAGTGCACCATTGTCCAAGTTGTGCCCCTCTTCCTGTGCTTTACAGGCGATTCCAAGGTACCTCTTGAAATCTGTTTCCTGCTATTTTGCCTCGCTTTCAAGTCCGCCTCGTTGACTTCCCTCAACAGATTTTTGGACGATAGTTGTCCTTTATCACTCTGCCAGTTTGTGAATTGCTGCGCCCCTGAGCTCCATTTCTCAACTCGTTTTTTGTGAGCTGAACGCAAGTCCAAAATTTTGGATCATGTCCTATACTGGTTCCCGGTGGGTGGCTGAGACTTTGGTTAATTCTTCTTCCTGCCGGGAAATTAGAGTGACATGTGCCCGTCCAAATGCCTAACAGCTACTCTCTCATGGGTTCTCCCTCGTCCCTTCCATCCTCTGCCAAATTGGGAACCTGTGCAAACCAGGAGGTTAAAGGGCCTGTCTCTCCAAGTTGGGAGATTTATACTAAGGCAGTTGGAAAGTCAAACTGGAGCACCAGGAGAGGGACTATTCGTTGAGTTTTAGAAACCTTTCGTATTCACAGTGTGTCCATTGTCTAGGTTTCCTGTACATGTTATAGCTGTAGTAATATTCCCTTGAACCTGGAGAGTTGGGACCCATGGAATGGGGGCCATGCATTATTGCTTGAAAGGGTCTGCATTTGCTCACCCAATCTCACCAATCCTCTCAGTCCCAAGTGTCCAGCCTTATGCCACATCCAGCTGTCATTGTAGATAGGGTCTTTCCAGGTTTCCTCAGACACCCTGAAGGAATTGTAAAGAATTTCCCTGTTTTTTGGTTTTGCTTTTGAAATTCCTTTTTATAGTGGGTTTGAGCTGATTCTCGCTGCCATGTTTATGCCACTCTAGACACACTTGATTCCCTTATGGAGTCATATCAATACATAGGTTTTAAGATTCTTACTAGTCAGATATATTCCTCTGCGGGAAATATGGGGTTTTGAGTCTCTTTCACTGAGGAAGGTGTAGGTCTTGTCTATTCCAAAGTTGGTTTTTGGAACGGTCCCTGTGCTTATATCAAACTCTGGTTTTAAGCATCACCCCACCTATCCATCCCCTTTATGCAGGCATAAGAGTGTTTTCTAAATGTGAGACTCTGTTCTCTTTCCTAACTCAGTTCACGTGTAGCCATGTTTCCAGGATCTTCATAAGTGATATCTTATGATAAGTTCCTTTTTCTGTGTGACTTATTTCACTTAGAATCATCGTACCTGAATCCACTCACTTTGCTGCTACTGGTTTTATGACATTGATTTCATGGCTGAGGGATATTCCATCGTACGTAAGTACCACAATGTTTTGAACCATTTTTATATTTCCTCGGATATTTAAGGTGTACCCAAGTTGAGGTTCTTGTAGTCAGTGCAGCCCTAAATTTGGAGGTGGCTCTTTCTTATTGATTTTCAGTTTTCCCAAGGTATATTCCCTAGACTAGAAGTGGCCTTGGCTCTGTAGCTCTCTTGTTTACTTGTTTTATGGAACACAATGCACTCCTCCAGTGAGGCAGTTGGCAATTTACATCCCGCCCATCAGCATAACAAGGCTCCCTGTTCTCCAGGGCCTGTCTTGCCTTTCTGGTTTTTACACATTTTGTGGATGTCCCTTTTGACAGGTGGGAAGTGATACTTCTTTGTAGTGCAGATTTGCATTGCCCGCTTGCTTGCTTGGCCAAAAAGGGCGTATGCGTTTTCTCCTGAATATATTCAGGAGAAAACGCATACGCCCTTTTTGGCCAAGTGCACCATTGTCCAAGTTGTGCCCCTCTTCCTGTGCTTTACAGGCGATTCCAACGTACCTCTTGAAATCTGTTTCCTGCTATTTTGCCTCACTTTCAAGTCCGCCTCGTTGACGTCCCTCAACAGATTTTTGGACGATAGTTGTC